>NC_138203.1:75652500-76252500 GCF_964194415.1 Vipera berus | reverse complement strand
CACTTAAAATAGAATAAATTACAGAAGAATACAGTACATATTAATAATGTCACAAATGATATTCTGGAGATCAGAGCTCTGCTACCCCAAAGAAGAAAAAATAAATGAAAGTCTTGGGGGGAGAGAGACACATTATCTATCTCTGCTTTAATTTATGACTGGTCCTAAACTTGGTTCCTTCTCATGATGCCCTTTATCTTTTATTTCTTTAAAAAAAACAGTAACGCTTGCAAGGAAACTAATGCTTCTTGTTTGTGTGTTTCAACCAAAGTAGCCCTGAATTAGCCTGCAAATATTCACTTAATGTATGTAATGGAAGTTAACAAACAGTTGCAAAAAAGATGCTAAAATAATGTACCAGTTTTACACCATTCATCATAAACTGCTATTTAGACAACTGAGTTTGCTGATTTATCCAACAGGCTTGATTAGTTTCAACTTTATTATTATATATGTGAATGCACTTTGAACAGGTAAAGTGAAATACAGTAATGAAGAGAGTCATTTTTTTAATCTAAAGATTAAAGTTATCCTGCAAAGCCTGGCTTTGGATGTCACTGACATCATCCTTCAAGGAGTTAAGATGCTTATAAGGAAAATTTCTAACTACTTTTTGCAAGTGACAACATTCTACATTTTTAATTAGCTAATTGTGCCATGAATTAATAAATTAATTTCCCAGAATCTAACCTAGTCATATTTTTGCTATAAATAAACTGAATTACTTTTAAAAACTGAAGAAACAGACATAATCTAAGCTCTATTTCTTCAGTTTTTAGAAGTAATTCAGTTTATTTATAGTTTATTTAGATTCTAAGGAGTTAATATGTGTGTCAGAATTTCTAGTTTACTACGCCATAAAGAAAAATGTATGAATGGCATGCATAATATCAATAGTTTGAATTTCCTTCAGGGTTGTTAAACAGATTAAACAGAAAAACACATTGACGTCTTAAAAATACATACAATTGCAAATTTTGCCCTCCTTTTCTGTTGCAGTCAATTTGCAACATGATTGTTGACAGATGTTCAGTTTGGTGTGTAATTGTTTCTAAAACACAAGTTTTATGGGAAGTATGACAGCTTCAGAATCTATTAAACTTTATACAAATCAACTCAAAGACATTATGTTTATAACTATTGCAAAAATTTGTTCAGCTAGAAGTATCATCTAAGCTTACTCTAGACCAGCAGAAAATGTAATACCATTTTGAATGTAAGGTTAGGAATAAATGTGTTTAATTTTTATTAATATCAACTGTTCCAATTTCTACTAATGAAAGTAATCTGCACAAGAATGATTTTTAAATCATTAATGGGGGGAAAAAACCTCATCTTATAAAAAGTTGAAACAATACCTGAAGCTTTCTCATTTTAAGAACCTTCCTTCCTTTTTTCTCTCTTGGAAATCTTTCTACTCTGTGAGCTGCATTGGTTACCAGTTGCCTTCCGGGTGAGATTCAAGGTACTAGTAATGGTATTCAAAGCCCTACATGGCAGGGGTCCGGAGTACCTGAGGGAACACCTGCTGCCGGCATCGACTTCCCTCCGCCCTGTGCGTTCCCACAGAGAGGGCCTCCTCAGGGTGCCTCCGGTCAGAGAATGTCGACTGGTGGCCCCCAGGGGGAGATCCTTCTCTGTGGGCGCCCCGGAGCTATGGAATCAGCTCCCGGTTGAGCTCCGGACGGCGCCCGACCTTCGCTCCTTTCGCCGCGAGCTAAAAACATACTTTTTTGAACAAGCTGGCCTGGCCTGATGAGGGGATCGGGGGGTGGGTTTGCTATTGCTATTTATTAGGTTTTAAATATCTATTTTAGTATGTGGGCATTTATTTAATTTAGTTTTAACTTTTGTAATTTGTATTTTTATTCTTGCCCTGTTCACCGCCCTGAGTCCTGCGGGAGAAGGGCGGTATAGAAATATTATTAAATAAATAAATAAATAAATAAAATCAACTTGAGACAACTGACAGCAGAACATTGGCTGTAAGAGTATGCTTTTGTTCTTTTGGAAATCCACCTTTCTTCATTCTGACAAATATTAGCACAGGTATGTTTCCTGTTGTCCTGGAGAAGATCTAGTAGCATTATTGCACATAGTTAATTAATCTTTCTAAGAATCTGAGATTTAATAAAATCGTTTCAGTGTTTTTAGATGGAATTACATGGTTTTGGGGGTGTGACTTAGGGGAGTTTTTGTTGTTAAGAGTTACCCCCACATGACAACATTTCAGCAAAATAGTTCAAGGAGAAATGCAGCCTGTCGTGCTTCTCCATAATGTTAGATATTTCTTCATAACTGTTGTTTTATCTGGCATTGTTTTGCTATCAAATCAGCAATATTTACTTTAGTGCAACCCTGTTTAAAAACAATCTTGTTTCTCGATGTTGATATGATCCGTTAGAACTGCTGCTGTAGAAACCTTCAATTGTGTGAGAAGAACATAGCACAGCAGGGGGGGGGATTTATACTCCTGTACATATGACTGGCGCTTGCATAGTATATCAAATCCATTGCTTAATGTGAAAAAAACATCATTTATTTTAACCCTTTTCTAGAAAAAAGTCTTATGTCGTGGAATATTTAGGGTCTTTCACGAAGGTCGAAGAGTAAGTGAACATTTTAAAAAATAGGTGACTGTGGAGCATGTCTTTTTATACTGCCCTATGTATAACGCAGGCAGAACGAAATTACTGTCTTTCCTTGAAATAGACCCTTCTGGTCCCAATGCTAGTAATTTGGTTTTATATTGTCTAGGGGATGGCTCCTCATACATCACTTCTCAGGTTTCTAAATTTCTTTTAAGAGCTGTAACTATTAGGGGAGAACGTTGCAATTCCCTTCAACCAAGGCTTCTGGTGTCCAATTGTCTAAGATTTTACTTTCCCCATGTTTTTTTCTTTTGTTGCACTTGTACTTTGGTCTGTGACCGCAAATAAATAAAAAATAAAAAATAGGTGGGCTCCAGGAAAGGGTTCTTTACATGAGCACCTCTTTTAGTTTAGATAGCATTATTCCCTCCATCAAAAAATCATTCACATTCATGACTGCCTGACTATTAAAGCCGGGAAAAACATGGATTAGTTCAAAGATGGTAGAGCTTGTGCTGCAGAAACCACTTTCTTGGGGACAGTGAGCTTCAAAGAATCCCATGTAAGAGCACAAGGTCCAGCCATTTTTATCATCTGGGACATATTATTCCGAGGTAAGCAGCTTTTATCTGCCAAGAATCACTCCAAATCATCCAGAGAGCTTGCCAGCTCACCTCTATTAATCTAAAAGAAACCTGGTAACTTCAAATAAAGCTGCCAGGTGAGAATCTGTGGATATCAGAGAAAAACTTTAAATCTGAACTTCAAAGTTAAATTCTTTTTTGTATCAAAAATATAAAATATAATTTATAATTTTCATTTTATTATATATAGATCATATGAGTCTGTTCCAATTGAGGGAAGTTGGATATGTCATAAAAAACAATGTAGAGCAGTTCCCATTCTGTAGGTTGATTAGAACTTTCAGTGGGGGAAATGGTGGTTTAGATGCCTCTGATGACTTTAAAGACAACATCCCAACTCTGTTATCTTCCTGTACAAGACGAGGGCTTCTTTCTTCCTCTACATTGATGTTGGAATCCAGTAATCAAAGCATGTAGCTCCTGAGCTATTTGCTCTCATGATTGAATCACAGAAATGGAAGTTTTCCTCAGTTGGCTTATGAGTTGAACAGCAAGGGCAATGGGGATCATCATCAAGATCACAGCTGTGATGTAGCCAAAACTATGGACACAAGAACCAACCTTCTTCATTTCTAAATCATATTTTGGATTTATTCATCTCTACAGTTAGAGATAGACCTTTTTTTGATCAGAGAAATACTGCTCTTTGGAGGCTTTCATTATTTCTTGAGCTGCATTTGAATTCAAATATTGGAAATTTATATTGCTCAACTGGCAAACATTTGGAAGAAAAGAGTTTAATAAGATTTAGATGGAAAGAATTTTGTTTTATTTTTGAAATACAGAAAGTTTGACAATTTCTTTTTAACAATCTGGGATTACAATCTGAAACTTTGAATAGGCTTGGTGGTGTTTTTTTGTTTTTAATTTACTTTCCCACCAATTGGTTGACTAGATATTAAGAAAGAACATTTCACTTTGGGAGCTACAGCTAAGAACTTTGATAAATTCTTCCCTTGAGTATGGATTATAAACATTAGTATGGAATATAAATGAGGCAAATGCTCCTCAGAATAGAAAAAAGACTTTTTGTTATTTGAGAAAATTGAAACAAGATACAGTTTGTTTACAAGAAACAAGATATAAGGGAAAAAAGATGTGAAGCATCTGATTTGTAATACTGGGTGAAAAATTTATATCACTTGGTTTAAAAAAGACCAGTGGAGTAGTTTTGTATATTAACCCACAATTAAAACCAAAATTATTATTGCTAGATGAACATGGTAGATATGTTGCTATTAAGGTTGAAATTGACGTGGTGGCTCAGTGGGTTAGGATGCTGAGCTTGTTGATCAGATGGTCGGCAGTTTGGCGGGTTGAATCCCAAGTGCCGTGTAACAGAGTGAGCGCCTGTTACTCATCCCAGCTTCTGCCAACCTAGCAGTTTAAAAGCACGTAAAAATGCAAGTAGAAAAATAGGGACCACTACGGTGGGAAGGTAACAGCGTTCCGTGCGCCTTTGGCATCCAGTCATGCTGCCCACATGACCATGGAGACGTCCACAGAAGCGTTGGCTCTTCAGCTTTGAAACGGAGATGAGAACCGGCCCCTAGAGTTAGAAACGACTAGCACGCATGTTTACCTATGTTTCAAATGAGGGAAAAAATCATTTGTTTAAAATATATGGACCAATTGACTATGTTTTGTATGAGAACTGGTATTTTAAGGGGGAAAAGGAATGGATGGGGTAGTAGCTGCAGATAAGGAAATTAAATCTAACCAAGGCAAATTACCAAAATCTTTGGTAAAGAATTTGTGGCGGACAATTCCAACAAGAAGGTAATTGAATTCTTTGACAATAACTTAGATAAAAGAGCAGAATTAAAGTCCATTTGGGATGCCAGTAAGGTTTTATGAGAGGCTTTTTTACTTCAACATAAACAAGAATTGAAAAAAGAAATTTCAAGAAAAACTGTAGGCTATTGGGGATGAAATTAAAAAGAAAGAAGGTTCACAAAAGACACTGACAGAACTATTATATACCAAATTATAATTCTGCAACAACAATTATCTCTGCTAGTAGTAAGAGAAATAGAGATATTAAAATATAGGAAATGGAAGAATTTTTAGTTTGCAAAATCCTGGGAAATGGGTGGCATATAAATTAAGAAAATGAAGAGAAAAGAAAATATTAAAAATCCAAGAAGGAGATAAGCTATTAGTAGATAATGTGAGTATTCAGAAAAGGTGGGTTTTTTTACTATTATTCTAATTTGTATAAAACCCAAGGTATTTTCCCAGGGGGGAAAAATGAATATGTTAAAATACAAAATTTACCAAATCTTTCACAGTCCTTCAGTCAAATTATACGTAAATAGTGTTATCAACAACTATGGAGATATTGGAGGCTATAAAAAATTAAATTAGGGACGTTACCATGACTTTATGGATTATCAGGTCCTTATTATAAATAAATATTTTGAAGATCAGTTTTTACAGCCGTTTCAGTAAATGGTGAATTCCTTTTTACAAGATGATATAAAGCAGAATTCTTGAAAGATGCAAATATTTATTGCATTGTTACCAAAGGAAGGGCAAGATTAAATTTCTGCTATGAATTATATATAAATTCCTTTTTTAACAATGCTTATAAAGTATTTTCTTTAATTCTGGCAGTCAGACCAAATTGTTTTTATAAGTTTGTTCATGAAGACTATTGTAGATTTTTTACTTAAAGAGCAATTAAAAGATAATTGAGAACTATAGCAGAAGTATACTGGATGTAATAGAATATTTACAACATAATTAGAAATAAACTATATTAATTTTCTTAGATGCTGAAAAAGACAGCATCTCCACAATTTGAACTGGTCCTTCTTGTTTAATGTTATGGCAGATATGAATTTTGATGAGAATGTTCTTCATTGACTCAAGTTAATATATACATCTCAAAAGGCTTGACTTATAATTAATGATGGTTTGACCAAACCATGTGATATTTAGAAGGGGACAAGATAGGGTTGTTTTCTATAGGTTGTTTATTTTGGTTCTTGAAGTTTTGAACAGAGACATTGCCCAAGATGAGAAGATGACACATTTTTTTTAAAGAGAGCTTTAGCTGACAATTTTGATTTTACAAGCCTCTCTAAAAGGGATTGGCTTTTTAATAAAAACACTGAAAGGTTTTGGAGTGTTAGCAGGTTTTAAGATCAATACATGGAAAACAAATATATTAGTTAAACATGTAAACTGCACAAGATCAAGATGTTTCGATGAAAAAAAACTGGTTGCAAAATTGGAAACAGGTTAAATATTTCGGTGTTATGTTGATTAGTATGAACTATGTCATATCAAATAACTACATTAAGGTACTGAATGATGTTAAAGTTACATTAGAATGGAGAAAATTATAATTATCATTTTTTGCAAGAATTTATGTAATCAAGATTACATAATCTTATGTTTTACCTAGAATGTTATTTTTATGTCAGACAATATCTATACTAGTGACTGACATACCATTTAAACAATGGCAAAAAGGTATTTCTAAATTTCTTTGGCAAGGCAAGAAACTGAGAATTAAATATAAATATAATTAAATATAAATGCCTGCAGGATATTAAAGAAAGAGATGGGTTAGGACAGGGGTCTTCAAACCTGGGCCTTTTATGACTTGTGGACTTCAACTCCCAGAATTCCTCAGCCAGCATGGAATTCTGGGAGTTGAAGGCCATAAGTCATGAAAGGGCTAGGTTTGAAGACCCCCTGGGTTAGGGTTACAAAATTTGAAATTGTTTCTTGCAGTTTGTTGTCTAGTTTGAATGAAAGAGTGACTGACTTTAAGAAATAGAAGGTTATTGAATTTGAAAGAATATGAATTAAGATATGGATGTCACGGTTATTAGTGCTTGGATAACATCAGGGAGAATGTGGATTTCAAAACTTATTTTGCTAAATGTGCCATATTAAGATTTTGGATTAGGTATAAAAGAAAACTGTTTCCTAAAATTCCTTTAGGGTTGTCAATCCATGAAGCCTTTTTAGAGGGAACTTAAGTTAAACAAAAATGTTTAATTATGCTGAGTTGTTAATTTTTTTCTCAAGAAATTAAAACAAGAGGCTAGAAGCTATTACATCCCTTAAGTTTCCCTACACTCCACTAATGGCAAGATGTAAGTTGGACAAGATGATTTATGAATTTGAAAAAGGTAAAACTGAATTTGATATAGCAATAGCATTTAGGCATATATGCCACCTATAGCATTTACAACACTCCCTGTGTAGTTTACAATGTAAGAATTATTTGTATATTGCTGACAACAATTTAGGTTCTCATATTACCCCCCCTTTAAGGATGGAAGGCTAATCAACCTTGAGCCCCATCAGGTTCAAACTCCAGGCTGTGGGCAGAGTTTGCCTGCAGTACTACAGTACTTTTTAAACACTGCACCATCAGAGGTGAAGATAGAGATATAAAGATATGGAACTCTGTACAAATGGTGAATCCCTATTGATGAGCTACTTTTCACTGAGAGAAAAGATGCAGATGTAATTTATTATTTATTTCTTTACTTATTACATTTATAGAGTTGCCCATCTTATATAGTGACTTCTTCAGATTCTTCATCCTTCTGTGAAAGCCACCTATATCTTTTAAAAATTATAGTATTGTGGGATATGGTTTGGGAATTCCACGAAGAAGTGATTAGTGAGAATAAATTTCCGTTTATTCTCTCAACAGCCCTTCCTTTATATAAATCTCAGTTTGCTAAAATGAAACTCAGATATTCATGGAAGGGAAACTCTGGATTGCAATGTACAACTATGAACAATAGGGAGAGGTTGAAAGGTTAGAGGGGAAAAAATCAAGAGTTTTTAGTACTGTTCAGTACTATAAGATAATTAACTATGTTATCTTTTTCTTAGTTCAAAAATATCCAGAGCTTGTATCCAATATAATTGATGGAGGTTAAGCGAATTGAAGAAATGGGTTTAGCAGATAGATAATAGCTAGCAGCTTTTTACAGCTGAATAAGCTAGTGGGCATTAATATCTTAAAGTAGAATTCTATAAATTAATGATAGTTACTTTCTTTCTTTGACTATGTTGGCAATCAACTTTATTGGATAACCTCAAGATCTAATATAGAATATATGAGAAAGAGAAGGAATGTTCTGTCTCTCTTTTTTAGCATTTCTTCCAGCATTCATACTTGTGTAAGCATGGCCTATTCTTCTTTTCTTGTTATATTAAAATTACAGAATGTTTAGCCTTAAGTGAAAGCATTTGAACAAATTTAGGTGGCATTTTTATATTTTTTCTTTAAAAAATATGGTCGTTCTATAACTGTAGGTATGTAAAAATCAGTACTCGATAGAATACTGTAAAGCTGTGGTATTACACCCTAACACGCTCCCTTTAACTATTTGGGATGAGAAATGTGCTTTATATTTATTTAATTGATATATAGTACTATATTATTGTTATTTTCTTCTTTAATTACATTAAGGTACATTTTTTTCAGTTTGTTGCAATTTGATTGGCTTACCAGCAACAATTTGTATACACACAAATATTCATGATTTTATTTTAATATAAGCATTTAATGATTCATTTTGTATGCATCCTGAACTCATGCAGCATGCAGCAATATACAATAATAGATAGATAGATAGATGATAGATAGATAGATAGATAGATAGATAGATAGATAGATAGATAGATAGATAGACAGACAGACAGACAGACAGACAGACAGACAACCTTTATTGTCATTTTTTTACTGTGGGCACATTGGCACACATTAAAAATGAAATTTAGTTGCTTGCTCTCAAAGTGTAGACATACATAACACACATTTAAACATGTTATATACAACATATGTATAAACCTGCACATTTATTATTATATGTAAAGGTATACAAATAACAAATAAATAAATAAATAATAAAATAAATAATAAAATTTCCATGGTTGCAAAAATATGGTAACCCTAAACCCCATCAACATAATAAAAAGCAAAGATTCCAGAAAATAGTAGCTTAAACCCTCAGCAAAAATAATTAACCAGTGGTGCAAAATCATTGCTCAAAGGTCCTTGGAAAAAGCTTGCTTTTTTTTTTGTCCTCCAGGGCAGTCTAGCTTTCAGGAAAATGTTCTAAAGATAATGGGTGCCATGATGGAAAAGCAACACATTCTGGCCTCAGTTTTCTTCATCTCACAGAATGGGGCACCAACAGCAATTTCTTCCAGAAGGATCTTCTCAGGTGGTCAACTCCTTTGCCACTGAGCAATTAACTCTAATGCAGGCACTGAAGAATAGAGATACCATGATCATAGCAACATGTGCCAGGGCACATGTCAAAGTGCCAAATTTAATCTATTTTAATTTTATACTATTTTTATATTGTATTTTATGTTGCCCTGTAAACCGCCCTGAGTCCTTTGGGAATAGGGCGGTATAAAAATTTAATTAATTAAATAAATAAAGTACAAGCAAGTGAGCTCGAGGCATTTTCAAACAATTGTAGTTTCTACCCACTCTTCAAAATCATCCAGAGAGCAATGTAGAAAACCAGCTCAATGATAAGGAGGACATGGATCACTATATGAAGCTCTTTGTAAACATTATGATTCTGGATGATGGATTTTGGCTTTACCTTTACACACCACAAAAAAGGATAGTTTTGTTTGAAATAATCCCTGGAAAAGAAATCAAAAATAAAATTGGAAAGTCACTTAATTGTATATAGCCATATGGAAAGGATAAGATGGCTGGATTTCCTACAGAAGAAAAATCCCGAATAACTTAAAATATACTGTTTGACCCGACAAAACTATCCCTTTTCAAGTTGAATATGTATTAATATACAGTATTCAGTCTCTCTCTCTCTCTCTCTCTCTCTCTCTCTCTCTCTCTCTCTCTCTCTCTCTCACACACACACACACACACACACACAGACACACAGACACACACACACACACACACACACACAGTCACACACACACACATTCCCTCATTTAGAAAGGAGTGGGGAGATGGAGTAGGTTGTCAATCAAATTATGTGGAGCAAGAAACTGAAGTATTATGTATATTTGTCTTTTTCCTAATATAAATCAAGGGTTCTTTCAAACCAAAACTGGGCAGTTTTGGAATTTTGAGAATCTGTCATGGAATTTTGACAGCAAATAATGGCTACTGTTCACAGAATACCTATTTACTAACAGCCAGATGAGTGATTTTTCATCACTCTTTGGATCAACCAGGTTCCATAGTTCATCTCTGCCTTTTTTGTCTGAAGAGGTGGTACACTTCCAAACAAAGGGTTGGGCTGCAACTAAATACCAACTTTTATCATCTAAAAATATACTCGAGACCGATTTTATCTCAGAAGCATCCTTTTCAGTGAAGATGAAGCTCTGGAACTGCCGGTGCTTTATTTCATAGTAATCCAGTTTTTTTTATTTAAGTTTCTTCTTAGGAAGATATTAAATGGTCTGAATTAGGTCAGACAAGATATTTGAGTTATTACTCAAAATATACTGTGCATTTATTTCAGCTTTTCCTCCTTTATGGATTCTTTTCAGAGGGAAAATGTCTGCAGAATTAATGCTGCAGCAGGATATTTTAAGTGCTAGAATTTGTATATTTTATTTACATTTTTACTTACAATGATTTGTGGCTTTCATTTATTATTATTATATTTTTGTCTGTACAATATTACTAAGATAAGATACTTGAGAAAAGGTTTCCCCTAAAAGGTGAAACCTATAAATATTTTACACCAATTAAATGCAGTGATGGTTGGAAAGGGAGCTATACAAAATTAGATGATGACATAAGCTTCTCTCCTCATAAAATTTTGTGAACAAAAATTATACTTTTATGAGCCATACAAGCATAATCTAGAAGTATGATTATGCTACAAACTATATATTTTCTATTACTTCTACTTTTTTGTAATTGTAGCCAACTTGAAAATGAAATTACATGATTGCAATACAGACATTTCCAGACCTGCTATGTGTAATCTACTACCATTTTATTAAGTACAGTATATCTTAAAAATACTTATAAATTTTAACTGACGTTCTTCCTTTCCTTGTCATCTCTTTTTGTGAAATTCTACTTTTACCATTTAATTTGTAGTTAAATGATTAGACATGTGTTTGAAGACATTATATCTAGAGGTAAATGCTAATCAATATTTTCCTATTTTTTAGTGTAGTATATGTTTCTATTATTAGTGGCTGACTGAAAGACTGGAAGACCATCTAAGCATTCTGTTGTATATTTTATAAAACCTTCCCCTTTTTTATATTGCTTTTAAAAGCCTTCTAAAATGGATAAAGCAGGATTTGTCTTATAATTTTAATAGCAAACAACCCTAATCATTTCCTTTAGCTTTAGGAAAAGTCATTAACTAATCTCTTAAACTACATGAATAAATAAAATGATTTATTTGTACTGTAAAAGTTTTAAAACTTGATATGAAAAAAAATGCATCCAGAACCATTTAATTGAATCCTGAAGTTAGAGGGAAATGAGAAGTGCTTCTGGCAAAGAAATAGCATTTCTGAATATTCAAATAATAAAGAAAAGAGAGTGCAGCTATAATTAGGATTTAATATATGTAGGCTATACTTAACCAGTGTTATTCTTAGCTTTGCGTAATCTTCTTAGAATTGTACGTTCTTAGAATTTTAAAGTAAGCTTCATGCTGCTTATGTATTCTTTTAGTTACTAGTATTTACACGATGACATATTATATTAAAATGAATGGTTGATCTGAGAATTAGAGTGTATGCTTTGTTACAAAGATTTTGATGGCAAAATGTAGGAAAGGTATAGAATGGTGTTTGAGCTTTTCCTCACTCAGTGTATTAGTCAATAAATGAATCACATTTGCTTCATTCAAGGAAAGTTATTAAACTTTTCACTGTTTAGAAGATACAGTCTTAGTTCTTTTAAAAACTTTCCTCCCCCAATTATCTTACATGATACATAAATTGTAACTTTTTATAAGAGGAAAATGAAGAACCAAATTCTCCTGATCTTGGAAGCTAAGCAGGATTAATTCTTAGGTAAGGTGATCACTAAGAATTCCAAACTGTTAGCTAGACAAGGTCTAAAAATTTCAGAAGGATTTTTTTTTTTAATTCCATTTATATCCCGCCCTTCTCCGAACACTCAGGGCAGCTTACAAGCTTAGCAGTAGCCTTCATTCTATGTATATGCCTGCTTATTAGGGCTTTCACACACACCCCAAGCGGCATTATTACAAGGTCAGCTTAATTGCCCCCAACAATCTGGGTCCTCATTTTACCTACCTCGGAAGGATGGAAGGCTGAGTCAACCTTGAGCCTGGTGGGACTCGAACCTGCACTAATTGCAGGCAGCTGGTGTTACTTAAGGAGGCATTAGCCCACTGCTCCACCAAATTGCAAACCTCTTGCATGCTGCTGCCAATCAAGCTGTGAAAGTGAAGTCGCCAGTGCTGAATTTGACTTAAGACAGCATCTGCAATGAAAGATAGAAGGAGCCAAATAAACCATCACCCAAGAGCTCTTCAGCACAAAATATTTAACAATTGATTGTGTTAATATTGAATGAAATATTTAATGAATTATTTAACCATTGATTACCCTTAAGTTGTAATGGAAGGTGGAAGAACATACTTTGAATGGAATAAGTTATGGCCTAAGAATATTCAGTTAAGAGTATAAATACGACAACCTTTTTAAAAAAAAAAACTATGCTAATGTAATCCAGTGTTGTTCATGGAACAGTAATGAGAATGACTGTATTTGCTAACAGCTCTGAATACACAATGCAAACTGCTTGTCTTTGGGAATGGTGAAATTCAGTAATAGTAATCACTGTTGAAAGATGTTTATGCAATTGTTTCGTAACTGATAACTGGCTGCTGTGCTTTATAAATACTTGGGGTTTTACAAAGCTTATTTGACACATACAATTAAAATACAAACAAAAAGGAGAGATGCTAGAAAACAATAGACAATTATATCTGAGTGTAGAGCTTTGTTCTGTGAGGGCTAATTATCAGTATAATTATCATGGTCCATCAGTCAATATACATGATAGTTTATGTAATACTACATATAAACTGACAAAGTGATAGACATTCATAGTGGTATAATTTACAAAACAACAATTGATAATGGAATATAAAACTGATCTAAATCTAAAACCTGTAATATATTATTTGTCCTGATCATTAGTTGTCCAATATCACCCTTAGAACTATATTGGGCCTTAAACATCATTATCAGTGCATTCTGAACCACAATAGGAGTTATTTATACAACTACTAGCAAAGTTAATGGAAGATTTCATTGATTCACTTCTTATGACCAGGTTTGTTGTTTTGCTGCAATTTTAACTGTATGGCCCTAGGGCCGTGGTGGTGAACCTATGGCATGGGTGCCACAGGTGGCATGCAGAGCCCTTTCTGTGGGCACGCATGCCATCATCCCAGTCCTAGGCCTTCAGCTGGGTTTTATAAAACCTTTTTGCTTTAGGCGTCCACCACCATGTACCCAAAAAAAGGTTCAATTAATCAATTTCAACTTCTTGTGAGAAAAAAAAGTTCTCGCAAAGTTGGAATTGATTGATTGAACTTTTTAGTCCCACCCAGTCTGCAGCTACCATTGCAGCCACGCCCACCCAAAGGGCCACACCCACCCAAAGGGCCACACCCACCCAGCACCCGATCATACATAAGTGGGTTTTGGGTTGCAGTTTGGGCACTCGGTCTCTAAAAGTTTCGCCATCACTGCCCTAGGGTATCCACAGGAGGGAAAGATCAACAGTGTCAAAATGGTGGCATTATCAACCAATCAAAGCACCATCCTTTCTTATGTGCTTCATTTGCTTGATCTCACCTACAGTGTCAACAACCATTGATAACCCATTTCACCTTGGAAACAGCTAATTCTGTCCCCATATTATTACTGACCATATGTCATTCAGCTTCTTCTTTTCTTAGAACATCTGTTTCAAGTGTTCTGAAATTAAAACAGGGGTGTCAAACTCAATTGCATTGAGGGCCGCATCAGCATTGCGGTTGCCCTCAGGGGGCCGGGTGGGTATGGCCAGGGTGGGCATGGCCTACTGGGTGGGCATGGCTAGAGTGCGTATGGCCTACTGGGTGGGCGTGGCCAGCTCTACATCGTTGGCATCAAGGGTGCCTATGGGGGCCTGGGCAGGAGTGGGACAGATCTGAGGGTCTCTGGCAGGAGGAGGGTCTCTGGGCCAGGGCCAAGGCAGTGGGGGCCGTTCCCTCACTGTTTCCAGGATGGCTTCGCGGGCCACATGAAACCACTTCGCGGGCCGTATCCGGTCCCCGGGCCTTGTGTTTGACATGTCTGAATTAAAACATATAAATTTAGACCATTATTCTGAAAAGTGGGAGATTTTGTGGCATTGTTTAAAATAAGCTGGTTGTGTTGAATCAACTACAATTTGACTGTTGTTTTATTTATTGACATTTGTCACCTCCCTATTCCCACCCAGCCTGTCTTCATAGCAAATAGGTCTGACTCTCAGGACACCCTCAAAATGGTTTGTCAGCAAGATGACTCAGCACATCCTTTCAGAATGATTATTGGGACTTGATGTTTTGAGTGCCATAGTAGGAGAAAAGAGCTAAAGAGTTGTTGACCACATCTGCTTCTAAATGCTTAATGCTGGGTACTAAAAATGGGAAACAATGCTACAAATGTTTATGATGGAAGTAGTTTGTGGCCTTGGTCTTTCATTCTTCCCACTGTGCTATATGCAAGGTCTGTCTCATCATATTTAATGATGTAGACATTTCTGAATATGGACATTAAAATAACGAATAATAAAAATAGAATTGTGATTTAAGTGATTGTAACCTTATTACAGATTTTAAAAGGTTATCATAGATTGGAGGTAGCACATACCATGCATATAATACTTTAAAAAAAAACCCTTTGCAATTTGAAACTGAAGGATTACTAAAAAAAATCTTAATAGGGATGTTCAGAATTGTTCTGTATAGGAACTCAAACTTGATTTGTATTATCTGAACACAGCTTGTTTAATATATCTTTGTCTTCCTTGAGAATAGTTATTGTATAAGCTTTTGCATAGGTGCAAATTGTTGGCACTACCAAGGACAAAAAACACACTCCCACCAACACTAGCAAGCAAGCTACTGTATATGAGTTCCTAATGCTGGAACTCAAAGTCATACATTAAAATCAAGAAGATTCCAATTTATCAAAATGATTTTTCCCACACAGATACTGTAAGCATAATTAATTTAAAATGTGGAAATTGTTGCCAGTATTTTTGGTAAAGAGGGCTGAATAGAATTATTGAGAATCAAACTATCAATGGCTACTAATAGTTATCTTTGTTTACTACTCCTAATTCATAGGTAGCATGCTTTTAAATAGAGGTGAAATACAAATTGACAGCATACATACATACATAAATACCAGTTAGTGAGAAGTGACAATGGAGGAGGTTATAGCCTTTCAAGGTTGTCATGATTTCTCAATACATCATGTTTTATCAGTATAGGACAAAGAATGAAGCACCAATTTTCATATATTCTACTATATAATGTTATCCTGTGAAAAAAATGAAATTGCATTGGTCTGAACCTTATGATATCCAGGTAACATCTTTGGCATGTCCATAGATTATTTTTATGTGCTTGATATTTTTACTTTTTCTTGGTTTTGTTTCCTACTCATTATGTTTGTCTCTGACTAAATTATTTCATTCTTTCTTTATCTGCAGCATTTTAGGCTACACAATCTTAAAAGATTCTGGGTGGTGACTTTATCAAAAAAATGCATTGATAAGGAACAATGATCTCCTTAAATGTTCCCAATAGAAAATCACCCAAGTTTCTGTTTGAATCTACATGTGTATTATTTATAAACTGAACCATGCTTTCTTGGCATATTAAATGGAGAGGTGGAATTTTATTGCTTTAAGGCCTGCAGTGAATTTGTACTCTACCTTTAGAGCAAAAACAAACATTAGGTTTAAAAAGCTAATGAAATACAGTATTTTGAGAATGTAGGAAATCAGATAAAGGAGAGTTAAAACTTCTTCTGGTTTGATTTAGGAAAGATGAGTTGATGTTCAGCATCTGCTCATTTTTCTCTACCCTTCCCCCATTTTAAAATATGAAGTATGACATATCTAAAATCTCTAATACTTTCTTACATGAAGAATAATTAGGTAGTAAAGATGGTTTAACTCAGGGCTTTTTTTGTCATAGAATGCCCAGAACGGAGTTCCGGCACCTTTTTTTAGATGGAACCTTGTAGGGTAGGCAAGGTGGGTTGTATGACGTGTGTGAGTTCCAGCACCTTTTTTTTTTACAAAAAAACACTGGTTTAACTTATGATTAGTCTGAAACTCTGCTACAACAATGATTAATGGTTGATTTCCCTATTCAGTTAAATTTATAATGTTATTAATTTGACCCTGGCAACTACTGTTGCCAAGAGTATCTGCCTATCCCACACAGAGAGGTACATTCTGGGTCCATTCATTAAAATTATGTCATCTTATTGACCCAAAATCATCTTCTCAGTAGCAGTTGCTGCCCTTTTGAACAATCTTTCCTGTGACTTGGTTGGTCTCAGTCATTCAGTTCTTTACAAGCTGATTAAGACTTGATTCTTTCCCTGGGACAGGACAAATAGAGTTTCCAATTTGAGGAATTATAGAATAATAATTATATAGAATTCTATAGAAATCAGGAGTCCAAGGCAGTTCAAATGAATATAGTTTTATTGTATGCTAATGATCTCTACAAGAATCTGAACTACTAACAGTCAAAGCAAATTGATGGTAGATAAGAGTCAAAGGAATTCAAGGTAGGCTGGACTTAGAGTTTTTGTGGGCAAGAAGGGACTCAAGACTGATGATTTGTTTGACCCCTCCCTCAGCTTTAGCCTGGTCATCTCCTACACTCTGATTGCTGTTTTATAGTCTTAATCAGTTTTAATGGTACATATTGGTTTCTTTCTGTGTTAGTTGGTTATTTTTCTTTTGTGCATCACATATTGTCTAAGTTGGGAAGCCATATAAATTCCATAAGTCAATAAATAAGGTACTGTACCATCTGCCTTCTTGCATGCTTTACTCATATCTATGCAACACTTAAACACATCTACATCAAATCATTCTAATTTTTACAAGCAACAACAAAATCCTCATGCAGTGGAGATGTAAACAAAGTATAACAGAGTAGTATATTTGAAGCTTTTAATTGAAGTAACTACTTGAGAAACAGCATTTAGATTTGAACCAGAAATGTGCACTGAGAAAGGAAACAACTAAAAATGAAAAGTAACCTACAATTTTCTTCCATTTTCAAGTAATATAATCAAACAACATCGAACTGCATAACTACATAATGGTTTGCTTATTTCAACAAATATACAGTTCAGTTGATATTTACAAATAGAGAAGCTGAAGCAATAAAAAATAAACCAGAAAAGTGATACACTGTGGAATGCAGCATAGAGTCATTTAACAAAGGTTACTTATAGACTCTGCTGTTTAATTTAATTCAATCTAGTAATATCTGATTACCGGTATATTGCTGACATAAAAGTCAGTATAATTATTTCATTTTCAATGTATATAATGGCATTTTAATATAGTTTGAAAGCCACAAAATGGAGTAGTTAAATTCTACCAACCACAGAGGGTTGTGGTAAAAATTTCCCATACAAAACCTACCAGGTTCTAGCAAATTTAGGCCATTACATAAAACCTCTTCTTTAGAGAAAGTTGTTGACTAAATGGCAAGTACTGAAAGAAGCCAAGATAAAATGGTTTATTTGGATCCTTCATTCAGGACTGAGGCCTAGGCATAAAATGAAAGCCTCATGGCTGCTGCTAGATCCTTTGGTGGTGTTGGCTAGAGGTCTTGTCGCGAGGTTCATCTCATGTGCTGTCTTTCTTGGAACATGTAACCCTGCTGGTTATCCATGTCCTTATCACCTCTAGAGTCAACTATTGATACTTTTTTGTTTGAAGACTACCTGGTAACTCCAGTTAGTGCAAAATGCAACAGTCTACTTCAGGTGTGTGAGAACTGCCTGTGTCTTATAACATCAGTTTTATGAGCAATACGTTGTTGGCTAATTCAAACTGCTGGTTATGACCTAAAAAGCTCTTCTTGGATCAATGACTACTATTGGCACAATTGCTTCCTTCATGCAGAACTGGCCTGTCTATCGTGTTTGTCTCAAGGTCACAAAAGTGATCACATGACCCTCAAATACTGCAATGATCATAAGTGTCTGAATTTTGATCATGTGATTAGGAAGATGCTGCAACAGTTGTATGTATGAAAAACAGTCATAAGTCATTTTTTTCAATGCCATTGTAACTTTGAGTGGACACTAAACAAGTGGTTGCAAGTTGAGAACTACCGGTACAGACGTTAAAATGCTTCTTAGCAGTACCTCTGCTGCCAAGCAATAGTAACAATATTTTTTTGTGGTTAAGGATCAAAACCATTGAGATTATTTATTTGCACCTAAAGAACTGAAACAGAACATGTATGCTCCCCAGATAGAATAGAATAGAATAGAATAGAATAGAATAGAATAGAATAGAATAGAATAGAATAGAATAGAATAGAATAGAATAGAATAGAATAGAATAGAATAGAGCTGAAGGGACCTTGGAGGTCTTCTAGTTCAGCCCCCTGCTCAAGCAGGAGAACCTATACCATGTCAGACAAGTGATTGTTCAGTCTCTTCTTAAAAATCTCCAGTGATGGAGCGCCCACGATTTCTGGAAACAAGCTGCTTCACTGGTTAATTGTCCTCACTGTTTCTTGTCCTGCCCTCTGGTGCTTTAGTAAATAAGGTGACCCCCCTCTTCTTTGTGGCAGCCCCTCAAATACTGGAACACTGTTATCATGTCTCCCCTATTTCTTCTTTTCTTTAGACCAGAGAAATCCAAGTCCTGCAGCCATTCTTCGTATGTTTTAGTCTCCAGGTCTTTGATCATCTTAGTTGCTCTTCTCTGAATTTTTCCCCAACTCTCAACATCTTTTTTTTGATATAGTGACCAAAATAGGCTGCAGTATTCCAGGTGTGGTCTTACTAGGGTTTTATAAAGCGGTACTAATACCTCACGTGATCTTGATGATATGCCTCTGTTTATACAACCCAGGTTTGTATTGGCTTTTTTGGCTGCTGCTGCACATTGCTGGTTCATGGTTAAGTGATCGTCCACTAGGACTACAAGATCCCTCTCACAGTTACTGTTTTTATGCCAGGTCTTACCCAATCTGTATTTGTACCTTTGATTTTTCCTTCCCAAATGTAAAACTTTGCTTTTCTCCATTTTGAAACTCATTTTGTTGGATAGGGTCCATTGTTCAAGTTTGACAAGATCTTTTTTGGATCCTGAGTTTGTCTTCTGGGTTGTTGGATACACCTGCAAGTTTGGTGTCATCTGCAAATTTGATGAGTTCCTCTTCAATTCTCTCATCTAAGTCATTGATCAAGATATTGAAGAGTACTGGGCCTAAGACGGAACCTTGTGGTACCCCACTGCTTACTTCTCTCCATGTGGATGTAGTGCCGTTGAGGACTACTCTTTGTGTACAGTTTTCCAGCCATCTACACATCCATCTGGTGATGATATTGTCTATTCCAGCTTTTTCTAGGATTAGGTTGTGGTCTACTTTATCAAATGCCTTGCTGAAGTCTAAGTATACTATGTCCACAGTATTTTGCTGGTCTATTAGTTTAGTCATTTTGTCGAAGAATGAAATAAGATTGGTTTGGCATGATCTGTTTTTAACAAACCTGTGCTGGCTTCTAGTTATAACTTTGTTTGCTTCTAGTTGTTTGCAATCTGTTTTTTTGATTATCTTTCCTAGGATCTTCCCAGGTATTTTTTGTTAAACTGATTGGTCTTTGGTTTCCTGGGTCTGTTTTTCCCCTTTCTTGAAGATGGGAACCACATCAGCCCTTTTCAAATGCTCAGGTAAGCTCCCTGGGGCTCCAGGATTTTTGAAAGATGTGGTGCAATGGTTCTGACATAACATCTGTCAGCTCCTTCAGAACTCTGGGATGTAATCTGTCAGGCCCCGGTGATTTATATTCGTTAAGGTTGGATAGGTGTTCTGTTACCATTTTCTTGCTTATTTTAATTTTTGATTCTAATTTGTCTTTTGCAGAGGGTTTTTTTTGGCATGTTGAGTTATAGTTTCTTTTTGTGTGAAGACTGATGTAAAGTATGAGTTAAGCAGCCCTGCTTTCTCCCTGTTGCCTGTTATCTCCTTGTCATCTTCTCTCTTTAGTGGACCTACAGTTTCTTGACTTTTTCCTTGTTGTTAATATGTTGGAAGAAACTTTTTTATTATCCATGATTTCTGTTGCAAGTCTTTGTTTGTTCTGAGCCTTTGCTTTCCTGACTTCATCTTTGCATGTTCTGGCTGCCGGCTGATAATCGGCCTTAGTTATATGCCCCTCTGTCCATTTTTTGTATTTGTCCTTTTTGTCTTTTAGTTTGTTAGAGATCTTTGTGGAGCCATGCTGGTTTCTTCTTGAATTTCTTGTTTTTCTTTTTTTTCAGTGGTATTCTGTTGGTATGGGCTTTTATGATCACATTTTTCAGATTTTCCCATGCTTCTTGGGTTGGTTTCCCCTTTAGGATTTTCATCCATGGAATCTTTCTTGGGTCCTCTCTGAGTTTGTTAAAGTCAGCTCTTTTGAAGTTCAAGACACTGGTTGGATTGCTAGAGTTTGTGTTATATTAAATTCCAGTACGATGTGGTCACTTTCGCCCAAGGTTCCGGCAACTTCAATTCCCTCTATCACTTCTTCTCTATTAGTTAGAATTAAGTCCAGTATAGCTTTATGTCTAGTTCCCTCCTCCACCTTTTGGATGACAAAGTTGTCAGCTAGGTTGGTTAGGAATCTGTTTGATCTCCCACTCGTTGGATAGTTGAAGTCTCCCATTACTACTGTGGTATACTTCCTACAGGCATTCATTAACTGGATGGCAAAGTGTTCATCTATTTCTTCTGATTGGTTGGTGCCCTGTAATATACACCTATGGTAATGTCAGGTTTTTTCCCCTCTCTTTTATATTGATCCATATACATTCTGGAGAGATTTTATCTTGGATCATGTTCATTTCTGTAGTTATGTAGTGTTCTCTTACATATAGTGCAATTTCCCCTCCTCTTTTTGTAGACCCGTTTCTTTTGAACAATTTGTATCCATCCATCAGACCATTCCATTCATGGGTTTCGTCCCACCAGGTTTCTGTAATGCCAACTATATGTCATACCTTCCTTCGTGTACTATTGCTTCTAGTTCACCCTGTTTGCTTCCCAAGCTTTGACAATTTGTATATAAGCATTTAAGACTTTTACGCCTATTCGTGGGTATGTTTCCTACATCTCCTGATTGTCGTTTTGGCTTTTCTTTTTTCTCGTCTCTGCCTACCTAATTGTTTGATTTGTTTTCTTGAGATTTACAATTGGTTTTGGGTTCTAGAGATTCTAAAGATTGGTCACCCTCCCCCCTCAATTTTATTTTAAAGCCCTCCTGATGAGTTGGGCCAGTCTTTTTCTAAGTACATTTTTCCCTGTTTTTGTGAGGTACAGCCCATCCCTTGCCAAGAGTCCTTGTAGCAATTTTGTTTTCCCACTTTAATCATTCTTGTTAACATTTCTTAATGTAGACATTTTACCTGTGGTTTTAAAATAGTACTATGATCTTCAGAAAGATCTGTTCAGTCCTGCAATGGTTTATTGTATTTTCTCAATTACATTAAAAAATATGTCATTTCTTTCAGTAAACACCAAGATCAATCCTGGGGGTAAAATAACTAATCCCAGTTGAGCCTTTCTGCTTAATTATGCCCCCAAGTAGTTAATCTTTTAATGCCAAAAACATAATTTAATTACATATCTTTTTGTTTAAAGAAAGGCTTGAGTGTCAGTGATACGCCATATCTCTGTTGTTTTTAGAATATACTTGGTTTATGTAAAGTTAATATATATTTTAAAAAACCCACACATTTGTAGAAAAATTAGACATAGTAAAATAATTACTGTTTTGATATCCTCCATTAAATATGTATTTGCTACTGTTAATAATTCTAAAACAAACGATATATATTCTGGAAGAAACTACATAAAATAGTACCAATATGAGAGAATAGTTCTAGGTTAATTGCTATGTAATTTTCTCTTCAAGTCTATGCTGCTATTTTCTATGTGTTCCTGCTTTTATATTTTAAAAGGCAAGTAAGTAAACCATTCATTCACTGATTCTATGCCACCTCTCCTGTAAAATGGAAATGTACATATTGGTTCTCAACCTGTTAGCAGTAGTTAGAATTAAATCCCGTTAAGTTATTTAAAATATTGTATGAGCATAATTACCCTCTTCTAATGCCCACTGAGTCTACCAAAAACGGTAATTTCACCAAGCATTTTTGGAGGTTTTTTAAAAAAAATATTTCTGCCTCTTATTTTTCATAATCCAAAGCAATTAGATTTAAAATATCAATTGCTTGAAATTTATAGTTTTAACAGTATGAGATACTGTACAGTGCCATTTAGAGGTGAAAGTGCTAGGTTGACAATGGAGAGACACTGGGTGGCCCAGGCCAAGTTATTTCCCCACAGATAGGGTGGTGGTATCTCTATATATAGTGATAGTCCTTGACTTACAACCGTTCATTTAGTAATCATTTGAAGTAAAAATGAAAAAAATAACTTACAATACCCTTACAACCAATACATGATCAAATGGTCACATGATCAAAATTCAGGTGCTTAGCACAATTGACATGTATTTATAATGGTTAGAGCATTCTGAGTTGACATGATCACCATTTGCAACCTTTCCAACCAACTTCGGATAAACAGATCAATGGGGAAAGGTGGATTTGCTTGATGACTGTCTGATTCACTTAATAACTGTAGCAAAAATAGTAATAAAATTGGACTCACTAAACAACTGCTCTGCTTAACAATAGATGTTCTGATCCCAGTTATGGCCATAAGTCGAGAACTACCTCAAGTAGTCCTCTACTTATATCAGTTCATTTAATGACTGTTAAAATTACAACAGTATTGAAAAAAGTGACCTATCACTGTTTTTTAAACTTGTAATCATTATGGCTCCTGGCAAATAGATGGGGAAGAAAGGGAGGTAGTGATAGATTTTATTTTCCTGGGCTCCAATATCACTGCAGATGGGGACTGCAGCCAAGAAATTATAAGACGCTTGCTTCTGGGGAGGAAAGCCATGGCAAATCTAGACAGCACACTAAAAAGCAGAGACATCACCCTGCCCACAAAAGTGCGTATAGTCAAGGCTATGGTCTTCCCAGTTGCAATGTATGGCTGTGAAAGTTGGACCATAAGAAAGGCTGAGCACCAAAGAATTGAGGCCTTTGAACTATGGTGCTGGAGAAGACTCCTGCGAATCCTTGGACTGCAAGGCGATCAAACTGGTCAGTCCTAGAGGAGATCAACCCTGACTGCTCTTTAGAAGGCCAAATCCTGAAGTTGAAACTCAAATACTTTGGCCACCTAATGTGAAGGAAGGACTCACTGGAGAAGAGCCTAATGCTGGGAAAGGTTGAGGGCAAGAGAAGAAGGGGACGACAGAGAATGAGGTGGCTGGATGGAGTCACTGAAGCAGTAGGTGTGAGCCTAAATGGACTCCAGAAGATGGTAGAGGACAGGAAGGCCTGGAGGAATGTTGTCCATAGGGTCGTGATGGGTTGGACACAACTTCGCAACTAACAACAAAATCATTATGGCATCCTCATGATCGTGTGAACAAAATTCAGATGCTTGGCAACTGGCATGTTTTAATGATAGTTGCAGTATCTCTGGGTCATGTGATCATCTTTTTAAACCTTCTGACAAGCAGTCAATGGGGAAGCCAGATTCAATTAACAACTGTGCTACTTACTAAACTGCAGTGATTCACTTAACTGTGGCAAGAAAGGCTATAAAACACATTTAACAAATGTCTTGCTTAACAACAGAAATGTTGGGATCAGTTGTGGTCATAAATAAAGAACTATCTGTATTATCTTGAGCTCTGGGTGGAAAAGAGAGAAATAAACAAATGCCAAAAAAGTTTCTTTTAGCAGATTATTTAAATGAATAACATACATATTCCTAATCACTTCAAGAAGGCCAGTAATAAAAAAAATGATAGGAAACATGATTGTGGTGCCCATATATTACTCATTACTAATAAATCTTATCTGGATTGAATAAAAAATTTTTTCCAAAGATTTTACATTCTTCCCTTATATTCTTGCCTTTTCAATATATTGTTTTTACCTTGGAAAAACATACAGGGATGTTAACTCCAGTTTAGTTTAATGCTTACTTGTTATTATAAATAGGCAATTTTTTCAAGTATTTGATAACTATATTCAAATATAGGTAAAGATATTTTTATTTAGTGTTGAATTTAACTTATTGTTAAAGAGTCAATTAGTAAGGTCCTACCTCAGCTACTCCTCCCAAGAAAGCAGAACTCTTGAAACATTGTTTCAGAAGGAACTTTTATTGAGAGATAGTGACAGCAAGAGAGCAAAGCAAGATCTAAAGGTTTCCCGTATGAATTTCTATATTAAAACTTTCGTTTCACAAAACCCTACCCCAGAGTCCCAACTGCCCAGATCGCGTCCAGCCAATTCACAGGTGTGAAGTTGTTATGGGAACCGAAGCTGATAAGGTTTCCAGTGGTTCACCTGATCTCGCAATGGACTGGAGATAAGGCAGATGGCCCCTGGCACATTCCATTCCCCTTCTCACACCCAAAGAGATACATCATAGTTGAGGAAGAACAGCCCCAAGCCCCTTCTCAGCTGCTATAAACCTCCCCCCTCACACTAGAATGGCAAAACCCTGAAAAGAAAGATTGAAGGGGTCTCTGACACAACTTTTCAGAAAGTTTTTTTAAAAGATTTTTTTGATCCTCCTTTATTATTTTTTTTTTTTTTTATTGAAAAGTTTTAAAATACAATTTTCCTTTGAAAAACCCCCCTTCCCCCTCCCTCCTCCCCTCCCTACCTCCCCCCTATCTCCCCCCCTCCCCCTCTCCCTCCTCCCTCCCCTGCCTCCCACCCCTCTACTTCCCCTCCTCCCCCCTCCCCCCCCCCGACTTCCCAGAGCAAAATACAAGGTATATATCTAAAAAGCAATCATAAACAATCATATACTAACAATTATAAACTCTAAAATCCATCACTCTCTAGCTTATATAGAGTAAACCAATCCTTAACAATACTAAATATGTATAAAGAACTAAAATAAAAGAAAACTAGCATCATTCCCATCTATGTTCTTCCACAATTCACTATTACCTAGACATATTCTCACTTACACATCACAAGCACCTATCCCTATTAACCTCTCTAGCCAAAATAGGCTATAATAGATAGTTCTTACACAAATTAACCCGCATTAACCCACAAAATTTTCTTCCTCTTCCTCTGTAGTAAATTGTCCATTAATTCCAAATTGAACATTCTGTTACCATAGATATCATCCCAAAACTCTTAAAAACACAGCTACCACTTGACTATAAGTATATTGTGGAAGTTCCATAGATTTCTACTGGTCTTATTTTTTAATCTTTTTTGAGCGTTTTAAGGCAGCACGCGTCACCCTCTGTTCTCTAGGATCATCCAAAAGAGTTGCAGCTTGATCTCCTCCTGTACCCTTCTCGTCTATCTGTCCATCTTCATCCTCTTGATGTTCTCCTTCTCCAGAGCCCTCTGCAGCTTCCAGAAGTGTTGATGGGGTTGCTTTTAAAACATTGTTGTAAAAATCATGCGCTTGCTTCACAGTACCCAAACAGTACCTTTTGCCATCATACATGAAGCTCAACCCAGCTGGGATCTCCCATCTGAACCTTATATCTCTTTGCTTGAGCTCTTGCACAAGAAATATAAAGTCCTTCCTTCTCTTTAAAATCTTTGGAGGAATTTCTTTTAGAACCAAAACTTCTTGACCAGCAATCACAACTTTAGTATCATAGGCAGCTTGTATAACTTCATCTCTAATTTCCCTTTTTACAAAATAAACCACCACATCTCTAGGCAACTTTCTCTGCTTAGCAATCCAGGAATTCACACGAAACACTTTGTCCATGCCTTGTTTTATTTCAGATGCTGGATGGTTCAATACCCCCTCAAAAGCCTCAGAAACCAGCTGCTTTAAATCTTCCTTAATATTCTCTTTTAGGCCTCTAATTCTAACAGCAAACTGCATCTGGTAAAATTGAGCCAAACTCTGTTCGCTATCCATTTTGTCTTTTAAATCTTCAATTTCCAATACTTTTGCTTCTAATATAGCATTCTTTTGAGTCAAGTCTTCCACTTGATCATCCAGCACCTCCACACATTTAGCTACTTTATGCACTGAGGACAAAATGTCTACCTTCATCTCTCTAAGTTTCTGCTCCATCCTTTCTTCCATTCTCTGCTCCAATTTCTCCAATTTCTCCTCCATCTGTGCAAATTTAACACCCATTGACTCCAAAATTAACTGGGTATGTTTTTCAAGATCCTTCGATGTCAATACATCAGGAGAATGCAACGCCTGCAGTAATGATTGTTGTTGCACCGGAGAATTTCCAGCACTCCGAAAAGTTCTAGGGGGAGGTTTAGCCGCCATCTTTTACTTACAATTGTGACGCACTTGCACTTTAAGTTTTAAGCATAGTCCATCAAGCTTGAGAGTAAAATAAAATAATCCTCTTCATCTCTTCACCTTTTCCTCTTGTACCGCTCTGCCTGCTCCTTTAAATCATAGTCCTTTCTTCAGGCAGGGATGGTTCGCAGACGCCTGGCTCTGCTCCAGGAAATTCGGAGCAGAGACGACGGCCAGCTGGGAGCAACCCAGGCTTCGGGGGAGTTCGATCCTTCAGCCGCCCAAGCTCGAAGCTCAGGCGGCCTCGGAGAACTCTACCCCTACCTGGGGCCTCACCCCCTCCTCTTCTCCCGAGGAGGGGGCTTCAATTTCGCCCGAACAGCTGATCGGCGCTGTTTCGGGCGAAAAAACAAACAGCTGAGCCGCGGGCAGCCAGGGGAGGCTGTCTTCGGCGCCGCGCCGCCAGCGGAAGCCGATCCTCCTTTATTATTTTTATAAATAACTTAAGGTGGCAAACATAGCTAATATTCCATCCTCCTTTTTTCCCTAATAGCCCTTTGTGGTGAAATGAACTAAAGAGTGAGGAACTAGCCCAAATCACCTAGTTTTCATACCCAACATAGGACTAGAACTCACAGTCTCCTGGTTTCTAGCCTGGTGCCTTAACCACTACACCTTCTATATTTATATATATTCCTTTCTAATATAGGTAGCAATAAATTATTGTTTTAGTCAACAATATTCTATAATACAGGAATATTACAATATTACATAGATAATATCTAACATTTGATTATAAATTCTAATCTAATATATAGAATATTATATATATATTAGATGTTCCAGAATTTTAATGACTGTAATAATAAATAAATATTGTATTATATGTTCTCCCAATCTTCTTTTCCTTGTTCTTAAAACTTTTTTTACAAATAAAATCTATCAAAATAGGTATTTTGAATTTTCACTGTTGTCTCCCTTGGGTTTTCTGTCATTCTTCTTCATCCTTTCCATGATTAGACATAACAAGTCAGCATAATAGGCAATTTATTCCTTTGATATCTTGGATTTTTCTGAAAACTTGTTTTGTCTTCCACTCCAGGTCCCCTTTCATCTCTTTTTTAAAGTAATTGACCACAAAACAACAAATCTCTGCCTGAAGGCTAGCACTCTTCCTCTTTCTGGCTGAGTTCAGTTGACGGGCTGACATGGAGATAATCAGTTCTTCAAGAAGAAGGGTACAGAAAGATTCTGACTCAAATTCCCAATCAGAGCAGTGTGCTATGTGGTTCTGTTATGTGACAACTGAAGAAAAGGATGCAGAACGGGGGGGGGAGTGAAAGTAGGCATGTTGATTTTGTCCCATTACTGTTCAGGCCCAATTAATTTGTGAATGAAGGTATGGAAGGGACTGGAGGAGAGGACAGAGATAATTTACTATGGGTAGGAGGGAGTTGTGGTTTTGTTTTGTTTTACTTTAGAGGAAGCTCAGAGAACCTAATCCAAATCAGAACTTAGCCTATGGCTTTGACTTACCTGTTTCCTTTGCATCAGCCCTGTACCAACCCTTGGGTTTACCATTTATGATTACAAGAATTAATCCATTTTTTTTTCAGCCTAAGACCACCTTAAGACTAGAGTCAAACTTTTGGATTTAGTGGAATGTAGTGGAAATGCTTCTGCCACTCTGTAAATAATATCAGTTGTATAGTTATTTTAATTTGGTTTCGCAAAGTGGTTGCAATTGTATGGCTTTTATTTGAGGGGTGGGGGAGCCTGTTGCATTGGCTGTTTACTACTTCCTTGATTTTGAAACAAAACAAAGTTGCCTTTTATTACTCATTCTTCCCTGTGATTTATGTGATATTACTTTATAGTCTCATAAAGAAAATAAACCTATTGTATTTGATGTCACATTCTAAGCTCTCTCCACCAAGCAGAATAATTTAGAACAAATAATAGGTATAGATTTTGGCTATTTTGATGAGATTTTCTTCCTTGAAAACTAGAATTTTAGATAGAGAAACATTGAGTTGCATAGGATTATATTCAAATATATAACTCATGAAAATGGAAAATAATAACGTGTTAAAATGAGTTTTCAAATAAGGATGCATTGTATTTGAAAAGATAGCACTAAGTACAGAATTAAGATGTGCTCTATTTAGAAAACAAAATACAAATTTCTAAAAATGGAGAATATGTAAGCCTAATTATTTCCAAATGATCGTTAGATCATAAGTCCTATTTTTCCTGAATTTGATTATATCAGTTACATTGTTTACTTTATTTAGCTTGAGATTTTAAAGTAAACAATTTAATATTAGTGTGTTAAATGTTTAACAGCACATATATTAAATACCTAAAATACGTTATGAAACATACTGTATAATTTACTATTAAGCCAGGTATTAAGCTTCTATAAACATAACTATTTCTACAAGAGTATCTACAGTATACCCCTAATGAATGATTTCTGGGACTGTGCAGAGATCTGAATGTGAATGATAAAATATAAGTTTGAGTGTACATGGATTTGCACATAGTATCTGTCATGAATACCAAGCTTTCTGAGGTTGATATACAAGCTTAGAAAAAAATATCTTGGTTTAAGATGTTCCTGATATGGCTACAAATGCCCTTATCCATATTGCCTTTCAAATCTAGTTAATTTCAAAACTCCAATTCATACACACACACTAAGCTTAATAATAATATTATAATCCTGTATTGGAAATAGTAACAACAATTATTTTGCTGAATGTCTTCACATATTCATTAACATACTCTTTCTAGCTTAAGATAGGTGTAGTAATAGACTAAGACCTTCATATGACTCCTTGCAACTTAACCTTCATTGTCTAATGATATGCAGCCCATGACTGGTAATATATAAATATTGTAAATAAATCATATTTGTTGCTTTGATAGGACATCAGGATCCAAGATATCCATTAATGTATTTTTCATCTGACAGGTCATCAATCATATCAGAGAAACATGGTAGCAAATTGCTGATTTTCAGCATGTTTAATCTTTTAAAAAACAATCCAAGGCTTAAAATTAGATGCACTGAGTCTTTGATAGGCATAAAATAGCTATTTTGAGTACAAGTAATCATCCAAAAAGCAGAATAAAATGGCTTTGTCTCTTCTATTACATCATCACATCCCTGCTTATACCCTCTGGGATATTCAGAAGCCATAAAAAGATAGTTTATCTTGCATTTGGAATTGGACATCAGCCTACATAATGAGCAAAGACTGTCTGAAACTAGAAAATTCCATTCCTTTGGATTCTTATGTTTCCTGATATTGTTATGCCTTCTTTCAGGACTTCAGGAATGAACATGTTTTAAAATTCTGCTCTGAACACACATTCACTCTATTATCTAAAAAATATAGAAAACAGACTGCATGAATATAAAAAAGCAAATTAATAGAAATAGATCTAAAATGACCTGTTGTTTATTATGAATATTTATGGAATTGTAATGGAAACAAAAGTGAAAAGAAGTTTTGAAATGTGTGACACTGAATGTGTGACAATGTGTCAAGAGTGGATGTGGAAAAAAATGGATCTGGAAGAAAAGGAAGCAAGAGAAAGAAATGAAAATGAAAATGGAATTACTGGAAAACAAATTTGAAATCCTATGTGAAAAAAAATATCAGATAATATATTAGTTTCCCAAAACAGATATTTTGGGAAAGCAGATATTTATAAAGAGGATGGTGCTAGATTAAAGTAAAAAAAAAATGTTGCTGAATGCCACAGATGTATATAGGGATGCTAATGGAAATATGGAAAAGAATTCTGGGAGGAATAATGAAATGAAAAGTTACAGATGAAATACTTCTTCCATCATTCCGTATCTTAAATGTCATCCCACTTTTTTTATCAGTATAATATTTAATGCCATTTGTGTTCTTCAATTTATAAGTCTCTTTAATCCAATCTGTTCCTTAGTCTGTTTTTAACTGTATTTGTTGCCAGTTATCATTGTTTTCTACACACATAATGTATAGAACGAAATATTTGTTTTTAATGCATTCTTATTTATGTAATAATTCTTCTATTTCTATATTTTATCATCCAGATTTTTTTCGCTTCTTTATCTTTCCTTCCTTCCTTCTTCCCTCCCTCCCTCTCTCCCTCTTTCTATCTTTCTCTCTGTCATCATGTGTACAACCAAACTAAAGCAAGAATTTTTAAAATTATTATCATTAACAAATATTTATAAATATTTGAAAACTATAAAAACAGTTAAACAAGAATATGAGATGGAAGGATGTTAATAGTAATGGAGCCACCTCAGTAATCCACCTGTCCCCTAGTGTCCCTGGGTCTGCCATAACCACATCTTGATGGATCCTTACTTCAGAAGGGAGGAGATTCCACAGCCCAAGGGCCACAGCAGAAAAGACGCACTACCTAGGATCCATCAATTATAGCTCCCTGGATAATGGAATCTGTAACATTCCTATTCTGTGAGAACTGGTGGAATGGGCAGGTGAAATGAGAGAAAGGTGGTGTCTCAAATAAACCAGTCCCATGTCATTAGGGCTCTAAAGGTTAATACTAGCATGTTGATTTGGACCTGGAATCAAACTGATAACCAATGCAGCTCGCACAGCAGAATGTGATTCTTCTATTGGAATGTGATCCTTTATTGGGCTGCCCTTGAAGAGTGTCTGGAAATTTTATCTGTGACAAATGCAGCCGCATGAGCCGTTTTGTGTGTTTGTCACAGAGCACATATTATATATGATATAGCATGTGCTCTATGACAAACCCACAAAATGGGTCATACTATTGCATTTGGCACAGCTAAAATTTTCAGACACTCTTCAAGGGCGGCCCAATGAAGAATCAAATTCCAGTAGTTCAACTGGGAATTTGTTGGGCCATGAGTGACCATGAGCAGGAGCCCTAGATCCAGGAACATGCACAACAGTGCACAATATGAAGTTGTGCAAAGTCTTTCCTAGCCGTGGTTGCTGCCTGCAGGTGTTATGAGTCTAGGAGGATCCCCAGATTGTGCATATTGTTTGTGAGGCAGTGCAGTCCTATCCAGCACCAGAAATGGTATAGTCCTAGAACCAGAAGACACCAAAACCCTGAGCCATTGGTCTTTCTAATCAACCGTCAGAGACAATTGGAATAAGATGTGACTTGGCCAGTGCAGTCAAAAATAAAATTGGGTACATTAAATATTATACAATTGTGTGTGTTTGTGTGCATATGTGTTTGTAGGTGTGCGTTATTTCTTTTTCTTTTGTTTAATATCATACACCTAAGTATATGCTTAATAAATAATTGTTCATTATATTTCAAAACTTGTAACTATATGACACTTAAAATATATTTATTATTTCAGGTTGTCCAGAAAGTGGATTTTGCTTTTACGGCTTTCATTTTGGTGAGTTTTTCATATTCTTTTAAATTATAATGAGCTTAAATACCACACTGAATCAATTTGTTCCTGTTTCCCTACTTGGAGGAAACTGATTTCATTTAACTTTTGTTCTTAAAAATTCTCAGGCTTAAATGATTAAGATAGAAATAGAACTTATATTTTGTATTTTGTTCCTGTTTCCCTACTTGGAAGAAACTGATTTCATTTAACTTTTGTTCTTAAAAATTCTCAGGCTTAAATGATTAAGATAGAAATAGAACTTATATGTTGTATTCCATTAAGGTACCATTGATATATAAACAATGACAAAGAATAATTGGTTTGTAAATTATTGTTTAAAAGATTTTGCTAGTGATTTAGCAAATCTGCTGAACCCCTGGCATACAAATACTTAAAGAGTTTGAATGTATTTAAGGACTTTTAAAAAATCAAGGACTAGCAAAATGTTTAGGTGACTTATACTGGAATTTGAACTGCTTCGTTAAAAAAAAATCAAGTGCTTTTTGCCCAAAGTGTTACATGTTAAATGAAACCAGCGTATTTAAATATGTCATCTTAACTTCTTGCCTTTCAATTTACCTGCATATTCTGTAACATGAGATGTGGACTTGGAAGGGAAGGAAGAAATTGTTGGCACTGAGGTTGTTAAATTAACAATACCTATTCCACCTGCCATGTGTGTCAGGACTTACTGTCAGTATATTTCTTTGCAAAATATGAAGTACTAGTTAAGTGAAGGAAAACGTTTCTTTTCTCAAGGTATCTGACACTATCTTTGAATTTGCTTGATAAGTTTGAAATGTCTTTTAAAATTTTATTTTGAGCAGTACCGCTGTCTTACTTTTGAACCATTCATTGCATTGTATAATTTATTTTGTAGGGAGAAAAATAATATTCCTAAAAATATTTTTGAAAAAAGAAATCAGGATGCAATATTAATAGTAATGTTTTCAGTTTTGTCTCTCCTTTTTTGCCTATAATAATTTTGGGAACCTGTTGTCAAAAAAAAAAAGTTTAATTCTCTTGCTTTATTAAGAAATATATTGCATTCTAAGAGAACTTATCTGATGTACAAATTGTACACTATTAAAAATAAAAATTGATAACACAGTTTGTTTGTTTATAAATAATTAAATAAATTTTACTGGCTGCCCATCTTACCACAATTGTAAGTTTTCAGATGGAAAACAATACATACTCTTCAGAACGTATTATAATTTAAATTTATAATATAAAGAGGAACAAAATTTTATCAACGTGATATTTTAAACAGTGAAATGATAATAAAAATGTGAATTTAATTTCACTGTTTCAAAATTACATTTGAAAGGTTTTTTTTTTTGTAAAAAAATCAAATGTCTTTGGTAAGACAATCTTCCAAAACTTAGTGCTTTGAGCTATTGGTAGTCTTTTCTGTATCATTTTGAAGAATTTATTTGAATTTATCTTTTTCTTTAAAAAAAAACCTTATGCTGTATACATAAGTATTCCTATGACACAGCATTTTAATTTCTAGCTGCAGTAGATTAAGTAGTTTGAATGTACAACTTTGTAACTCAGTAAAGCTTAACTTTCCTCTTGTTAGGAAATAATCAGGTTTCCTTATAAGTGGTAACCTGAAAAACAACAACAACCCCGAAATCAAAGTATTAAATAAAGATTATAACCTGTGGGAACTTGCAATACTACATATGAGATAAATTGAAAGGGGGGAAAAAAACCTTGACAGTAGGCCTAATAGAGGAGAGTAGATAAAGTAGGTGTAAACTGAGTTGTAATAAATTAGTCATATGGCTGGGAAAAACTGATCAGAAATGGAATAGCAAGGCCGGCAGGACTGTGTCATACTTTGGATTCAAAGACAAAGAATTGCTTGAGAATATGCAGGAGTATGAGTGTAACACTTGTCTGTAGGTGCTTAAAGCAAAAGTGTCTTTTCCTGGTCTTTGAATGTACTAAAGTACAATACTAGGAAATAGTATTTATGTGGTGCCTGATTGGGTGTGGCTTCTTATGGTTTGATTGGGGTGTTTGATGGCCAGTTATTAAGTCATTGGCTGTTGTTCCCCTGTATTGCCAAGTCCTTGGCTTCTACTGTAAGCATGCGATGAATCAACACTCCTGTTGACTGACAAGGAACCCATCTCTCAGGCTTCAATCATTTATTAATGTATTTATTCATTTGTTCATTCATTCAATATTATAGTCCACTTTTCCATTTGTAGAATGTGCAAGGAGCTTAATGTTTTTATTAACAGAATATGTATATGGTTTCCCTATGATTCCTCTGGAGTTTTCCGGACAGCTAGCTAATTAGTGTTATGTGAACTGAATATTATATAACATGCAATGTTGAGGAGGAAGTCTTCTGTGTATGTAGACTGCAAGCACACATGCATTTATGCATTTATATGGCTGCCAACTCAAACAATGTGATGTTGGCTGGCGTACAAAATGAAAAAAAGAAGTCTAAGTAATTAATACAAAATAATGAAAATTCATATTTTCCACCCCTAGTATGACTAAATATAATCCAATGCTTAGTTTATGTGTTGACGGGATCACCTATTTTGGTACCAAAACAAACCTTTAGAAGAATGAATGTTTATTCAGCTATGTTCTGTGTACATAAAAGTGGCATGTTATCCAGATTGCAGCTGCTTGTAAATATTGATAAAATCAATAAGTAAAATTGTTTCAGATTATTCAGTTGAAATATTTATCATAATGTCTATCTATCAGCCCCAAATAAATCAGTGGATAAAAGAAGAAAATGCAAGAAACTTTCAAATAAAAACATCTACAGAATTTCACAAACGATACATCATAAAATACTTCCTAATAGATTGATTTACAATGTGGATAGCTAGCTACACATTAACTTTCTTTTAACCTTTTCCACTTTGGAGACAAAGTGATTTAAAATTTTCAAACCATTCCAACCCCTTCCAGAAGGTTTATAAATTGCCATCCTCTGTTACAGGGCAAAATATACTGCTCAAAAAATAAAGGGAACACAAGATAAGACATCCTACTATTAAATACAGTACATTGTGTTGTTTAAGTGTTCCCTTTATTTTTTTGAGCAGTATATATAATATAAATACAGTGTATAGTATGCAATTCAAATGCAGTCAGTGTATATTCCCCCCCCACACACAAAACAACAACAACCCAGAGTTGCAGTAAGAGTAGCATACCCCCTACGAAAATCCTTTCAACCTCTTAGAAGATCAATACATTTATTTACCCTAATGTCTGGTAAGAACCACAGGGGGCACTTGGAGTCAATCTGATCGAAATAAAACAAAGAGCTGAAATAAAAGTTACAGCTTTCTCACTAGTAGCCCTGCAATTATAGAACTTTCCAATTTCAGTTTCTATCTCAGATTCATTCAATGAACAATACTGCTCTAAGAACAGGAGACCTCCTACGGTTCCTTTTCTTAAAATCCCAACAGATGCTAATCTGATGAAGATGTAGGCTAACCCTTCTCATTTTTTCCCCAAAACCGTGTTGTTATATCTTTTGGGATGGAATATAACAAGTATCAATATGTTCTTGAATATTATTCAACACTTCCACGGGAGGCAAACCATGAAATGTAGTAGCAATGCAAATCCTGCCCCTTTCCTACTTTTATTATGTTGTCATGTGCATGTATGTAAGAAATGGAGTTTGGAGTTTGTGTCACCATATATTATATCACTGATAAAATCACATGTTGCAGATGCCACTTAAACCAATTAATAATAATAATAATAATAATAATAATAATAATAATAATAATAATAATAATAATAATAATAATAATAATATAATATAATATAATAATAATAATAATAATAATAATAATAATAATAATAATAATAATAATAAGAAGAAGAAGAAGAAGAAGAAGAAGAAGAAGAAGAAGAAGAAGAAGAAGAAGAAGAAGAAGAAGAAGAAGAAGAAGAAGAAGAAGAAGAAGAAGAAGAAGAAGAAGAAGAACTTGGAAGGGACCTTGGAGGTCATCTAGTCCAACCCCCTGCTCAGGCAGGAAACCCTATAACATTTCAGGCAAATGGCTGTCCAGTCTCTTCTTAAAAACTTCCAGTGTTGGAGCATTCACCACTTCTGGAGGCAGGTTGTTCCACTGGTTAATTTTTAAAGAGATCTGTACAAATAAAGCGTGTTGTTTTTAAAATAATAGACTAATGATTCTGGAAATAGTTTTATAAGCATCCACCTACATGTTCATCCTTTATTGGAGAATTGAGCCATCTTCCTGCTGGTTCTAAAATGGAAATAGTACATTAGCTAAATCCTTATAACTCAGTTACACTCATCTAAAAAATCTTCTAAAGAAGATTCTGAGAAAAATTGCTTTTTACTCTTTCTTTTATGGAGACATCTCCCTACGAGAAACTATTTCTATAATCAGTTGCCAAGGCCAAAGCATTTGTTTAGCTTGATGCATGACCAGTGACCAATAAGCTCTGGCTGAATATAACATTTTTCTTCACTATCAGAAATCTGTGGAACCTGGGACAAAACAAAAAAGCCCACAAATCACAATAAACATTACAAAAAATCCTTTGTATAATGCACCTCAATGAATTCCAAAAGAGGAACTGCATGTTGCAATTGCATATGAATACATGTTTTTTTTAAATGACAGACTTATTGTGGGCCTTCAAGCCTAAGGAAGAAAATACTGAACAGACTGTATGAATATACTATAGGGTGGTTCTCTGAGAATCAATTGTGAAAGAGAAATGTATGAGGAGTATTATTATTCAGTCAGGTCTCCTTATATTAAATATCGAACTATCCATGAAGAACATATAAAATATATGTATTCTCAATCTCAGTCCTAGAAATAGCTGAGAAAATTGGAGTTTAGTTCACATATATAGGTTGAGGAAGGCTGATCTCAATGAAATAGATGAAACTAGAATGCAAACCAATCTCACAAGAGGAAATTTTTATGAAGTGTTACTATGATTTGTTTCAACCTATGTTCCAGCATCAAATTGACAATCGTTTTTAAAACAAACAAAAAAAACCACACCAATCTTCAGATTTGACATTTCTCAACCACTGGTATATTTGAGGCTTCTGTAATATCTAGGGCCAGGGTCCCCAACCCCTGGCCAGTGGCCCACTACTGGGTTGTGGCTGGTTTGGAAGTGGGTCGTGTGAGCAGCTGGCCGGTGCACGCATGCATGCACAGCTCAACTCATGCACTCAGCGAGCTGGCATGCACATGCACGCAAGTACCAACCCACTGCTTGCACAGGCCATTTCCTCTCTCCCACCCAACGCCATCTTGCACAATCAAATGCAGCATCTGCATCCAAGAGGACAATTTTCTATTTGTGTGGTGGTCAGGCGAGGCTGACACGTGTTGCCTCCAGGGGAAGCCCTAGTATTGTTTGATGGATTTGGCTGTGGATCCATTCGTTGCGACAAAAATAAAAAAGGGCCAACTGGCTTGTCTCCTAAGCCTGACGTTGGTTTGGCCTATGTTCACCTCAGAACCACCCTGGCAGGGGGAAACAGTATCCAGTGGCACCACTGGAAGGAAAAGTCCTCACCGCCTTTATAATGTCTAAAATACTCTGCTAAAATCTTCAGTAGTACGTGTGTGTGTGTGTGTTTCTGTTTGTGTATATAATGTCTTATATCTATAGCAGATGTTAATTCCCTGGCAAATATTGATGAAAGTTTCTGCCACAAAGAACATTTACACTACACCTCATTCCTCTTGTCCACCTGCCCTATATCACGGCTTTTCAACTTTTTCACCCATTGTACCACTTTTAGGTGGTACCACTAGTCGCCTAGCAAGGTGTCAAAAACTTGATGACTAAAAAAAAGGGAAAAAAGTGATGAAGTACAAGTAGTCCTCGACTTACAACAGTTCGCTTAGTTACTGTTTGAAGTTATAATGGCACTGAAAAAAGTGCCCCCCAAGCCACAGCCGAGCAAGACACCTGCCTGCTTGCCCAGTGGCGCTCTTCCTCCTGTCCGAGGTTTTCATTGTTGTGAGCATTTCTGTTGAGGATTGGCAGTGGGGGTGGGGTTTGGTTTTTATTCTGCCCCCCTCTGCTGGGTGGTTGGACACTGTGACCATCATAAATATGAATCAGTTGCCAAGCATCTGAATGTAAATCACAAGACCCTAGAAATGCTGAAACATTCCAGCTGATCGGCGCTTCTTCTGGGCTCAGCAGAAGTACAAGGATCAGTGCTGAGGTCCAGCTGGAGCCTGGCACTGATCCTGGCACTTCTGCTGAGCCCTGAGAGCCCTACAGCTCCAGCCATCTCTCACTCAGGCTTGTGCGGTGCTACCACCGGTTCAGCTCATTTCCCTTCCCCGCTACCACTTTTCTAGGATGGTTGTGTACTACCTGCTAGGTGCCAATGTGCCACAGGTGGTACCTGTACCACTGTTTGAAAAGCCCTGTCCTATATCATCTGTAAAGGTTCCCTATATTACATGAACATGCCAAATAAAATTGAAACGCTCTGAATTGAAGTGCTGGCAAAAACAGCAGAGAAAATATGTATCCTTAGCAACAGAGCATAAAGCATCTGAAACCAATAAAAAACTGACCATTGTGTGTGTGTGTGTGTGTGTGTGTGTGTGTGTACATTTTATAACTCCTCTTACAAGTCTTTCCTGGATGTTAATACTGGCTTAAGGCATATACTGTAGCAAGCTCATCCAAACCTTTTATCCTTCATTAGAACATGAATAGTGAGACTTGCATATAGCTTAGTGGCTCTCAAAATTGTTTATACAATTTTGTTATACAGCATGGGACTATGATTCAGCATTTGGAACCAGTCCATTTCTTCAGTCTAAACTGCAAGTTTTTTTCTCAGATTTTATGACTTGTAAAATCTTATGGCAGTTTAATATCTTCAAAGCTAGCATTTATTCAAAATTTTATAAGGTCTGTGAGCACTTTGAAATCTTAAAAAGCTCAGATACCCATGGCATATCACAGTTTGTTTCTTGATATCTTCTACCATGTAGAATTATCGTTATACACTTTTGGGGAAGTGATAATGGTAACTCGGTGTGAATATGTTTGTGAATTTGTGCAGCCACCTAGATGTGACTCATTTTACTGAGCCTTGATGACGAGATGGTTAGAATGAAGTATTGCAGCCTAATTGTGCTGATTCAGCCTTCCATCCTTCCAAAGTTGGTAAAATGAGGACCCAGATTGTTGGGGGAGATATGCTGACTCTGTAAACCGCTTAGAGAGGGCTACAAACCACTATGAAATGGTATATAAGTGCTATTGCCATTGTTATTTATCTTGTGAATATGTGTTCATGTGAATATTTGTGTACATATGAACATATAGTGTGGAGACAATAAGTAGGATGAAGAAACTATAAGTGTGAGAAGTTTGGATATCTCAATAAAAACTCTGTCATCCATGCCAAATGTGTATAAAGGTTGAATCATGGCAACTGGACCAAACTTTCTTAATCCAAGATATTTTGCCGTATTATATGTGGATATAATTTACTTGGACTTCAGTAAGGCATTTGATAAAGTAGACCACAACCTACTACTTGATAAGATAGAAAAATGTGGGTTAGATAGCATCACCACCAGATGGATTCATAGCTGGCTGACCAGGTGTACTCAGCGTGTGCTCCTCAATGGAAGGGCATCTACATGGAAGGAAGTGTGTAGTGGGGTGCCCCTGAGCCCAGTGCTCTTCAACATCTTCATCAATGATTTGTATAAGGGGATAGATGGGGAACTCATCAAATTTGTAGACTCCAAGCTGAAGGAATAGTCAAAACTCCAGAAGATAAGCTTAAAATACAGAAGGATCTTGGCAGACCTGAACACTGTGCACTATCTAACAAAATGAAATTCAATGGTGAAAAAGTAAGGTTCTACATTTAGGCAAGAAAAACCAAATGCACAGGTAAAGTATAGCTGGCACCTTGCTTATTAGTAGCAACTGTGAGAGGGATCTTGGAGTTCTAGTGGACAATGACTTAAATATGAGCCAGCAGTGTGCTGCAGCTTCCAAAAAAGCCAACACAGTGCTAGGCTGCATTAACAGAGGGATAGAATCAAGATCACATGAAGTATTAATACCACTTTACAATGCCTTGGTAAGGCCACACTTGGAATACTGCATCCAGTTTTGATCACCAAGATGTAAAAAAGATGTTGAGACTCTAGAAAGAGTACAGAGAAGAGCAAAAAAGATGATTAGGGGACTTGGAGGCTAAAACTTACAAGGACTGGTTGCTGGAATTGGGTATGTCTACTTTAATGAAGAGAAGGGCGAGGGGTGATATGATAGCAGTGTTCCAATATCTCAGGGGCTGCCACAAAGAAGAGGGAGCCAGGCTGTTCTCCAAAGCGCCCAAAGGCAGAACAAGAAGCAACGGATGGAAACTAATAAAGGAGAGAAGCAACCTAGAACTAAGGAGAAACTTCCTGACAGTTAGAACAATTAACCAGTGGAACAATCTGCCTCCAGAAGCGGTGAATGCTCCAACACTGGAAGTTTTTAAGAAGAGACTGGACAGCCATTTGTCTGAAATGGTATAGGGTTTCCTGCCTGAGCAGGGGGTTGGACTAGATTTATTTATTTTATTTATTTATTTTATTACATTTATATACCGCCCTTTCCCGAAGGACTCAGGGCGGTTTACAGGGTGATTAAAAAACTAAAATACAAAAGTTAAAAACAAATTTTAAAAAAGATTATATATGTCCCTGCCTAAATAAAACCCCAGTTAAAATAAGATTAATCCTCAGATGACCTCCAAGGTCCCTTTCAACTTTTATTTATTATCAATATCATTATCATTATCATTATCATTCAGTATATGAAAGGCTAAGCTATACAATAATAAATTGCTTATTTAGTCAATGACTTTTTCAAGGCTCAGAACATATGTTGCATTTTTTAATCACTGTGCAAATGCAAACAAGACTTAGGCATTGATATTTGGTGAATTTTATTTTGCACCAAGATCCATACAGTATCAGAATACAATAATGTAAAAGCATGAAAAATGTAGCTTCATTTGTAGATTTATTTATTGAACAGGATTGCAGAAAGCCTAAAGTTGGTAAAGCCTAGTCTTAAATGCAATATCTCTGCTTACTTACGAAAATGAAAGGCTTTGTTTCCATGGCCAGCCAGCCAGTCTACCAGCCAGTCTTAAACTTGGTGGTATCTGTTGACAATCAATTGTTTTCTGGACTATAAATGAAGGCACGAGCCAAGTGATTATATCAACGTTTCTGTTTTAAACGAGGTTGCATAAGGGTGGAGATGGGTTGCAGAATTAGATGTGCTAGCCAGTACCATTCAATACTCAGGTGTTCAGTTTGCAGCCTGTTGCAAAGATCTGAATTTTCTCAAGCCATTGCTTTCTATTATGTTGTTCTTGTTAGCTGCGGTCGTGTCCGACCCATCGCGACCCTATGGACAATGTTCCTCCAGGCCTTCCTGTCCTCTACCATCTTCTGGAGTCCATCTAAGCTCACGCCTACTGCTTCAGTGACTCCATCCAGCCACCTCATTCTCTGTCATCCCATACTTCTCTTGCCCTCAATCTTTCCCAGCATTAGGCTCTTCTCCAGTGAGTCCTTCCTTCTCATTAGGTGGCCAAAGTATTTGAGTTTTAGCTTCAGGATCTGGCCTTCTAAAGAGCAGTCAGGGTTGATCTCCTCTAGGACTGACCGGTTTGATCGCCTTGCAGTCCAAGGGACTCGCAGGAGTCTTTTCCAGCACCATAGTTCAAAGGCCTCAATTCTTTGGCGCTCAGCCTTTCTTATGGTCCAACTTTCACTGCCATACATTGCAACTGGGAAGACCATAGCCTTGACTATACACACTTTTGTTGACAGGGTGATGTCTCTGCTTTTTAGTGTGCTGTCTAGATTTGCCATGGCTTTCCTCCCAAGGAGCAAGCGTCTTTTAATTTCTTGGCTACAGTCCCCATCTGCAGTGATCTTGGAGCCCAGGAAAATAAAATGTGTCACTACCTCCATTTCTTCCCCATCTATTTGGCAGGAATTGAGAGGGCCAGATACCATGATCTTGGTTTTCTTAATGTTAAGTTTCAACCCAAGTTTTGCACTCTACTTCTTTACCCGCAACAAGAGGCTCTTTAGTTCTTCTTCACTTTCTGCCATTAGAGTGGTATCATCTGCATATCTTAGGTTGTTGATAATTCTTCCGGCAATCTTAATTCCAACTTTTGATTCATCTAGCCCTGCCTTTCTCATGATGTGCTCTGCATATAAGTTAAATAGGCAGGGCGGCAGTATACAGTCTTGCCGGACTCCTTTCCCAATTTTGAACCAAGCAGTGGTTCCATGTCCAGTTCTCACTGTAGCTTCTTGGCCCACATATAGGTTTCTCAAGAGACAAATAAGATGGTCTGGTACGCCCATCTCTTTAAGAACTTGCCACAGTTTGTTATGATCAACACAATCAAAGGGTTTAGCATAGTCAATGAAGCAGAAGTAGATTTTTTCGAACTGCCTAGCTTTCTCCATGATCCAGAGTATGTTGGCAATTTGATCTCTAGTTCCTCTGCCTCTTCAAAATCCTGCCTGTACTACTGGTAGTTCTCGATCCACATACTGCTGGAGTCTAGCTTGTAGGATTTTAAGCATAACTTTACTAGCATGAGAAATGAGTGCAATGGTGTGATAGTTTGAACATTCTTTGGCACTGCCTTTCTTTGAAATTGGAATGTACACTGATCTTTTCCAATCCTATGGTCACTGTTGAGTTTTTCAAATTTGCTGGCAAATTGAGTGTAGCACTTTTACTGCATCGTCTTTTAAGATTTTGAATAGCTCAGCTGGAATACTGTCACCTCCACTAGCTTTGTTGTTGCTCAGCTTTTCTAAGGCCCACTTCACTTCACATTTTAGGATGTCTGGCTCGAGGTCAGTGACCACCTCATTGTGATTATCAGGGACGTTAAGATTATTCTTGTATAGTTGTTCTGTGTAATTTTGCCACCTCTTCTTAATCTCTTCTGCCTCTGTTAGGTCCCTGCCATTTTGGTCCTTTATCATGCCCATTTTTACATGAAATGTTCCCTTTATCTCTCCAATTTTCTTGAAAAGATCTCTGGTCCTCCCTATTCTATTGTTTTCTTCTATTTCTTTGCACTGTTCATTTAAGAAGACATTCTTATCTCTTCTAGCTATTCTCTGGAATTCTGCATTCAATTGGTTGTATCTTTCTTTTTCTCCCTTGCCTTTCGCTTCCCTCCTTTCCTCAGCTATTTGCAAAGCTTCCTCAGACAGCCATTTTGCTTTCTTGCATTTCTTTTTCTTTGGGATGGCTTTGGTTGCTACCTGTTGTACAATGTTGCGAACCTCTGTCCATAGTTCTTCAGGCACTCTGTCTAATTCCTTAAATCTATTTGTCACCTCTACTGTATATTCAACAGGGATATGATTTAATTCATACCTGAGTGGCCTAGTGCTTTTCCCTACTTTCTTCAGCTTAAGCCTAAACTTTGCAATCAGAAGCTCATAATCTGAGCCACAGTCAGCTCCTGGTCTTGTTTTTACTGACTGTATAGAGCTTCTCCATCTTTGGCTGCAGAGCATATAGTCAATCTGATTTCTGTGTTGACCGTCTGGTGATGTCCATGTGTAGAGCCGTATTTTGGGTTGTTGGAAAAGAGTGTTTGCTATGACCATCGTATTCTCTTGACAAAATTCTATCAGCCTGTGCCCTGCTTCATTTTGTACTCCAAGACCAAACCTGCCTGTTATTCCAGTTATCTTTTGGCTTCTTACTTTAGCATTCCAATCCCCATGATGATAAGGACATCATTTTTTGGTGTTAGTTCTATAAGGTACTGTAGGGCTTCATAGAACTGGTCAATTTCATCCTCTTCAGCACTGGTGGTTGGGGCATAGACTTGGACTACTGTGAGATTGAATAGTTTGCCTTGGATTCGAACTGAGATCATTCTGTCATTTTGGGAATTGTATCCCAGTATTGCTTTTCCTACTCTTTTATTGACTATGAAGGCTACTCCATTTCTTCTGAGGGATTCTTGCCCGCAGTAGTATACCTGATGGTCATCTGAATTGAATTCACCTATTCCTGTCCATTTTAGTTCGCTGATACCTAAGATGTCGATGTTCAGTCTTGTCATCTCTTGTTTAACCATGTCCTGCTTTCCTTGATTCATGGATCTTACATTCCAGGTTCCTATGGAGAAAAAATCTTTACAGCATCGGATTTTCCTTTCACCACCAGATACATCCACAGCTGAGTGTCCTTTCGGCTTTGGCCCAGTCGCTTCATTCTTTCTGGCGCTACTAGCACTAGCCCTCTGCTCTTCCCCAGTAGCATATTGGACGCCTTCTGACCTGAGGGGCTCATCTTCCAGCGTCATATTGTTTTGCCATTTGGTACTGTCTATAGGGTTTTCATGGCAAAGATACTGGAGTGGGTTGCCATTTCCTTCTCCAGTGGATCACATTTTGTCAGAACTCTCTGCTATGACCTGTCCGTCTTGGGTGGCCCTGCACGGCATAGCTCATAGCTTCATTGAATTACGCAAGCCCCTTCGCCACGACAAGGCAGTAATCCATGAAGGGGGCTTTCTATTATAGGTCAGCCTTTTAAGTTCAGGAGTCATTAGGAGTCTTGAAGGGTAACTTTTTAGTGCAATTAGATATTGTAACATAACCTTGAAATCCTGTCACAGTCTCTTTCTTCTTCCACTTAGACTTAATCCAGTCAGCCCATAGTTGTTCTGAGTTCCTTTCTCATGCTGTCTACTTTTGCAAAACTCAAATATCTTTTCTCTAGTGTCTCAACATTCCCCTCCTCTTTCTGAAACCCACATTCCTTTATACTATGATTTTTGCTTTAAACCTGGTTATTCCATAATCTATGGTCTGTTTTCAAATTGGAAAAACAAACAATTTCTTTCTCCTTCAGTGTGCACGTAATGTGACAACGATGCCACCAAATACAAACTGTGTATTCAACTCACATTGAGATTGATGCTGAAATGTAGAGAGTAGCAAAATAATTTTCTAAAACCCATTTCCTTGTTTTTGTAAAATTTTCTTCTAATAATGAGTTTTGGAAAACCTGAAAGATGCACTTTTGTGACATTTCATTGTTCTAATAAAGGCATTGCCCAGCTGTGGATTCTGGATTTTGTATCATTATTTCTATGAGTATTGATATATTTGTTCAGTGAATGTAAGTACAGTATTTTAATTGCACATGCTCTGGTTGGATATAGCCAGTGATATATCTCATATTCTGTTCTGATTTTGTGTTGTATTTAGAGCATGTGGGAGATGACAGCTAGTTACTTCATAAACCCCAATGCAACACTCTTTTATTTTATTTAAATGTCATCCCTCTTTTGCCATAAGGTGCATGTTTTTAAATGACATGGAATCCAACGAACTCAGTGTATTGCAAAGAAAATTCACAGATATGTTGTAGAGATACATTCCTGAGTTCTTGCCCCAAGAAACTTTGCTTAGCTCATCTTGCAGACTCTTAAGGCAGAAGAGGGGTATACACCTTTCTTTCAGGTATTTCCAGTACACTCTTAGAAGATGCAACTCCCTGGGTGAAAATTTCAATATCGCTTTTATCACGGTACTTTTGAGAATAGTCTGTGTTCCACGTACCAATTCTAACTGCGGTATAATTTCCTTGGCTCAAATGGGCTCATTATGTAAGTCAGCTTTCGTTTTAAAGTGCTTTTATTATTATTCATGGGGCAAACTCTACAAATAACACTGTCTTTTCAAAATTGCATGAAACCCTGTCACAAACTTGCATTCTCTTGGTGTCCCATGATAGCGATTCTGAAACAATCTTTCAGGAGCTTAATATAAGTTTTGCTTCAGGAAATATTTAAATCCTCCAAATGGTTGAGTGATTGATGGAAGGCTTCTTTGTTTTTTACTTCCTTCCTTCTTTATTTCTTTAATTAAAAGTACAGTGTTTCATCTGCATGATATATGCATTAACTCATAAACTACAAAAAATAATGAATCCTAGTTTGTGCATTCTTTTTAGGAAACTTGTATTTGTAACAAAGGAATGGAAAGTAATAAATTATTTCTAGGTGATTCACCTTTGTGGTATAACTATTGTTTCTCAGTGTGATATTCTGGTACTGCTTTCAATGTTTGTTTACTGTGGTGAGTCTCTGATATGTATAATATTATAAAGATTTATGGCTGCTATTTATGATAATGTTTTCAATAGTGTTCACTCTTCCTTACTGCATTTATTGTATTTCATTTGTTGCTTTATGGAATACCATTAGGGTATGAATATTTATTCTAAGAAAGATGAAAGCTCAGAAAGCTGCTATTGATACACAATATTACTGCATTTTCAGTCCCAGAATGTGTAATAAAATAATATCATTTCTGTTTTCAAAGAATAGTTTTGTTAAAGCAACCCCCCCCCCCCGAAAAAAAACCTCAATCACCATACATTTTAATGAATATGTTCAGGAAGGAATAACAAGATTATATAATGGCAAAAACATGAGGATCAAACTATGCTAATACAGTACTGATAAGTACTGTATATACAAAAGAAACAGGATGTGCAAGCAGATGATACATTTTGTACTCATTTTAAAATGTTCAGTTTACTTTAGTTATGCAATTTTACAGGATCATGTTAAAATTAAGGTTTCTTCCAGCTAATAGTTTTTATAAACAAGATTACTTTGCATTTGCACTTTGCACTTCAGAAAAAGTACAAAGAAGAGCTACTAAGATGATTAAAGGCCTAGAGCAGGGGTGTCAAACTCAATTTCATTGAGGGCCGCATCAGCATTGTGGTTGCCCTCAAGGGGCCGGGTGGGTGTGGCCAGGGTGGGTGTGCCCTACTGGGTGGGCGTGGCTAGAGTGTGTATGGCCTACTGGGTGGGCATGGCCAGCTCTACATCGTTCGCATCAAGGGTGCCTATGGGGGCCTGGGCAGGAGTGGGACAGATCTGAGGGTCTCTGGCAGAAGGAGGGTCTCTGGGCCAGGGCCAAGGCAGTGGGGGCCGTTCCCTCACTGTTTCCAGGATGGCTTTGCGGGCCGCATGGAACCACTTTGCGGGCCGGATCCAGCCCCCGGGCCTTGTGTTTGACATGTCTGGCCTAGAGACTAAAACATATGAAGAACAGTTGTAGGATTTGGGTATAGCCACTCCAGAGAAAAGAAGGACTAGGGGAGAGATGATAGCAATATTCCAGTATTTAAGAGGCTGCCACAAGGAGGAGGTGGTCAATTTATTCTCCAAAGCACCTGTAGGCAGGACAAGAAACAATGGATGGAAACTACTCAAGGAGAAAAGCAACCTGGAATTAAGGAGAAACTTCCTAACTGTGAGGACAATTAACCAGTGGATCAGCTTAACCGTCAGAGGTTGTGGGTGCTTCATCACTGGAGGTTTTTAAGAAGAGACTGGACAGCCACTTGTTTGAAATGGTATAGGGTCTCCTGCTTGAGCAGTGGGCTGGACTAGAAGTCCCTTCCAGCTCTGTTCTCATATTGCATACATTCTTTTTTTAAACTGAGGGAAACAAAATATATGGAATGAATTAATGGTGAGGTGTTTTTTTCATAAAGCAGTTCAAGGAAATCTAGTCACTATTCAAATCCTGGGCTATGGCTAAAGTAGCGCTTTAGATTGATGTTTTAGCTCTTTGTAAAATTCATTTAATTCATTTAAATGTTAAACAGAAATTATTGATAAAGTCTTAAGTTTTCCAATGAATTTTAAGTGAAGAAGACATACAAATTCTACTAAAATCAGATGTATTCCCAAAATTAAATATATATATATATATATATATATATATATATATATATATATATATATATATATATATATATATATATATATATATATATATATATATATATATATATATATATATATATATATATATATATATATATATATATATATATATATATATATATATATATATATGCCAGTTTAGTCCATAATTGTCCAACTTTAAAACAATTACATAGAATAATACTGTCTTTCTAACTTTGTATTGGGATGAAAAGAAATTGTATATTTGTGTTGCAACTCCGGGACAGATCTCATGAGTCCTCTGACCAATATGTGTGATTACAATAAATACTGAGAAAGTAATAGATAACAATGTTCCTGATTTGAAAATTACTTTCAAAGATCAACAATTCTCAGCATTGTTAGTACTGATTGTACAGAATGTTAAGCTACCGTATTTCCCTGAAAATAAGATCCGGTCTTTCTTTCTTTCTTTCTTTCTTTCTTTCTTTCTTTCTTTCTTTCTTTCTTTCTTTCTTTCTTTCTTTCTTTCTTTCTTTCTTTCTTTCTTTCTTTCTTTCTTTCTTTCTTTCTCTCTCTCTCTCTCTCTCTCTCTCTCTCTCTCTCTCTCTCTCTCTCTCTCTCTCTCTCTCTCTCTTTCTTTCTTTCTTTCTTTCTTTCTTCCAAAAGAAGCACCAGGTCTTATTTTTTGGGGTGGGGGTCTTTTCCACTCACCTCACAGCGACGGCACTGACAGCTCTGCCCAGCCAGCCCACTTCTTCTGCAGCCAAAGGAGCAGCTTCATTCTGCAGCTGAGAATGACGCTCAGGCCTGTATTCTGCTGTTAGTGGCCTTTCCGAGAGGCCCCTGTGGCCAAGAACCAAGCTAGAATCATGGGAGGTCTGGCTGCAATGGCAAGCTCCACCACCACCCTAGCTTGATTTTTAGGCATGCGGCTCACCCCAAAACTAGGGCTTATTTTGGGGGTAGGGCTTATATTAGATCCACCCAAAAACATCGTGCTAGGGCTGATTTTTGGGTTAAGTCTTACTTTTGGGAAAACACGGTCGGAGAAAAGTCTGAAAATTGCAAATTATTTTATGCATTCCTAGAAATGTCTCAAGAATTTCACCTTGAGAAAACATCATCATCTTGTAATATTTTAAGAAATGCAATTTTCTTGTAAGTTTAAAACAAGAGTATTTAGATGTTATCAAACCAGGTATAAGAGCATACTTCCCACTCATACTTATTAAAATACTTCTTAAGCAGTTGACTTATACAAGGCCCTCAGAAATAATTCAGCTGCAATTAAGTCTTGTAGTGAAGCTTATATCAATGTACTCCTTAATTCTTTAAGTTGTATTATTTGGGCTGTCAGATCTGGGCTGCAAAAATCCAGAAATACACAGGATTGCAACGAAGAGTTTAAAGTTTTCTATAAATATTTGTAGCCATCTGTTAGTCATCTAGATATTTGCAGGCCAGGTACGGTAGTCCATCCTACTATATCAACCTAAAACAATGCAGGTATTTTATGAAACAAGAACCAATCATATATCCATAGGACAAAATAACAGATCCACTGTGGTGTGGTATCTCAGACAAAACATCTCAGAGGTCTCACTAGAGGCACACATGACCAGGTTAAAATTATCCTACATCACAAATGTTAGGCAAAGGCCTTGCTCTCTAAAGAAGACCAGGAAAAATGGAAGAAAACGGAAAAGAGAATGACTAGCACAAAGGTAGATAGACTTAATAATAGTGGTGATGGGTGTACCAGTAACATAACCTTAAAAACAGTTGGGAAAGATTGTCTGATCACCAAATGTTGACACCTACTTGATGGCACACAATCATGATGGTATTCCTGGGTTTTCTAATATTTTTTTCTAGTATTTTTGGGTATGCAAAATGACTATATTCTTACTTTAAAAACCAGAATTTTTTTCCAGTATTTCAGATATTTATTATAATAAAGACTGCAGTTAAATCCAAAGTTGGTATCACTGTTCGTGGGTTATATTCAACAGTGTTGCTATCACTGTTCATGGGTTATATTCTATGTGTTTAGGAAGATGTTCACTGATTTACCTCCAAAATCCTCACCTGTCTATATGTGGAAGAGAGAGGAAATGGAGAGAGAGAAAAAGAACCATTTTTGTTTTCATTTTCAAATCATGATACTACATAATGTCTTATGGATGGCTTAATCCATTTACAAGTTAATTTGGTCTTTTATTTGAAATTAGAATCTGTCTTTTCCATTTTAAAAGTCTTAAGAACCACACTATCACAAAGCAAGGTATGATTAAAAATACATATCTTAACCTAATAGATGGATACAACAATTTATGGATTGATTTATTTTTAAAACTTTATCGTTGATCATCTTAAATAAGTAAATCTGGGTATCCAACAATACAAATCAACAAAAAAATACCATTTAGCACAGTAAGTTTATGAATTAAGATCTGCTAATGGTCAATGGGCAAAGGGAAGAGCAAACTAATTAACATACTACTTTGATCACCATCCTTATGTATCTATATTGAAATATACCTTATTTGCTATGATATTAGATCACTTCTATTTTGGGTCAAAGAACCATTCCCCTTTACAATCATAATTTAATTCATAGAGGATGGTGAAGTAGGTAGAGTTGGTTTTCTGCAATTGTTTCCTGCATCTGCATTTATATCTTGATGGTTATGCTCCAGGAACTAGTATCGTAAAGAGGTATAAGTCTAATAGTGGTTATTCACCTAATAGTCCTTGAATTTCTCCAGTTTTCTTTTGAACTTTACTCATTTGGTGGACCTCAGTATAGGTGAGGAAATCAAATTGCTTAATTAAACTGTGCCTTATTTTCTTTTATGAATGCTGACTTCTTCATATTTAGTATCAGTAAAGAGCTTTGTCTTCTAATAGTGTAATGAGGGCCAGAAGGAAGAGATAGCTATCTATCTAGATTTCATCTTTATTTATATGTCTTTTCCTGCTGCAAATGAAAGAAAACAGCAGGTTACAATCCTAACAGACCCTCCAGTGTAAGGTAATAAGTATATAATGGTAAATAATAAACAATTCCACCAAATTAAGTCTAAGTTAAAATAATAAAACAGCCAGCCATAAAGCAATAAATATAAGAAGATGACAGATATAAATGAAAGGCCTTCTTAAGAACCTCTCTGAAGGTCCCAGGATAGGCCTGAACTGAATTTCAGGAATCAGAGTAATGGATTGGATAACACCATGATTCCCTGTTGTGAGAAACTCCCATCCCAGGTGTGAATTACCTGCATATGAAAGTTCTAATTAGTAGAGTCTTTCTTTATGTCATAGTCAGTGCTTTTTTTGTAAAAGAAAAAGGTGCTGGAACTCACACATGTCATACAACCCGCCTTGCCTTCCCTACAAGGTTCCATCCAAAAAAGGTCCTGGAACTCCGTTCTGAGCGTTCTATGAGAAAAAAAAGCCCTGGTCATAGTTATTCTGGTTGTCCCCCTTTCTCTTTGTGCTCTTGCCAACTCTACAATATGTTTTTGGGATGCAAGCTTATCAGAACGGTAAGCAGTATTCTAAAAGGTAAAGGTAAAGGTTCCCCCGCACATGCGTGCTAGTCGTTTTCCACTCTAGGGGCCGCTGCTCATCTCCGTTTCAAAGCCGAAGAGCCAGCGCTTGTCTGAGGACGTCTCCGTGGTCATGTGGCCGGCATGACTAGACGCCAAAGGCGCACGGAACGCAGTATTCTAGTTGCTGTCTTATCGTGCATTTATAATAGAGTAAAATGCTTAATTATTTTTTTCTCCATAGCTCAAATAGGAGATCCAGGATACCAGAGAAAGGCTGAGACCATAGCATGGGTCCACGCTGACAGTGCAGTCCCACTATAGGTTGGGTCTCCTGTACTAACCATTTAGCTTTGAAGCCACACATGCAGCTGCTCATGGCTTGATAATATCCTGTTAAATTTGGCTTTAAGCTCTATCTCCATGACAATAACAGCAGGAAAAATGTGAAGCATTTTGAATATTTACCATCCTACAGTAAACCTCTAAAACCTACATTTGTAAAAAGTCGGATAATCTAATCTTGTTGTAAAAAGGTCTGCTGAGAATATGGTATAGTGAAAGAATTCATTAAATTCTACATGATAAAATCCCAGAGTCACAGACATAGAGAGAACTGCAAGATGATTAAGAAGTTTGGTATATAATTAACTATGTAGGAAAAGCCTGTAATGTTTTAAGTAATAAGATTCACTTCATAAAGCCATGGCAGTGAAGCAGATAAAAGATAACTGAAATTGTCTTTATGAAAAGCAGACACACAAGGTATAGAGATACTATAACTTTTTACCCAAATAGTTATTTAAATGCTACTTTTAAAAAGGTTCAAATGTTGATATTATTTATTTAAATGTTTGTTTTAAAGAAAAAAATGGTACCAAAATATACCTGTTTTTATCTTGATAAGAAGCATAATTTTAGTTACTTCCAATGTGAAATGCTATAGCCTGTAACTTGATAAGGTATAGACTAGGGGTAGGCACTTTATTATTATTAACTCTGCATTTATTTTATTGGGATTATATTGTGCATACCAGAAGTGGAAGCGGCCTGGGCTGAAAATTTAAATGGTGAAGTTGTAAACTGCATGTTGCAGCGTTAATATTTCAAGATTTCAACTGAACATCTACATGTATAACTGTCTATTACTGGATCCTAACCATATAATTGACTTCATATCTTGCAATAATCCATGAATATGTTAGCTGTGTTTGTAAAAACAGGTCACAATACCTAAGGCAGTAATTAAATAAATTACTTGATTACCTCAGAATTCCAGTGAACTAAGTCTTTTTCTCTGATATGTTCTTATTTTATGTAGTTGTCTTTTAGTCTTAATTTGGTCTGTTTGATTTTGGTTTCATTTTTTTAATTTATTCTATGGTCCTGTCTTTATCTCGTAGCTGATATCAGGTGTCAAGATATACTGGGGCAGAAAACAGACACAACAAGAAATGGTGTCTATTGTACTGTTTTAAACTGTAATCAGAATATTGAAAGCCTATCTTTCGTCTTCCTTTCATCACATAACAGAAAAAAAATCAATGCTACCTTGAAGTTCTTTCTTGTACTTCATGATTTCTTAATAGCTGTTGCCTCTTTCCTTCAAGGCTATCTCTGAACCTCTTTACGCCTGGTTCCTGGGTTCACTTGAAACTTTCTAGTTGTTATATTATGACAATATCTATGGTTTTCTTAAAGATTTATTTAAACTGGTTTTACTTTTCTGACCAGGAATAACAGAGTTGGAAGGGATCTTAGAGATCTTCTAGTCTAATGCTTGAACAGGACAGCCTGTATAAATTCTGAACAAATGGCTGTCCAATTGCTTCTTGAATACCTTCAGTCATGGAGTGCTCATAACTCCTGGAAACAAGCTGTGCCACTGATTAAATATCCTCACTGTCAGGAATTTTTTTCCCTAGTTCTAGGTTTGATCTCTCTATAGTAATCTTCCATCCAATGCTTTTGTCCTGCCTTCACGTGCTTTGAAGCATAGGTTGATCCTCTCTTCTCTGTGACAGCCATTCAAGTATTGGAAAATGGCTTTCATGTCACCCCTAGTCCTTCTCTTCATTAGACTAAACATATCTAGTTCCCACAACCACTCATCATCATATTTCCTTATAACACACAGTATCTCAATAAACAAAAAATTGCACTTCCCAAGGGATAAGAAAGGTCCTGAAACCTTGAGTACCAACATCAGCACATTAAGATACTGATAAATATAATATATGCTTTTAATATCAGCTTTACATGTCACTGTAAAGTCTTCTTTATAACCTGTGGTCCAAGGGAATATAATATGTGTTATAAATATTAGGAATGCTCAGTTTAAAATGGAGACGGGGCAGCTATTTATTAGGGCTTCAGAGTCAGACTCCAAAAGTTTTGGCACACATGGAAATGTGAATGTAGCACCTTTCTGCACCACATTCAAGCAGCTGAGTCTTTTCCCAAAGATGTGCCTTACCACAAGCATCAAAATGTGCTAGATGCCATTAATATAAATTGTGCATTGCTAAGATTAAAAGCAAATACTGAGCTCAATCAGGTATTGTCAGAATCCATTGATATCACATTCATGAATGTATGGTTAAAATATTGTGCCTACCGGGATTCTGCCATATGGGTAGAAGGAGTGGGGGATTGTTTTGTTCTGTACCAGCCTGCTACCAGCCCTGCAGAAAAGGCAACCCCTTTATAAACGGCAAGAGGCTGGAATGACGTCTGCCAAATTTATTACTACAAAAAACAAACAAGACACGTACCAAGATACAGGAGCTTTGAAACACTATCTGAGCGGTTGCTTTCAGCAAACCAGCCCTCCCCAAACATTCCCTTTATAAAGAGTTCAGGGCGTGGCCTCTCTCTGCCTCCTTCCGAGAAGCCCCACAGCCTTCCTCTGTTTACTCCTACTTGACTGTCTCCTGCGTCGGGCGTCCTTGAACAGGGCCAGCTGTGGGTCATCTTCATCCACACTGTCAGGCTCACACAGCTGGGTCTCCATGGTGACCAAGTGGGAGGGGCCTGCCTGAGGGCTATCATCAGCAAGATCTTCAACCCCCTCAGCAAGGTCTTCAAGACCCCCCTCCTCCTCTGATTCGTCCGACCCAACTGCCGAACCCACAGGCTGACCCTGAATCACAACATGTTTATTCAGTCTATCTGTAGCTGCTTTCAAAGAACCTTTGATCTGGGGGAACAAAGGGGGGGAAAAGTGATCTGTCTGTTGGGGCTGTAGGAAGAAGGCAATCAACAAAGGAATGCACGAAGTTCCTTTCTTCCCACGGAAGGACCTGACAACCAAAATGATGGGATCCTTACCAAATGGAGTTTTGAGGGGAGTGGGTTGAACCGGGAATGCTTATATAGATTTGAAATGTGACTCAAGACCAGATCCTTTCTCACATCTCCACAACCAATCTTATTCTTAGTAATTTTTTTTCCTTTTGGACAACTCGGCTCCAAGAGTCCTTATTTCCTAAGATGTGAATTGGGGTGGGTCCTGACAGGTATTAAACATAACATATGTAAGTGGTACAGACATCTTTGTCTCTAAGGCTTCAATTCACTTTGATTAATTGGAAAACCTGAAGGTGATACAGAGGTTCTATTGAAAATCATGGACCAAAGAAAACAAGGGCCCCAGTTTAAAATAATTATTATAATCTTATATAAAGATTTAATGTTTGGGACAAACCGATGTAGTATTGACTTGCTGTTAATAAGTAGATGTTAAGGTATTTATTAAAATGTTTTTTTATCTGTTACAAATTCAAATATTTGTCAGTCTTGGCTGTTTTCAGCCAAGTAAATGGATAAAGCTTAATCCAGTCTATTAAAATGTGAATTCATTTTTTATCCTCTGAGATTTGTTTTTCCATATAACCAGGGCAACTTTGAATATATCCAGCAAAAAATATAATTACAGATACAAATGTCAGAGGCAAAAAAATAAGTTTAACAACTACTATTTATGTCTAAAGCCATCAGACTATAAAGACAGATATTTGCTTTCAAGTGTTTGAAGTTATGAACTCCTCACCCCCTCAATTTTTTGCTTTCACACTGACACTGCTATTGTTGTTGTTTGTTAAGCAAGAGGATAACCCAGGGAAAACTGTGGAAAAGTCTTATTCTCACAATTAAAATAAGAAATGCAAATGAAAAGGTGAAGGGAAAAATGTACAGTGAAACCTTATTTTAAAAGACAAATTGAGAATGGGAATTTATTCATGAATCAAAAATATATGCAGTGATTTACATTATATGGATGATGTCATCATATACAAATGATGGTAGTGATGTTATTTGCATCCATTTCCATAATTTGAATAATAATTCATGCAAACAACTGTATTTCTTCCATTTGTGTGTAGTCATGAAAATTTACTCTCCTGCTCATAAAGTCTGTCATATTAAAAAGGTAAAGGTAAAGTTTCCCCCGCACATGCGTGCTAGTCGTTTCCAACTCTAGGTGCTGGGGCTCATCTCCGTTTTAAAACCGAAGAGCCAGCACTTGTCCGAGGACATCTCTGTGGTCATGTGGCCGGCATGACTGGATGCCAAAGGTGCACGGAACACTGTTACCTTCCCACTGTAGTGATCCCTATTTTTCTACTTGCATTTTTACGTGCTTTCGAACTGCTAGGTTGGCAGAAGCTGGGACGAGTAACAGGCGCTCACTTTGTTACACGGCACTCGGGATTCAACCCGCCAAACTGCCGACCATCTGATCGACAAGCTCAGCGTCCTAACCCACTGAGTCACCGCGTCCCTGTCATATTAATTGTCCCAGTACAATTCAATATCTTCATCAGTGATTTAGATGAGTGGATAGAAAGAGAACTCATCAAATTTGTGGATGACATCAAGCTGGCAGAAATAGCCAACACTCCAGAAGATAGCCTTAAGATACAGAAGGATCTTGACAGACTTCAACATTGGGCACTATCTAACAAAATGAAATTGAATGGTGAAAAAAGTAAGGTTCTACATTTAGGCAAGAAAAACTAAATGTGCAGGTACAGTATAGGTGGTACCTTCCTTAATTGTAGCAACTGTGAGTGGAACTTTGAAGTCCTAGTAGACAGGCACTTAAATGTGAGCCAAAAGGCTGCTGCAGCTGCCAAAAAAGCCAACACAGTTCTAGGCTGTATTAACAGAGGAATAGAAATGAGATCAGGTGAAGTGTTAACAGTACTTTACAATATCTTGGTAAGGCCACACTTGGAATACTGCATCCAGTTTTGGTCACCACAATGTAAAAAAGATGATGAGATTCTAGAAAGAGTACAGAGAAGAGCAACAGAGATGATTAGGGAACTGGAGGCTAAAACATATAAAGAAAGGTTGCTGGAATTGAGTATGTCTAGTTTAATGAAGAGAAGGACTAAGGGCGACATGATAGCAGTGTTCCAATATCTAAGGGGCTGCCACAAAAAGAGGGAATCAGCCTGTTCTCCGAAACACTTGAAGGCAGGACAAGAAGCAATGGATGAATGGAAACAGTACATTCCAAAAAGCAATGGAATCATTTTTCCAGTTTGTAAAGAAACATGAAAAAATACTGTTTTGAAAGGACTAAAGCCTATTAATAAACATCAAAATCTGCCTATCCTAGGTGGATAAAAATGCCAAATCCAATTTGAACATTTGGCTTGCTGTGTGACAAATCAACAACAATAATAAATTACATCCTGCAACAATATTGGTAACAGCATCAAACATTCACTTCTACCTATTTCAGGTCCTTGGGCAGTACTTAATAAGTAGTATTTGGGGAGTACTTGGTGAACAAAAATGCCATATCCAGTCTGGTTAATCTGAACACCTGTGACTTTACGATCTTTAGTCAACCTCACAATGGCCCAGGTGAAAAGCCGGAATTTCAACCCTTTTGAAGCATCAACTGGATGATCTTGGGCCAGGCACTTTTTTTCAGCAAAGAGTCAATGGTAATTATGACAAACCTTGCCAAGAAAACTGCATTGATTTGTCCAAGCAGTATCTGAAAATCAGACATGACAGAAAAAAAGACAACAGTAATGAATTCTGAAGGAACCTTTCTTCCAAAAACTGTATTAAACCATGACTTTTGAGCTGTTGTCAAACTATTAAAGGCTACTTTTTTAAAAAATCCTTTTTATATCCCGCCCTTCTCCGAAGACTCAGGGCGGCTTACAATCTAAAGCACAAATCAATGTGCTTAGCAATAGCCTTCATTCTATGTATATGCCTGCTTATTTAGGGCTTTCGCCCCCCCCCCAAGTGGCATTATTACAAAGTCAGCTTATTGCCCCCAACAATCTGGGTCCTCATTTTACCTACCTCGGAAGGATGGAAGGCTGAGTCAACCTTGAGCCTGGTGGGACTCGAACCTGCACTAATTGCAGGCAGCTGGTGTTACGTAAGGAGGCATTAGCCCACTGCTCCACCAAGGCTCTACTTTCTTGCTTTCTTTTTGAAGTGATCAGACAAAATTTAAACATTCTTACAGAGCAGATTTTATTTGTAAGTACAGCTTTGAGTAAAGCAATTTAGTTCTGTTCAGGTGTTGTGTTAAGATGGGCAGGTTTCTACATGATTGTGCTCCTTTCGTATTTCAAGCCAGCACTCGGGGGCCCATCCGTGTTATTACAATTACTGCAGTATACTACAGTCAGGCATAATGCCTGAATATAGTTATAGTACACCAAGAAATATGCTCTAAGTCAGTGGTGGGATTAAAATATGTGAACAATCAGTTCTCTATACAGATGCTGCTTTGAGAAGTCCATTCTGGGCCTGGTCAACAAAAAATTAGCTACCGGTTCTGCCGAACTGGTGCGAACTGGCTGAATCCCACCACTGCTCTAAGTCCATTAAAACATTTTAAAGTCATTAGGCCTAACATTATAACTAAAAAAGGACCTGAAAAATTATGTGTAATATATTTTCTATCAAAAGGTCGGCAGTTTGGCAGGTCGAATCCCAAGTGCCACGTAACAGAGTGAGCGCCTGTTACTCGTCCCAGCTTCTGCCAACCTAGCAGTTCAAAAGCACATAAAAATGCAAGTAGAAAAATAGGGACCACTCTGGTGGGAAGGTAACAGCGTTCCATGCGACTTTGGCGTCTAGTCATGCCGGCCACATTACCACAGAGACATCCTCGGACAAGCACTGGCTCTTCGGCTTTGAAACGGAGATGAGCACCGGCCCCTAGAGTTGGCAACGACTAGCACACATGTGCGGGGGAACCTATATCTTTACCTTTTTAGACACAGTACATTTTCAAGATGAAGCAATAACATAAGATAATCAATTATTTTATATGAGATTAAGAAAATGAAAGTCGCCCATATATATGCATGAAAATAATAAGCAGTAGTAAACAATGAGTTTGCTTTTATCTCCTGAAGGCAGTTAACTGAAGTAATTCACCTTCTTTCTATACATTTCTATCTTGCTTCCACTCTATCCTTGCACAATTGACAGTATACATTTTCTTTCCAATGTCTCATCCTTTCTTTCCAAGACTCCAGTTCAATCAGGATTTTTTTTCCTGTTCCCCTTTCCAACAACTCATTCAATTTTCCTTCTTGCAATTGTTTTGTGACTAAATTGCCATTCATTGTGCTCATATCTAAATATACAGTGAAAACACAGAGTGCAGAAAATACACCTCAAAATTCTTCTTTTGTACTGATCACTCACTTTTGTATTCAGTTCACATTGAGTTATTGCACATTCATTCCTGACCCAATCTCTCTTTGTTTTACCAAGCATACCTGTTAAGTACCTCACTCCCTCTAAGTTCCATTTAGTGTTATGTTTCTGCTGACATGTTCAATTCTCACTTTCATATAGCAAACAAAAGCTGTGTTTAGCCTGCTTTTTGAATTAACTCACTTTCTGGGTTTGGACAATTCACTGAATTGTACAAATACCAAATACTAATAGATAAAAAAGCCTTCAAAACTGAGATTACCATATTGCTCACATTCAGCAGCTGGAGGTTTAACAGATTTGGTTAGCATAATGTGCTAAATCTATGTATGTTTGTTCATGGCAGAATATATTTATGCTATTTTTTCATGGAACATGTCATACGTTAAATTAGAAAGTAAATAAAAATTACTTTTTTCTTGTTTTGCCTTTTCATACGTGCATATACATATATGCATATGATATGATAGATAGACAGATGATAGATATATGTATTAATATTTAATTTTCCTTTACTGCACCAACCAATAGAAAATATTGGGTTTCTTCAAAATATAATTTCAGCAATAGAACCACAGTGCTTTCTTATACTCTGCTATGGCATGAATGTGGAGGAAAGCATTGATGAATAACTTCATGCAATAATTCAAAATACAACCTTTGTATCAGTTATCATAGCCCCCATAGTAGCATCATGGATTGAAACGGATACTTAGGAACTCACATTTCTAACATAAAATGTGCTTTCCAATCTTGTCTTCATTTTCGTATACAAATCCTTTTACAAATTTTGTTTGGCTTGCCTTGGCTTCTGTATCAAGTGCCTTAGTTAATTCCTGCTAATGATTCTGAGGAACTAATATGCCACTGTTTTCTTCCCTTGGCAGTACATAAGCCATTGAAACAGCGCAACACTAATGCAGCTGTAGTCATGTTTCTCTTTTTTTTTGCAGGGCTTAAAGCTGATAAATGCCAACAAAAACACTGAGTACAAGTTGAAGAAGAACCAAGGGATTTCTACTGCAGTTTTTTGGGGGGCTGCCAAGTGGTGGAGTTAGCAATAGCATAAAAAAGTGTCTGTTCTCTTTATGAATGGTTTAACAAGCTTATAATTTCCACAAACCAGGCATGGCGTTCTTCTCAAAGAAGGTCGCAAAGACTGGCAAACCTATATCTAAAGAATAGTTCTATGAAAAGATAGAACAAACTCATCTGCTCTCTGTATTCCATCTTCTAGAATGCAGAAAGAGATTCTATGCACAGATGTTTTCAGGGCTTTTTTTCTCATAGAACGCTCAGAACGGAGTTCCGGCACCTTTTTTGGATGGAACCTTGTAGGGTAGGCAAGGTGGGTTGTATGACATGTGTGAGTTCCGGCACCTTTTTCTTTTACAAAAAAAGCACTGGATGTTTTGAATAAAGCTACCATTATGTTGTCCAGTTCACTGTTTCTTACTTACTTTGGACCAATTGCCACAACACAAATGGAGCAGCAAGTAGCAAATTGCTAGAATATATTCATGGAACTCAACCTAATAATCTTATTTGAATTTATATTTAACAGCTTTTGTTCCAGACAGATGCCAATGTCACATTTGCTTCTGAAAACCTGTTGTGTATGTAAATAGTTGCAAACAAGGGAACTTGCAGACTGCACCATAGCTAGGTTTGAGCGGGAGATTCTGGTGCATTCATTGGCTGCAAATAGCAAGAAGCGGGAAAATAAATGCCGCTGATTGGTTACAGTTCAAACAGTTCCACTATAAAAGGTTGCCACATTTAACAGTTGACAGTTGACTTATGTGTATTCAATAAACTCGTTCATTGCAAAAACCACTCTGAGTCCTCGTCTATCAGAACCAAACAATTGGCGACGAAGGTGGGATAGACAGAAGACCAGAGAATTGGCGAAGTGTTGCGCAAAGGCGGCAAATTCGAAGGCGAGTCACAGTCAACCGAGCGGCCGCGGCGAAATAGAAAATTTCCCGAATGGCGCAAATAGGGTCTTTGAAGGAATTCGACCCAAATTTCCCCGAGGATTGGGAAGAATACATCGGTCAGGTGGAAGGGTTCCTGCTAGTGAACGGGATCACAGATGACCGAAAAAAGGCGGCAGCATTATTGACGATTTGTGGCACACCGGTCTATAGAATAGCTGTCGGACTCTGTCAACCGCAACCGGTCTCAAGCGTGCCTTATGCCGACCTCTTAGCCAAACTAAAGGTCCACTTTACACCTAGGAGATCTGAACTCTTTTGGCAGCGCATCTTTGAGAAAAGGAACCAGAGACCGGGTGAATCCATTCAAAAATTTGTCGCTGCCGTCAGGGAAGCCGCAGTACGATGTAAATACGATAACTTAGAAATAAGAATTCGGGACCGAGTCATACTGGGCTTGCGTGATGAGCAGCTACAAAACAGAATAATCGCCAAACCCACCGGCGATCTGCAGGAGGTGATCGATGAACTCTTAACGTATGAGTCTACCGGGTATCGCGACCCCCCCCGCAGTAGCATGGCAGCGTCGTCCGAGATCAACCAAGAGGGCTATGTGGACTGCGGGGAGGTGGACCAGCAGTGGGAAGAGGACATCGCCGAAGTCTCCAGGCGATTCGGGAAATTGGCGCCAAGACCACCCAGAAGTGAGGGGCCTGAACCTAACCGCCGACAACAAACCGCAACGCCGCAAAGACAGGCGACCGGGGCACAACGACCATGGAGGGACACCGCATCCAGACCGCGGGACAATGACAACCAAACCCGGTGTGGCAGCTGCGGAGGCAACCATCCCCGCGCATCTTGCCGATTCCGCACTGCGAAGTGCAGGGCGTGCGGGAAGACTGGCCACATCCAGGCCATCTGTAGGAGCCGTGCTCGCGACAACCGCCTTCACGAAGTCGATGTGTGGCCCGAAGGTAAGGTAACCCCTTACTTTAGTGGCAAAGAGACCCCTAGACCCTGGGTTAAAATTCCAAATCTAGGGGAGGTGGCGCGCGTCAATCGCAGGAGGAATGGGAAAAACAGCAATTTTCCAGACGGAAAATTAAAAATCATAGTTCATCTGCAAGGGGTTCCTTGCAGAATGGAAATAGACTCAGGGGCTTCAGTGTCAATAATTTCCAGTGAAACCCTTGAGAGGATTGAACAAATAAGTGGAAGGAAAATTCCACTTAGTTCAACAAAAATTCAATTAACAGACTTTCAAAAAAGCCCAATAAAAATAAAAGGGAAGATTAGCCTTAGAGTTAAATTTAAGGGATTTAAGGGGGTCTTAGATTTAATAGTTACTGAGGGGCATAGAACTAGTCTAATTGGCCTTAACTGGTTCCCGGCCCTGGGCATTTGGGTTGGGGGAATAAATTCAGTAATTAAAATTAAAAATAAGACCCTCGAATCAGTCTGCAATGAATTTGCAGACGTATTCGATGGGTCTCTCGGTAAATACAAAGGGCCCCCGATTAAATTTAATCTAGACCCCTCAGTGAAACCTATCAGGCTTAAGGCCCGAAGGGTGCCTTTCGCCCTGAAGGAAAAAATCGAGGCCGAGCTCGACAGGCTTGTAGGCCAAGGAGTATTAGAACCTGTTGAGGGTGGTCTGTGGGAAACGCCGATTGTCACACCCCTCAAACCCAATGGGGATGTGAGAATCTGCGCTGACTACAAGGCCACCCTGAACATTGGAATGAAAAAGCATGCTTACCCGGTCCCGACGGTGAAGCAGGTCCTCGCCACGATCCAGGACGGCGCCATGTTTGCCAAGTTAGACTTGGCGCATGCGTACTTACAATTGACTGTTTCTGAAGAGGCTGCAGAAGCACAGACGATTGTTACCCACAAGGGGCGTTCCGGGTCCACAGACTGCAATTTGGTATTGCAGCTGCTCCAGGCATCTTCCAAGAAGTGATGGAGAGGACCTTAAAGGGCATACCTGGTGTATGCCCTTACTTTGATGATGTCCTGATAGCTGGAAAAAATGAGGAAATGTTAGTAGAGCGGCTGGAACAGGTATTGGGCAGATTTAGGAGGGCTGGATTGAAACTAAAAAAGGAAAAATGTTCCATTGGGGTTAAGTCCACTGATTTTTTGGGATTCAGGATAGACAAGAATGGAATCCATCCTACCCCTGACAAAATTAAGGCAATTAAATGGGCTCCTGAGCCAAGGAACAAGGCTGAACTACAAGCCTTCCTTGGCTTAGTAAATTTTTACCATACGTTTGTACCTCACAAGGCTGCCATTGCAGAACCCCTCCACAGACTCTTAAATAAAAAGGCTCCTTGGCAGTGGCAGAATAAACACAGAGTTAGTTTCCAAACGTTAAAAGACATTCTTTCCAGCCAATCAACTGTAACCCACTTTATAGAAAATAAACCTATTTACCTAGCGTGCGATGCTTCACCTTATGGTGTGGGGGCTGTGATCAGCCATTTAGACAACCAAGGGATACAAAGACCAATCGCATATTACTCCCGGACACTAACCAAAGCCGAGAGGAATTATGCGCAGATTGACAGGGAAGCATTGGCAATTGTGGCAGGAGTAAAAAAGTTCCATGACTACCTTTACGGTAGGAACTTTACCATACTGACTGACCACAAACCCCTGTTGGGACTGTTTACCACGGATAAACAGACTCCCCAAATCATGTCACCCCGAATGCTGAGGTGGTCCATTTTCCTCTCAGCATATTCATTTTCTCTCCAATACAGACCGGGCAAGGACATGGGACATGCTGACGCCCTTAGCAGGCTGCCTTTGAACATCACTGAGGATGACCCTGCCCCTGTGGGACAAATAATGTCCCTACAGGACATCCCTGACTGGCCTTTAACCGCTAAAGATATAGCTGTGGCAACAAACACTGACCCAACTTTAAAGAGAATAATGGCCTGGGTCCTGAGTGGGTGGCCAAACGCCAATCCGGATGCCAAGTACATTCCATTTTTCAGGAGAAAAGACGAACTGTCAGTTCATTTGGGATGTTTACTGTGGGGAAACCGTGTGGTTATTCCTGAAATCCACAGGCCAGCTATCTTATTAGAATTACATGAAGGACACCCAGGAATAGTACGTATGAAGGCGTTGGCTAGGAGCCACTTGTGGTGGCCAGGACTGGACAACGACATTGAGGAATGTGTTGCCAATTGCCATCTGTGCCAACGCTCTAGGCCAGAACAACAACACATTCGAACGCATAAGTGGGAGTTAGCTAGAAATCCTTGGTCCAGGATTCATATTGACTTTGCTGGACCGTTCCAAGGGTTAACATTTCTGGTGGTTGTAGACAGTTTCTCTAGATGGCTAGAGGTAGTACCAGTCAGTTCAGTGACTTCAGGTAGAACAATACAGGTATTAAGGGGCCTCTTTGCCACTCATGGGTTACCTGATGTAATAGTGTCAGATAACGGGCCACAATTCACCTCTGTTGAATTCCAGGATTTCCTCAAGGCCAACTCGATTAAACACAAGACATCAGCACCCTTCCACCCATCCACCAACGGCTTGGCTGAACGGAATGTGAGGACCACGAAAGACGCTTTAAAAAGAATCATCCGAGGTGACTGGCACCAAAGACTGGTCGAATTCTTGCTGACCCAACACATGACCCCTTGTACTGCTACCGGCAAAAGTCTAGCTGAAATGAGGTGGGGAAGGAGACTAACCACCAAATTGGACAGATTACACCCTGATAGACTTCTACCAAGTGCTGAACTAGACATGCCTAATAGAACATTTAAAGTGGGGGATTTAATCTGGGCCAGGAACTATGCACATGGGGACAAATGGATTCCAGGGGTGGTTACTGAAATTTTAGGTCCCCTGTCGTATACTATTGAGGGGGAAGGGAATAGGATCAGCAAGAGACACATAGACCAGTTGAGGAAGAGAACTAGTGGATGCGTACCAGAAGAGGGGAATCAAAGCATATCTGGGGGGAACAGTACATCCTGGTTCAGTGACAACAACACGCCAGATAGTGGGGTAGCGGAATTGCATAACAACTCAGCCCCTGGTAACCAACAACAACAATCTAGTCAGTACGATTGGGAATTACCCCTGCGGAGTAGGCCAGTGACAGCTGATCTTCAAATACAATCAAATCCACAAAACAGCAATAGGGAAGCATCAGAGTCAGTTAGCCAAGAGCCCAGGTCCAACAGAGACAATCAGCCAAGCAGACAAGCTGGTAAGGGTGTCCCTAGCAGCCAGGGCAATAGATACCCTTCTAGAATCCATAGACCACCAAAATACTTGAAGGATTTTGTTCATAAATAAACAACAACTGGGGGGTAAGGGGTGTTGTGTATGTAAATAGTTGCAAACAAGGGAACTTGCAGACTGCACCATAGCTAGGTTTGAGCGGGAGATTCTGGTGCATTCATTGGCTGCAAATAGCAAGAAGCGGGAAAATAAATGCCGCTGATTGGTTACAGTTCAAACAGTTCCACTATAAAAGGTTGCCACATTTAACAGTTGACAGTTGACTTATGTGTATTCAATAAACTCGTTCATTGCAAAAACCACTCTGAGTCCTCGTCTATCAGAACCAAACAAAACCCATTTTAAAAACATTTAAAACCATAGCAACAACTAAACATTTGCTTGAGCAAATCTATATTTTTATTTATCCATTTATTATGCAAACCTTTACAAAGATACTGTGTGTTTTTAAAAGATAAGTTCTTAGTCAGTCTTGTGCATGTGCTGAAAAAGTTGGTCACTGTTATACTAATCTAATTTTAACATTATTCAGCATCAACTGCAACATAAATTGAAGATGTGCTGAGATTGTATTACTGCCACTCTAAATTACTGATAGGTATAATATATTCTGCAGGAAATTACTGTGTTGTACCGTTGTTACCTTATATGCAGATACAGCAGAAACAGACACTATGCTGAGATTAAGTCTGTGAAAACTAAAGTAAGATCCATTTTCCCAGCTGATTAGCCTTTTGAAATACAATGCTTTGTAGTGGAAGATTGCCAGAAAAAACATCTTACAGAAAGTCTATTTTCATTCCTGTTTTCTTCTTTGACTATTCAGTGTTACACATTTTTCAAGAAAATACATGTTACAAGCAAATCCTGTAATTCAACCTTCCTTAGCTTGGTGCGTTTCAGAGATGTTATACTACAGTATTACTTTCAAATAATTAGGCAGCATAGAGGGGGATTATACAATCTATAGCCTTGTTCAATATACAGTATTTAGAGAGTAGCAAATTAGGGAAACACTAGGGCAGGGGTGTGAAACTGCCAGCCCATGGGCCAGTTGCATCATGTGGAGACCGCACCCACCCCAACTCCAGCAATGCAAAAAAAGTCGCAATACGTTGCAACACATCACGTGACGTGGCGAGTTTGACACCCATGCACTAGAGATTGCCTGAATGAGTCTAGAAAAAAAAGGGGGGGAAGCCTTTATTTTTAATTATTGCTGTATTATCCAATATTTTAATGGGAGTGCATTGTCACAGGTAAAATTATTAAGTGTCAATACTTTTGCCAACTATAGGTTTTCCACTGTTATCAAAGATGCTACTATTTTCTACTGTTACCAAAGATGCTACTGTTCCCGTAACCAGGTATAAATGCCTCCCTTTGGCCTTAAACAAGCAAACATGGCTTAGGCCCGGGATATTTCCAGGACCATCTGCTGCCAGGAACGATTTCCCATCGCCCTGTGCGCTCGTACAAAGAGGGCATCCTCAGGGTGTCATCGGCCAGACAATGTTGGCTGGCGACCCCCAGGGGGAGGGCCTTCTCTGTTGGGGCACCTACTTTGTGGAATCAGCTCCCCTGGGAGCTCCGGACGGCCCCAGACCTTCGGTTCTTTTGTCGTGACCTTAAGACATATCTTTTCCAACAGGCTGACCTGGACTGATGATAATGGTGTTTTAATTATGATTTTAAATGTTGTTATTGGTTTTAGTGGGACTTTGACATAATTTAATTCTTTTTTAATATTTGTATTTATTGTATTTTATTGTTGTTAGCCGCCCTGAGTCCTTCGGGAGATAGGGCGGCATACAAGTCTCATTATAAATAAATAAACAAACAAAATGAAGGTTTAGTAGATTTGATAAGGTAAAGGTAAAGGATGCTGTGGCTCAGTGGGTTAGGACGCTGAGCTTGTCGATCAGAAGGTCGGCAGTTTGGCGGGTCGAATCCCGAGTGCTGCATAACAGAGTGAGTGCCTGTTACTCGTCCCAGCTTCTGCCAACCTAGCAGTTCGAAAGCACGTAAAAATGCAAGTAGAAAAGTAGGGACCACTACAGTGGGAAGGTAACAGCGTCCGGTGCACCCTTGGCGTCTAGTCATGCTGGCCACATGACCACGGAGATGTCCTAAGACAAGCGCTGGCTTTGAAACGGAGATGAGCACCGGCCCATAGAATTGGAAATGACTAGCACAGATGTGTGGGGGAACCTTTACCTTTACCTTAGATTTTATAAGTATAGTGCTTTCAGTAATGGTAGCACCTGGCTGATCATTCCTGGGTGTAGCAACTAAGCAGAATTGGTGCTATTCAATATATAGATCAGTATTTTTCAACCTTTAATCTGTGTGGTCTTCAATTCACAGAATTCCTTAGCCGTTGCGAATATAAATGGAAAGTAATCCCCAGCTCTGGAGTAAACTAAGAGTTTGAAAACAGCCTAGAAAAAAGCAGTTTAAACTTTCCCAGTAGCTGCCAATAACACTGTAGGAACATGTCCAGAAATTCACCACGAATTGAACTGGGTTCAAAGGAGACTTTATCTTACTTTTTATTGAGAAGAGCAGTTTGAACTGGGATTAATTTAAAAAACAAGACACAGGCATAGATTCTGATTGTCCTTTGAGGTTATTATATTGCACAAATATATCACTTGGGTTGCTATGGGGTCATTTTATTTTCTTTATAATAAGGGCCATTTGGAGCTTTAGAATCACAAGGTGATGAGGGGGTGTTTTTTTCTTTTGTTGTTTGCTTTATGTTTTGGGGGGTTGCTTTTTTTTGGTGGTCATACAGCACTTTTTTTTTTTGCAAATTCATAATGCAGCTGTATGTTTTCCTGGAATTCTATAGAGACCCTCTATGGTTGCAATGAAATCTTCAGGAAATATATATTTAAGTAGTTGCAGATCAATGAAGCATCTTTTTTTGCTGTCAAGTGGACACAATTTAGCCTACCACAAGAAAAAAAAATCCTTCCAAAACATTAGTATTAAGAACTGGCTAGCATATTTTGAAAGGGACGCGGTGGCTCAGTGGGTTAAGACGCTGAGCTTGTCGATCAGAAGGTCGGCAGTTTGGCGGGTTGAATCCCGAGTGCCGCGTAGCAGAGTGAGCGCCTGCTACTCGTCCCAGCTTCTGCCAACCTAGCAGTTCGAAAGCATGTAAAAATGCAAGTAGAAAAATAGGGACCACTACGGTGGGAAGGTAACAGCGTTCCGTGCGCCTTTGGCGTCCAGTCATGCCGGCCACATGACCACGGAGACGTCCTCGGACAAGCGCTGGCTCTTCGGCTTTGAAACGGAGATGAGCACCGGCCCCTAGAGTCGGAAATGACTAGCACGCATGTGCGGGGGAACCTTTACCTTTACCTTTACCTAGCATATTTTGGAAAGTGTGCTTCTACAAGACACCACAGCAAAATAAAGAACTACCTAAGAATTTCTCCCTTCCTGCACCTGTCCTGCTAACCTTGTAGACTCCATTGGTTTTTAGAGAACCCAATTCTACTCCCCGTCACTTAAAACCTGTCCCTGCAATAATTAACTTGCTTTTCAGCCAGAAGAATTTATCAGGACTCACATCCAATAGACCAGAATACAATCTGATTCAAAATCATTTGTAGGATGATATTAGGGAAAGGTGCATATTACTTTTTTAAAACAGGGAAAATAGATCTGGAAAATTCCTATAGCTGTTATGAATCTGACTAGAAGTGAATACATGAGTAAACAAATCTTATTAGAACTGAATGAAAGATGGGATTAAAGTCCCAGTACCTTTGAAATGAACTACAGAATAGGCAAGTCGTCAATCAGACATATGTCAGAAGGTGTGATAAAAAAATAATTGCATTCTTATATTAGGTATATGTTTGTGTGTTTATATGTGTGTGTATACACACAAACATATACAAAAATATATATTTTCTGTCTGTTCATGTTTCACAGTGCAAAAAAATGTAAAAACAAATAATATAGAAGCTACTGCATTACAATTGTATTGATTGTCTATAACACATAGCCTTCTAATAACATACTATTTCTTCTATAATTATATGTCTCCTGGTCATATAGTAAACATAGTAGCTTTTACTGTGCTGTTTGTTATTTGCCTTGTAAGCAGCGACTGTGTTGTAAAAAAATAACTTCGCTGCTACCTTAACCAAAGGAATGGTGATGATTCTTCCATTGCCATGGAAAATGTACCCTGATTGAAATACGGATAGAAACCAGGGCTGACATTCAGATAAGCTACAAAAATCTATAAACTATATAATTTCAAGGACTGAGAGGAATATTTATTTTCTTATACACTTAGAGTTACATACCGTATGTGTCTATAATAACATTACTCTATAATAATTCTCTATGATTAAAATACAGAATTTGGGATCTGTAGTTCTGCAGTTTGTAGCAGCTGTTTTGTTAGTCCTTAAATAAAAAATTCTTAAGAAAATAATAATGCATGGTTCTTCTGCTACTTCATACTGAAGAACTAAAACAGTTTCCCATTACTTGTGGAGATGTTGTTCACAAAGAGATATTTTACTCTTTAGGCTGACGTTTTGTGAAATAAAGACTTTCTTTTTTATGTTGAGGACAGTAGAGTTTTGTTGCTGCTTTCATATTGTCCCTCTATTCTAAATGAACAGGAATGTCCTTCTGTAATGGGATATCCAATCATATTCAGAGTATTTTTTTCTAAAATGTATTTTAAAAACAGCCCAGCCGCTGAAGCTATAGGTAGTCCTCATTTAACAATCACTTATTTAGCAATCATTTGAAGTTAGGACAATGCTGACCAAGTGGTACTTACAACCGATCCTTGACATTCTGGCTATTCCTTTACCTCAGGGGTCTTCAAACCTGGCCCTTTTATGACTTGTGGACTTCAACTCCCAGAATTCCTCAGCCAGCATGCAATATGGGTACTTGGCAACCACTTTGCACTTAAACTTATTGCAGTCACATAGTTGCCATTTGCAAACTTCCCTGCTTGCCTCCTACGAGCAAAATCAATGGGGAAGTCAGCAAGGAAGGTCACAGGTTACTCCAACAAGTTGACTGCACCCTCCCCTGTCCAGGTGCAGCCATTATCTTACACACACACACACACACACACACACACACACACACACACACAGAGAGAGAGAGAGAGAGAGAGAGAGAGAGAGAGAGAGAGAGAGAGAGAGAGAGAGACATTGTGCTTGTGTTTGTCTTGTGAGCTGCCCATGCACCATTCCTCCACTTGGCAGCAGCCACTCTAAATCTCATCACAGTGACTTTTAAGTCATGTTCAATCAAGTTAGTATTTTGTCATCCTGCAGCCATGCTCTAGGTGTCTCTTCATCCGCTTTGTATGCTTCACCTCTGCTGTAAACCAAGAGTAATTGCTGCTCTTCCAACTTAAAACTGAAAACTGTAGAAAATTGTATTTGTGGAAAAAGATACAAAAGAAAATGTTTATAAGAGTAGCCATTCTTAAAAGTTTAAGACAGGTGGTAATTATGGGAATGAATTGATGTGAATGTAAATGCCTAAGGAGTTTTTGAAGTGTGTGTGTATATATATTGTTAGCAATCCAAAAAAAAATACACAAATATGAGCTTTCACTGCTGTGACCACTGCCTGTGTGCCTGTGGATGGCCTTGGGTTAGGCTGAAACAGGAAATAAGATTTGTCCCATGTTTGGGGCCTAGCAACAAGGTAACAAACATTTAACATACACACACATACATACATACATACATACATACATACATACATACATATATATATATATATATATATATATATATATATATATATAAATTAGAGAGTTGATTTTTTTTAAAAAAATATTTTTAATTAATTAGATGTAGGGATTATTCCCATTGATGGATTACTGCCTTGTCCGAAGGGGCTTGCATAATTCAATGAAGATATGAGCTATGACGTGCAGGGCCACCCAAGATGGACAGGTCATAGCAGAGAGTTCTGACAAAGCGTGATCCACTGGAGAAGGAAATGGCAACCCACTCCAGTATCTTTGCTATGAAAACCCCATGGACAGTACCAAAAAGAAAAAAAGATATAATGCTTGAAGATGAGCACCTCAGGTCAGAAGGTGCTACTGGGGAAGAGCAGAGGGCTAGTACTAGTAGCGCCAGAAAGAATGAAGCAACTGGGCCAAAGCCGAAAGGACGCTCAGCTGTGAATGTGTCTGGTGGTGAAAGGAAAGTCCGATGCTGTAAAGATTTTTTCTCCATAGGAACCTGGAATGTAAGATCGATGAATCAAGGAAAGCTGGACATGGTCAAACAAGAGATGACAAGACTGAACATCAACATCTTAGGAATCAGCGAACTGAAATGGACAGGGATGGGTGAATTTAATTCAGATGACCATCAGGTATACTACTGCGGGCAAGAATCCCTCAGAAGAAATGGAGTAGCCTCCATTTAAAAAAGTAGGAAAAGCAATACTGGGATACCATCCCCAAAATGACAGAATGATCTCAGTTCGAATCCAAGGCAAACCATTAAATATCACAGTAGTCCAAGTCTATGCCCCAACCACCGGTGCTGAAGAGGATGAAATTGACCGGTTCTATGAAGCCCTACAGCACCTTATAGAGCTAACCCCCAAAGATGATGTCCTTATCATCATGGAGATTGGAATGCTAAAGTAGGAAGCCAAAAGATAACCAGAATAACAGGCAAGTACAAAATGAAGCAGGGCACAGGCTGATAGAATTTTGTCAAGAGAATACGATGGTCATAGCAAACACTCTTTTCCAACAGCCCAAGAGACGACTCTACACATGGACATCACCAGACGGTCAACACAGAAATCAGATTGACTATGTGCTCTGCAGCCAAAGATGGAGAAGCTCTATACAGTCAGTGAAAACAAGACCAGGAGCTGACTGTGGCTCAGACCACGAGCTTCTCATTGCAAAGTTTAGGCTTAAACTGAAGAAAGTAGGGAAAAGCACTAGGCCACTCAGGTATGAACTAAATTATAATGGATATATAAACGAATATACAGTAGAGGTGACAAATAGATTTAAGGAATTAGATCTGATAGACAGAGTGCCTTAAGAACTATGGATGGAGGTTTGCAACATTGTACAAGAAGTAGCAACTAAAACCATCCCAAAGAAAAAGAAATGCAAGAAAGCAAAATGGCTGTCTGAGGAAGCTTTGCAGATAGCTGAGGAAAGGAGGGAAGCGAAAGGCAAGGGAGAAAAATAAAGATACGCCCAATTGAATGCAGAATTCCAGAGAATAGCTAGAAGAGATAAGAATGCCTTCTTAAATGAACAGTGCAAAGAAATAGAAGAAAACAATAGAATAGGGAGGACCAGAGATCTCTTCAAGAAAATTGGAGAGATGAAGGGAATGTTTTGTGCAAAAATGGGCATGATAAAGGACCAAAATGGCAGGGACCTAACAGAGGCAGAAGAGATTAAGAAGAGATGGCAAAATTACACAGAAGAACTATACAAGAACGAGCTTAACATCCCTGATAACCATGATGAGGTGGTCACTGACCTCAAGCCAGACATCCTAGAATGTGAAGTGGGCCTTAGAAAAGCTGAGCAACAACAAGCTAGTGGAGGTGACAGTATTCCAGCTGAGCTATTCAAAATCTTAAAAGACGATGCAGTAAAAGTGCTACACTCAATTTGCCAGCAAATTTGGAAAACTCAGCAGTGGCCACAGGATTGGAAAAGATCAGTTTACATTCCAATTCCAAAGAAAGGCAGTGCCAAAGAATGTTCAAACTATCGCACCATTGCACTCATTTCACATGCTAGTAAAGTTATGCTTAAAATCCTACAAGCTAGACTCCAGCAGTATGTGGACCGAGAACTACCAGAAGTACAGGCAGGATTTTAAAGAGGCAGAGGAACTAGAGATCAAATTGCCAACATACGCTGGATCATGGAGAAAACTAGGGAGTTCCAGAAAAACATCTACTTCTGCTTTATTGACTATGCTAAACCATTTGATTGTGTGGATCACAACAAACTGTGGCAAGTTCTTCAAGAGATGGGAGTACCAGACCATCTTATTTGTCTCCTGAGAAACCTATATGCGGGTCAAGAAGCTACAGTGAGAACTGGACATGGAACCACTGATTGGTTCAAAATTGGGAAAGGAGTCCGGCAAGGCTGTATATTGTCACCCTGCCTGTTTAACTTATATTAAGAGCACATCATGAGAAAGGCAGGGCTAGATGAATCAAAGGTTGGAATTAATATTGCTGGGAGAAATATCAACAACCTAAGATAAGCAGATGATACCACTCTAATGGCAGAAAGTGAAGAGGAACTAAAGAGCCTCTTGTTGTGAGTGAAGAAGGAGAGTGCAAAAGTTGGGTTGAAACCTAACTAAGAAAACCAAGATGATGGCATCCGGCCCTCTCAATTCCTGGCAAATAGATGGGGAAGAAATGGAGGTAGTGACATATTTTATTTTCCTGGGCTCCAAGATCACCGCAGACAGGGACTGGAGCCAAGAAATTAAAAAGACACTTGCTCCTGGGGAGGAAAGCCATGGCAAATCTAGAAACACACTAAAAAGCAGAGACATCACCCTGCCAACAAAAGTGCGTATAGTCAAGGCTATGTTCTTCCCAGTTGCAATGTATGGCTGTGAAATTTGGACCATAAGAAAGGCTGAGCGACAAAGAATTGAAGCCTTTGTACTATGGTGCTGGAGAAGACTCCTGCGAGTCCCTTGGACTGCAAGGTGATCAAACCGGTCAGTCCTAGAGGAGATCAACCCTGACTGCTCTTTAGAAGGTCAGATCCTGAAGTTGAAACTCAAATACTTTGGCCACCTAATGAGAAGGAAGGACTCACTGGAGAAGAGCCTAATGGTGGGAAAGGTTGAGGGCAAGAGAAAAATGGGACGACAGAGAATGAGGTGGCTGGATGGAGTCACTGAAGCAGTAGGTGTGAACTTAAATGGACTCCAGAAGATGGTAGAGGACAGGAAGGCCTGGTGGAATGTTGTCCATGGGGTTGCGATGGGTCGGACACGACTTCGCAACTAACAACAACAAGGATTATTTAGAAACAAAACCTTAAAGACATTTTTTGGGGAAGCAGATGTGTGACAGATCCTGTTTAATGGTTATGTAATTAGTCTGTGTGGTTTTCTTTTTTTAAAAAAAACTTGGTTGTTGATTATGGACATATTACTTTTATTGTTATAGGTTCTTAGATAGTACTTTTAATTACTATTAGCAGTCCAGAGTCATGAATTTAAGAGGTGTAGAAATATAAATATAAATATTATACATATAAATACATTTTATTACAAATATCCCAGAATATTAAAGAGAAGGCAAATTAATTGAAATATAAAGGAATATGCTACATTAGTGAATCAATTAAAGAATTAGACCATAATTTACAATGACAATATTTTCCCTTGATACATGTTCCATTTGCAGTATCCAGTCCTCATGATGTCTGCAATGAACTATGTGAGTTACTTGCTCCTTGTGTGCATGCCAAAAGTAATGTCAACGGGGAAGCCAAAAGGAAGGCAAAATCATTTATGTTTCCACTGCTGTTTTCCTTTGCCTGTGGTCATTCTGATTTTCTGTTTAGATAAGAAAATATTTGTGAAAAAATGACCTAATGCAGGGGTGTCAAACTGCCGGCCCGTGGGCCAGATGCATCAGGCCGAAACCGTGCCCATCCCATTGCCAACAATGGGAAAAAAGTCACGATACATTGTGACATGTCACGTGATGTTGCAAGTTTGACACCCCTGAGTTAATGGGTCAAGGGTTGTCTGGTTTCTGCCTGAACTTCTCTTATCTTGCAGTTTGGGAATGTGTCAGTTAATTAAATATATTCCTATTTTTTCCTATCTCACTGTTTAATTTACAAATAAGCTGTTTCCTTAGGACATATGGACATAATTTCTCTGCTAAGTAATATTGTTTAATTATTGTTCTGTACATTGGCTTTATCTTTAGTTGTCCTTATACGTATCCTTATAATTTACTTAGCAGAAATGTGTTTTTTCCCCAACTATGTTCAGCATTACTTAATGTATATTAAAATCTGGAAAAAATGGGACAAGCAAATTAATTTAATCTCTAAACTAGTATTTATTTATATGTGTTTACTCTTTCCTTTCAGTATAAAAATTCTGCAAAGCTCTGTATGACACACCAAATTAAAATATAAATTGCTAAAATTATGCACTGAAAATGCATCCATTTCCTAATGTAATCTAAAAATAGAAAATTTGCAAAGGTATTTTAGCTTAATGGCTCCTGAGGAATAGAATTCAACAACTTTGTGGCCATTGCTAAGGTTTAGGTTTAGGTTTATTAAATTTTTATACCGCCCTTCTCCCGAGGGACTCAGGGCGGTGAACAGGGCATATCATAAAACTACAAAAGTATAAAAGTTAAAAAAGAATTAAATTATTGCCCAAAGTAAAAACAATAAAAATATATACAAATATTAAAACCCTAAGTAACTCCCCATCAGGCCAGGCCAGCCTGTTCAAACAAATGGGTCTTTAACCCGCGCCGGAAGGAGTGGAGATCCGGTGCCATCCGGAGGTCAACCGGCAGTTGATTCCACAGAGCCGGGGTGCCCACAGAGAAGGCCCTCCCCCTGGGGGCCACCAGCCGACATTCTCTGACTGGAGGCACCCTGAGGAGGCCCTCTCTGTGGGAACGCACAGGGCGGAGGGGAGTCGATGCCGGCAGCAGGTGGTCCCCGAGGTATTCCGGACCCATGCCATGTAAGGACTTAAAAACCATCACTAAAACCTTGAACCTCACCCGGAAGACAACTGGTAACCAATGCAGCTCGCGGAGCAAAGGTGTAACATGGGAGTACCGGGAAACTCCCAAGACAACTCTCGCGGCCACATTCTGTACCAGTTGGAGCCTCCGAGTGGTCTTCAAGGGAAGCCCCATGTAGAGAGCATTGCAATAGTCAAGACGAGAGGTCACGAGCGCATGGGTGACCGTACACAGGGCATCCCGGTCTAGATAGGGCCGCAACTGCCGCACCAGGCGAACCTGTGCGAAAGCCCCCCTAGTCACGGCTACTATATGATCTTCTAAAGTAAGCCGTGAGTCTAGGAGGACTCCCAAGTTGCGAGCCCTATCCACGGGGGGTAAAGACTCACCCCCCATAGAAAGTGATGGAACATTTTGAATATCCCGGGATGCCGGAATGTACAGCCACTCAGTCTTGTCAGGGTTGAGTTGAAGTCTGTTCCTCCCCATCCAGACCCGAACCGCCTCCAGGCAACGGGACATCACAGCGAGGGCATCACTGGGGTGGTTTGGGGTCGAAATGAAAAGTTGGGTATCATCAGCATATTGATGATACCCAACTCCAAAACCACGAATGATCTCACCCAGCGGTTTCATGTAGATGTTGAACAGGAGAGGCAAGAGAACCGACCCCTGAGGAACTCCACAAACGAGAGACCTAGGGGCCGATCTCTGCCCCCCTGCCAACACCGACTGCGAACGTCCCAGGAGATAGGAGGAGAACCACCGAAGAACCGTGCCTCCCACTCCCAATCCCCTGAGACGCCGCAGCAGGATACCATGGTTGATGGTATCGAAAGCCGCCGAGAGGTCTAATAGGACTAAGACAGAGGAATATCCCCTATCCCGGGCCCTCCAGAGATCATTCACCAGAGCGACCAATGCCGTCTCCGTGCTGTACCCGGGCCTGAAACCCGATTGGTATGGGTCCAGATAATCCGCTTCATCCAGGACCAGAGGGAGCTGATGCGCCACCACACTCTCAACAACCTTCTCAAGAAAGCGAAGGTTGGAGACTGGACGAAAGTTGTTCAACACAGCTGGGTCCAAGGCAGGCTTCTTGAGGAGAGGTCTCACCACCGCCTCCTTCAAGACGGTGGGGAAATTACCCTCACTCAAAGAAGCAGATATAACCGCCTGGAACCAGCCTCGTGTCCTCTCCCTAGCTGCATAAACCAGCCAGGAAGGGCACGGATCCAATAAACATGTGGTGGAGCTCAACCTCCCCATGATCCTGTCCACTTCATCAGGGGTCACAGAATCAAACTCCTCCCAGATAACATTGACAAGACCGCCCATGTCCTGGTCGTCAGACTCTGCCCAGCTGGAGTCCAAACCGGTCCGAATCCGAGCGATTTTATCCGACAGATGTTGACCAAACTCCTCGGCACGACCCTGCAAGGGATCCTCCCTCACCTCCTGATTAAGGAGGGAGCGAGTCACCCTAAACAGGGCGGCCGGGCGATTATCTGCGGACGCGATGAGGGCAGAGAAGTAATTACACCTCGCTGCCCTCATCGCTGCGAGATAAGACCTAATATGGGTTATTAACCGCAACCGGTCGGATTTGGATCGGCTGGATCTCCAGCAGCTCTCTAGGCCCCGTTTCCGACGCTTCATCTCCCGGAGCTCCACGGAAAACCATGGAGCTCGATGGGATCTGCACCGGGTCAGGGGCCGCAAGGGTACAACTCGGTCCAGTGCCTCAGTGGCTGCCCTTTCCCAGGCTTTCACTAAGGCATCCGCCGAGTTGTGAGCGACGGAGGCAGGTGGGGATCTTAGCGCTGCCTGGAACCCGTCAGGGTCCATTAAGCGCCTGGGGTGGTACCATCTAGTTGGTTCCGCATCCCCACGGTGGGGGGTGGCAAGACGGAAGACCAGCCGCAGGAGGTGATGATTGGTCCATGACAGGGGCATAATAAATGGAGAGCCCCCACCAAGATCATCCAACCACCGTCCAGATAAAAAAACCAAGTCAAGGGCGTGGCCTCCCTCATGAGTTGGTTCAGAAATTACCTGCTAAGAATGTCCTTACAGAGTCATCATTACCAATAGCAGGATAAAATATACATGGGTTCCAAAATTGATACTAATCTGGAAGGGACTTATAATTCACAGTCTAAATGTAACAGCTGTTTTGTATTACAAGTTACTTTAATGGTAAATGCAAGCCAGTGAATGCTATAGACTAGAGAATCATTATAGTTTTCCACCCATATTATGTCTAAAACAGAATAAGTTACTTATTTAGTTTTGAAAATAAAACAACAAAAGTGCAATAATGTTTTTTTTCTACCTTTCTTCCTAGTGAAAGACCTCAAAGTGGTATGCAATAATAACAACATCTGCCTATCCCAGGTCCATGAGAAAAACTCAGAAAGATATAATGCCAAATTCAGTCTAAACATCCGGCTGACTGCAATAAACCATAATAATAATTGTTTATTAAATTTTATGCCACTCAATTCCCAGTAACTCTGGGAGATTACAGTTGTTACACCATTAAAAGTTGTATACAGGTAGTCAGCGCCTGGGACCAGAATTTCCATTGATCAGCAAGATGGTTGTTCAGTGAGTCACACCCAATTTTACAGTATGATTTTTTGTACTATGATTGTTAAATGAATTATTGTAGTTTTCAAGGGAATCATGTTACATGGCTCTGACTTCTCCCACTGACTTTGCTGATCAGAAGCCAGTTGGGAAGGTCACAAATGCCAATCACATGACTTTGGGATGTTGGTTGCTAAGGGTGCAAATGTTGATGAGGTGATTGTGGAGATGCTATGAAATTCGCAACTCTGAGAATTGGTTATAAGTCACTTTTTTTCAATGCCGCTGTAACTTTGAATAATCATCAAATGAATGGTTGTAAGTCGAGGTACAGCAAATGTATAGATGTGTTCATAGTTATTGGCAAAGTAGAAGAGAAAGTTATGGAACAATACAGTGAAATATATATATAGCTTTTTATCTTATTTCTACTTATAAAGATTTATAAATATAAATAAGATAAATATAAGCGAGATACAGTGATGTATCTTTCTCCTTATTTTGTATCTGTTTTGTTGAATAATTCCTATTTCTTGTATGCACTTTACATACTGTTGCTGACCGTAAATGGGAATAGAATATGTATAAAAATATGAGAAAGTGAAAAAAACTATATTTTTACACTGCTCTCCTTTTTTTTACTTCTACTCTACTACATTTGAGTATTAAAGCCAGAGAATCTGATTTCAAAGGCACTAACTGCTCTACAGAGAAGTCCGAAATCAAAATGGTACTTAAGATAGGATTATTATAAATTATTATACCTAGCTAAAACTGTTTCCTGACAAAATCACTTTCATAAACGGGTGCCTATAATTACTAGCACACCATCAGAAGCTGTTGTTAAAAATGTTTGTTGTCAGCATTTTTAAAAAAAATCAGAGTTAATTTCAGAAATATAGACCCCCTGATCTGTGAAATTCCCTTGATGCCATCCATAACCCTTGCTGTGAAGTTAATATCTGCATCTCGTGTTCTCTAGTTCTTACGCATGAACTTCACCTCTTATCACAAAAGAAGTACAAATTCTAGTAGGCTATTCTGGGTGGCTACTGTTTTTCTCTCTGTGTCGGCTGGCACATTTTCAACTTGACCAGTAAGAGCTGTGTGCACCAATAACCATTCTCCCTCTGGCGAATCTTGGAGTAGGCCTAGGGCTATTCTAAATTAAACTATTGACTGTAGTCTCTAGTGATCCAGTCAAAATGGCAACACAGCTCTGCTTGGAAACACCTGCCATATTTCTTCTAATTTAAAAATATAATAATATCGAAACAAGAGAAGAAGAACAAATGAGAGATGGAGGCAGAGTACTAGGAAAATGTTAATCTGATCGGTAGTACTATAGGGAGAAGAGTTGATGGCAGCTTTAGTTAGGCTGTCTAGAAACCTTGCTGAGTCTAATATCCGTAAATGCTAAAGAAAGAAATACACAACCAAGAATCCCTAGTAGAAGCAGATTTTAATATAAATAAATATAAATAAAAGTTCAGTGTAAGTAGAAGGGGAGGAAAACAGCACTAAATATGTGGTGATGGTGCCACATATGCCACTAGACTCCCAACAAGGCTGGGAAGATGGCAAATGGTTAAAAACGTTTGAAAACAAGGAACAATCCAAAAATGGCACAAAAGGAAGAGCAGAGGCGGCAGAGAAATTAGAGAGAGACATATTTATAATAGTAATGAAAAGTGTTTGTTATAAGATACATTGAGTTATAGCTTCTTCTATTACTAATTGTTGTTGTTTTAACTTTTCAGTCTTGTCTTGGTGACTTTCTATGCAAATGCTGTAAGCACTTGTGTAAAAATTAAAGTGATGTAATATCAAGATGAGAGACTTTCACAATATGGGCCATCGGATCATCAGTGGTCTGTGATTACCGCAGACTCCCAATGTTTATAAGCTTGCTGCCTCAACCCTGCTTTACTCCTTGCATCAACAGTCCTCTGACCTAAGAGCCCTACTCACTGGATCTGTCCCTTTTCTCTCTCCTGCAAGCAAAGAAAGACCATTCGGAAGAATGGATTCAGGAGTTCACTAAAGCATGCAGGTGATCATACAATTAATGATGAGCAGTGCTTTTTTTGTAAAAGAAAAAGGTACTGGAACTCACACATGTCATACAACCTGCCTTGCCTACCCTACAAGGTTCCATCCAAAAAAGGTGCCAGAACTCCGTTCTGAGTGTTCTATGAAAAAAAAGCCCTGATGATGAGTACCAAAATTCCAAAAAAATTGCAATAATTAATGTGTCATCTATCTTCAACAACAGAAGAGAGGCAGCTATCATTTTATAGGTATTGTTCAACCCAATTTTTAATTAGATTTAATTAGTTACAATAAAATTTTATTCACTCCTTTCATTTTTTAATATGTAAAGAGTATTCTCAGAATCAAAAACTCCTTTAAGTCTATTATTTACATTTAGTAAGCTATTCTATTTCATAAGTGCATATATATATATATATATATATATATATATATATATATATATATATATATATATATATATATATATATATATATGCTTCTCCAAACAGTGCAAACTTTGTTTGCCTAGAATTGGATATCCTTTTACAACCTTCTTTACCAAAACTAGACAAGCATTAATATTTATCTACTTTATTGCTTTGTAATTAAAGAAAAAAGAGCAAAATACAAAAGTAATAATGATGGTGATAATACATTATCAAAAAAAAAGAAATAAAGAACACATAAAAATGCTTTAACAAAAAAGTGAAAAAAATGAGAAAAAATATATTTCAGTACAACAATACACAATTATATGTATATATATATATACTCATTAATACAAATATTATTCAAGTAGGAATATATTTCTAATATATTTATAAGACTATCTTTTTAACCTACTAAATTTGGTATAAGTAACCTAAATTTTCATTATACTTTTCTATACAAAGTCTACATTTATAGGCAATCTATTCAGAAGTGGCCAATGCAATCAAGTCTTCAATCTACTGAATAAATGGAATCATGTATTTATCTTTTTAATGTCAGTGTTTTAGCTGTAGTGAGGGCAGGGAGAATCCATTTGTCCAATTCTCCACTTCTGTGTACTAAGTATATAGTTCAAAAGAATTACCCTCTGAAAATTTTAGCTTTTGTCAAGTAATCATATTTATGTAATATAGCACTTTCTCCCAAAATTGATAAGTATAGGACATTGAGGAAATTTCTTTTAAAGAACCATTATTCTTTTCATATCTCCCACAAAATGTAATGGAGTCCAATACATTCTAAATATTATTTTTGTTGCATGAGTCATAATTTGAAATCCATTGACACTTACTGTAGAGGTTAAGACTCTCTCCCATTTTTTAGACATTACAGGAATCTGTAATTCATTATTCCCATTATTTCTTTAACATCATATCAAATTGATGATTGATAACAAATATATGTAAAAACTAATATTTAGGCTTTTAAAAGATTTGACAAGTTTTTCTAGTATCTCAGGTGACTCAGAAGCTGAAAATGATGCTGATTCAAATAGTGTTATTAGCAAAAGTTGTAATTTTAATATTGTTATTGAGGTATAGCTGGTAGTTGATATTTATCAGTTAACATAGAGTATTTTGAAATTTTATTTTCATTAGTTTGTCCAAAATCAACATTTATTTTGTAACCTTCTGACAAGCAAAGTCAATGAGGAAGCCAGATTCACTTAACAACCATGTTACGAACTTAACCACAGTGATTCACTTAACAACTATGGTAAGAAAGGTTGTAAAATGGAGCAAAATTCACATAACAATTGTCTTGATTAGCAGTGGAAATTTGGGGTTCAGTTGTGATCATAACTCAAGCACTACCTGTATTTAGATCCTAATGTTGTCCATTCAATCTAAGATGCTATATATCTATATTCAAAAGTTACCCAATTCTGAAAATTAACACCAATTGTTGGCTTCAAATCTTAACACCAAATGTTGGCCCATTTGAGAAGGTAGTATATCTTGAATGCATTTCAGTCAAAATAAAAGGGAGAAAAATGACAGGTGTATACTACTGGCCACCCAACCAACCAGAGGAAATACATGAACTGAGTTATAACTGGCCTTTGAATTTGAGGAATGGAAGTTAGCCATTGTTTAACTGTCATACAAAAGCTGCTCAATTCTTTCAGCAAGTATTAGTAATTTGTTAGACATGGCTCATTTGTTTGGCCTTTAAACTCTGTTCCTGCAGCATTGGCGGCATAGAAATTCTGATCTGTGTTTTCCTTTACTGGCAGTTTTATAGAGAAGGTAATCTTCATCTGATTACCCTTCTTTTAACTAAATTCCCTTGAAGTTCTGTTAAGATTTTCATTACAGTATTTATTATATTATGTTAACTATTTTTAGGAATTTGACAAAATTGTGTTTCATCATATATAAACCCGCTCCCGGATTAGGTTAGATGCTGCTAATGATGAAGTTCAGGTGCTAATTTTATTGCTTACAATCTAGGACAGAACCAATACAACTTACTTACCCATGAACACTAGAAGCATTAGCACCTGAACTAAACTATGTGCATAAATTTAAATACTAATGGCCACTTTTAACTTTTTAGCCTTTTAAGGTATCGTCATTCCTTTATTTGCTATTTTATATTATACAACATATTACAGTTCTTGAAGTTAAAATATTAATATTATAGTTTGCCTGCATATTTTACTCATATGGTGAGTTTACATTTATTGTGATTACATTTTCTGATACCTAAGGGATATTAAAATATTCATTTGCACAAATGAGAATATGTGTTTTTTGCTGCAGATTGCATGCAAAAATTGTGAACAGTGGCACTAGTGACATGATAACTCCCTACAGATGCAAATTACATTAGCCTAGTAGTGGAATAAAGGTTTTAAAGTAAGGAAAGTTAATGATGCTCATATACAAATATTATCAGTGTAGGCCATCTCTCCCTGTTTTTAAGTCAAAAGACACATTTAAAATATTTTAGAAATATTATAGAAAATGATTGCCATGCTGGATAATTCCAGAGAGAAAATAAGTATCTTTTCTTCTACTTCCTGATATGATAGATAGATGATAGATAGATAGATAGATAGATAGATAGATAGATAGATAGATAGATAGATAGATAGATAGATAGACAGACAGACAGACAGACAGACAGACAGACAGACAGACAGATAAAAACAAAAGCAGGAAGGAAGGCAAGCAAGTGGGCAGAGAAAAGGCAATATACATTTACTTAAATATAAGATCCATGGCTATACTTGAAAGTAAAATTGAGATTAGAGTTTCATTCTGTCCTTTGTAGCATACTCATTTTCCTTTTTTAAATTAACAAACTATTGAAAACAATTTTTCAAGTCAAATGGGATAGATAATTTGTAGGCCTAAAATATTTATCCATGGCCTTTTGGCAATCACAACTCTAGAACTTTGATATATGTAGGAATCACACTACAATAGTAACGGGGGACTTCAATTACCCTGACCTCAACTGGAAGACTAATTCTGCACCAAGTGAGAAATCAAATAGCTTCCTGACCAAACTAGCCCACAACTTTGTTGTCCAAAAGGTAGCCGAGGGAACTAGAGGGGCAACCATACTGGACCTAGTTCTCATGAACAGAGAAGAAGTGATAGAGTTGAAACTGCAGGAACCTTGGGTGAGAGTGACCATGTCATACTGGAATTCACTATATTGCAAACCCAAGCAATAGAACATAATGATACCAGAGTCTTAGGTTTTAAAAGAGCTGATTTTCACATACTTCAAGGGAACTTGGAAAAGATTCATTGGATGAAAATCCTGAAGGTGAAAACAACTCAAGAACCTTGGGAATCTCTGAAAAATATGATCATAAAAGCCCAATCTAGCACAATACCACTGAAAAAGAAAAAAAATCAAGAAATCTAAGAAGAAACCAGCATGGCTGTATAACTCTCTGATAAACTCAAATACAAAAAGGATAAGTACAAAAAATGGAAAGAGAGACACATAACTAAGGCAGAATATCAGCAGATAGCCAGAATCTGCAAAGAGGTAATCAGGAAAGCAAAAGCTCAGAATGAACAAAGACTTGCAACACACTTTAAAGATAATAAAAAAAGTTTCTTTCAACATATAAATAACAAAAAAAAATCAAGAAAATGATTCACTAAAGAGAGAAGATGGCAAGAAAGTAACAGGCAGCAGAGAGAAAGCAGAGCTGCTTAACTCATTCTTTGCATCAGTCTTCAGGCAAAAAGAAATTATAACCACTGTTACGGTGGGAAGGTAACAGCATTCCGTGTGCCTTTGGCGTCTAGTCATGCTGGCCACATGACCACGGAGACGTCCTCAGACAAGCGCTGGCTCTTCGGCTTTGAAACGGAGGTGAGCACCGGCCCCTAGAGTTGGAAACGACTAGCACGCATGTGCAGGGGAACCTTTACCTTTACCTTTTTACCAAAACATAACTGAAAAAGAAAGACTAGAAATAAAAGTTAAATAAAGACACTCTCATTTTGCTCATTCAAATAAAATCAAAGCTTCTCTCTGAATCCATAGCAGCAGTGGTGGGATTCAGCCAGTTTGCACCAGTTCGGCAGAACCGGTAGCTAATTTTTTGTTGCCCAGGCCCAGAATGGACTTCCGGAAGTGGCATCCACACAGAGAACCGGTTGTTCACATATTTGAATCCCATCACTGCATAGCAGCTACATGTTGCACAAGTGTGGGGATAATTCTGCCATTTAAAATCAATCTGTTACATTTTCGTTTTCTGATCCACAAATTGACTATGGCAAATACCACAACAAAAAGGAGAGTAAATGAACACAGCACCATCAAAACAGTCTTGGCTGTACAGCATCTATCAGTTGGAAAGGCAGGATGGAGGAAGGGTAATTCACACATTACAAATCAATGTATTAATCCCATATTTTTCTGATCCAGAAAAATACAGCTGAGCAACACAAAACCTCATTCTGAAGAATAACCAATCAAACCAAGCAACTTTTAACAGTCTGAATGCAAAGGAAAAGGACACATAACAAATTGGCAATATTCCCTCCCTGCCAATTTCTCTAATACGAAAATAGAGGGAAGCATTTTTAAATGGGATTGAAATGCAGTTTCCCTTGCTGTTTCATTTAAGCTGAATTTTGAGCAATAAAATGGAAGTGGCTTTTTGCCCTTCTTTCCTGTCTACTTTTAGATACATTAAAGGTGGGACTTTTTCTCTCACTGCAGGAAATGACTTTTTTTATCAAGAGTATAATTCCAGGTTTCCAGAATGAACTATTTCCGTTCAAGTTTATGATTAAGTCCTACACACACACACACACACACACCCACACACACCAAAAACTCCTCCTACATACTCATTTTCTATTGCAAAAACAAGAAATACACACAGAGAAACACAGACACACAAAAACAGAGTCATAAGTCTGAAATTTGCTGATGTTGGAAACCAGAGCCACATACAAATCAATTTCAGCAGGATAAATGTACCTTTTTGCCTGCTTTAACAGTTTTCAGGGGCCCAACTTTTTAAACAAAATAAGAATTATTATCACTCTATTTCTCAAAATGTGTTCTTGATACTTTGAAGTATAAAGGAATGTGTTTTGCATTTCTGAATGCCCATTGTCTTTTCATTTGTCCAAGAGCCTATCCACACCCGTCTTCCCTTCAACCCCTAAGCATATGTATATATGTGCATACATAAGCATATAGGCAATTCTTGGCTTACAAATACTTGTTTAGTGACCATTTGAAGTTACAATGGCACTGAAAAAAGTGTCTTATGACTGATCTTTGATGTTACGACCGAAATGGTATCCCCGCGTTCATATGATAAAAATTTGGATGCTTGGCAATCAGCATATATTAATGACAGTTGCAGAATCCCAGGCTCACATGATACTCATTTGTGCCTTTTCCAGATGTGCTCCAACATACAAAGTCAATGGGGGGTAGCTGGATTCACTTAACAACCATGCGTTTCACTCAACAACCACCTTGCTTAGCAACATACATTTTGATTCCAATTGTGGTCATCAATCGAGAACTACTGCATTCCTGAACAGCAAGAAAAGATAATATGTCCACATATATATGTTATGCATGCTAGGGAATATTGTGTGACAGTCATACTTTTGCCCCCCTGAAATTCATACAGTTCTGAAAGAGAAGTAGCTTTTGAGTGGCGTTTTGTCAGCAATCCTAACAGTTTCTTCATATTTTTAGGCCTGTGTGTAATATTTCACTCCCTCCTACTTTGATATAGCAAAGTGCAATTACAGAATATTTGTTTCTGTCATCTATCCATTCACAATTTTCAGACCACATTTTCCCCCCACACCTACACTGCAAAAATAATTTCTGAAGTAGATGCTTAAAGTGTAGGCCAGACAGCTGCTTTCTTTTGATGTGCTGCAGCAAAAACTCTGAAGGCAGCGATGTAGATCGTAACAGTTTTTAAATGTTATTTTGCTTAAAATGATAATCAGCCAGGGTAACAGGAACTTTCCTCCACCCCTGAAAGAAAGAAATGTTAAATCTTTTTACTTATGAATGTTCTACTCAGCTTTGTGGATTACCTACTATTCTGAGAGAAGAACATTTTTCTGTTCATGTGCTTTACATACTGTTGCCTTCATGTACCATTTTACCTTTGCTAAAATACCAACACATTTGAATATATATATTCTTCCTCATAGGTTTAGCACCTAGAATTATAAAGTATATTTTCTGTAGCTTCAAATTATAGTTTTTTTTAGAAATCCATTATTATATTAACTATTTTTCCTTTGATTTCTTTCCTGTAGATCTTTTCTACTGATCTCTGTCTCACTCAGTCTACTTTTACTACAGCTCCTAACTGTTATCCATCTGTTCCCATAAACCCAAAATCACTTTCCTGATTACATCACATTTTAGCACTGAAATTATTGAGCCTCTTCTTAATTTTTGTTAAGGGGTTGTGTTGTCTTATTTCATGAGTACTAGGTTTGTTACTTTCACAATTAACTTTCTTTAATGAATGGTTTCCTCCAATGCTGTTTGAAACTCTAATCGCTCAACATCGGCTGAATCACTATTAATGTTTGCAGAAACACTCAGTATTCAACAAAATACTCCTAGAGAACTTAAAGTACAGAGCTCTTGTTAAAAGAAAATCCAGTTTATTCAGAGCCTGGAACAAATTATGCGGCTTGAGGATGCTGCAATTGTAGTAAATGTGAGCTGGTTGCTAAGCACTGAATCATGATCACGTGACTGTGGGAATGCTGTGACAGTTGTAAGAAATGGTCATATGTCACTTTTTTCAGCACCATCATTTCAGTTGCAAACACCATATCTACAAATGAAGATTCAATTATATTGGTTTATTGCTAAAAGTCTATGCACAGGAATTTTCTCAACTAACAATCAGCACCTGCTCAAAGTTAGATAAAGGTCAATGGCACTCAAGAGGGGTTTGAGTTAGTCCTCTTGTGGCTATGTAGGGATTCTAGGCTGATTCCCTTTTTCACTTCGCTCCTCTGCCATTCCTTCTCCTATACATTAAGACTTCACATAGTTATTAAACAAATGGTTGTATGCAATAGTGGCAAATATCTGTAGCTCAGTTATAGGATGAGGGTGAAGGTTCGTTCTCCAGGCTTGTGGGTTGGTTTCTAAACGTTTCATTATCGGGCTAGATAACACATTCAGCAGAGTTTAGGGGATGTCAGTGTTCTTCTGTTTATAAGGGCTTCAGGTGTGGGTGTGTCAAGTGTGGGTTTGTGATGGGTCTTGTGATGGGTCAGGCATGAGTGATCAGTGAGTCTTGTGATAGGTCTTATGATGGGGAGGTTACATCAGGTCAGGGTCATTGGTAGGTGAACTCCTGGTGGGAGTTGGTTGCAATGATTTTGTAGACTATATTGTTTCTTTCATCCTTCTGTATCTTGTCTTTGGTTCTGGATAGTTCCTGGCGGAGTGTGGCTGTGGGTTTGTGGGCTATTGCTATTCCTAGGGGTTGGAGAATTCTGGCTGTCATGTTCAAATGGTTGTATGTCAAGGACTTCCTGTAAACACTATCAAGACTATACAGTAAATAAAAATGTTGACAAATTGCTCTCAAACTGAAAATATGGAACAACAATTTAGCCATTATTCTAGCGCTAATCTTCTATGTAGTAAATAAAAGTTTATGCAATATTTACTCAAATGCACATTTTGGAATATTTAAAATACTTTATGGTGCAATGTCTCCCTAAAAAAATTGTTAGATGAACTTGTATATCTGAAATAATGTCTTATATCCATGTAACAATATATTAAAGATTTTTCTTGTTTGTAATGTCAAGTTATCAAAAGCTAAAATTTAAGAGATCCTTCAGAGGATATTTGGGTTTTGCATTCACTAAATAAGAGGCACAAATAACTGGTCACTATGGAATAGAGCAGTAACTAACAACTGCCTAGGCCAGGGGCATAATCCAACTCTGCATAATTTATATTTCTAACTATCACTTCATTTTAACTCTTTGATACTCCTTTTATGTTCCTTTCCCAGGGAAAAAAGTTTCCTTCCTTCCTTCCTTCCTTCCTTCCTTCCTTCCTTCCTTCCTTCCTTCCTTCCTTTCTTTCTTTCTTTCTTTCTTTCTTTCTAGTTTTTTATTGTTTTTTTAACCACTACATACATATGTTAGTTTTTCAAACAGCGTGCAATCTGGATTCATAAAACGCTAATACATAATCAAGTCCTATTCTTTGGTTCTCTCTTCTAACCATTTGTAGAATAAATTCCAGCCTTGGTAATATTCTGTTTCTTCTTTATCTTTCAGCCTCATAGTTAGTCTGTCCATCTCTGCGCATTCCAGTTTCTTTTTTATTACCTCTTCTTCTGAAGGTATTTGTTCATTTTTTCAACATTGCGCATAGCTTATTCTTGCTGCAGTTACAATATGTAAAACCAAGTATAAATTTTGCTTATTAATCTTTTCTGGTACTATACCTAATAAAAAAATTCAGGATTAAATGTTCTACTACATGTTCTCCTAATATTTTTTCTAGCCAAGCATGTATTTTTTTCCAATAGGCCTTTACCTTGTCACATGTCCACCAGATATGATAATATGTACCTAAGTTATATTTACATTTCCAACATTTATCTGATACATTTTTAAACATTTTTGCTAGTCTAGCTGGAGGTAAGCGCCATCTATAAAACATTTTTCTTTCTTTCTTTCTTTCTTTCTTTCTTTCTTTCTTTCTTTCTTTCTTTCTTTCTTTCTTTCTTTCTTTCTTTCTTTCTTTCTTTCTTTCTTTCTTTCTTTCTTTTTTCTAAGCCACCAATCTCCCTCAGATTTTCCTTTGATTCTTCTTATTTTGATTTATCTTAATATTTTCCTTGTCCCATTGCACAGATTTCTTCAAGTCTTCAACAAACCTTTTTTGTAAATCCAACTAAATAGAAAATATTTTCCAGGTCATGTTATTGGTTTATTATTTGTATTGTCCTTTTAATTTTTAAAATTGGCCAGTTTCTTTTGTATATTAAGTAAAGGATCCTTTTCCAAATCGATCTCTTCACCTGTCATTTGTAGTTCTACATTCTGTACTTTATCATATCAGGTAAAACTTCTTCCGCCTCTGTCATTCTTTCACTGACGTCTTTTAGATATAGGTTATCCCTAGAAACAAAAATCATTGACAGGTTTGAGAACTTAGGTCCTTTAAATGTCTCCATCTCAATTGCAGTCCAGAAGGATGATCTCATTGTCTCCTGGCACTCAAACCTACAGAAATTTCTATCCTGCAGTCTTCTCATAAAAGTACATGAAGGCAGTCTCTCATTGTCTTGTTATCTGGACAGGTTCCAGGAACTGGTTTACTTACCAGTTTTAACCCCAATGCTCAGTTCCACTTTTGCAGAGACATCTTCAATTTGCCATACTACCCTGGAAATCCCTACCTAGTACACATGCTACAGTAATGTGGATGGCATATAAATTTACATAAATGAATGATACTTGTCTAGTGTCAGACTAGCAAGGATCTGCATAAATGCTGTCTAAGTATATCATGGTTTGTTAAACAAAGCTAATAATGTTATTGCAGTGTTAATTTCTATAAGGGACGCGGGTTAGGACACTGAGCTTGTTGATCAGAAGGTTGGCAGTTTGGCAGGTCGAATCCTGAGTGCCGCGTAACAGAGTGAGCACCTCTTACTCATCCCAGCTTCTGCCAACCTAGCAGTTCGAAAGCACGTACAAAATGCAAGTAGAAAAATAGGGACCACTATGGTGGGAAGGTAACAGCGTTCCATGTGCCTTTGGCATCTAATCATGCCAGCCATATGACCACGGAGACATCCTTGGACAAGTGCTGGCTCTTTGGCTTTGAAACGGAGATGAGCACCGGCCCCTAGAGTTGGAAACGACTAGCACGCATGTGCGGGGGAAACTTTACCTTTACCTTTTAGTGTTAATTTAAACTTTTTTCATCTCCCCATTTCTGAGTTTTGCTGTACTGAGGGCTGTAACCAGCATTTTAGTCTCGGCATTGGTTATAACAATATTGTGGCACAGACAATGGAGTACAGAATATGGAATAATGATCTTAAGTTATCAGAATATACATTCCTTTCATTAAGACAAAGTTCATCAGTACAGCCAACTATTCAGAGAGATACTGATCCCCTCATCACTGGGTATTTTCAAGTTGAACTGGAGATCTATTCAGAGTGCGTGTAAATGGATCCATACACCTAAAAGCTGGATTCAATTGTTTTAGTAATTCCTTTAAATTATAGGCTGATACTCGGTTGCATAATATATTCTAATACAAGCTTTGAGCATCATTAAAACCTCCTGTGCTTTTTAGTGTATATGCTGCTATTCAGGTACAGTCTAAATAGGAAAAAAATGGCACTATTAGTATTATGTTTAATGTTCCACTTTTATTTAAAAAAAGATTGTTCAATCCAAATATCTGAAATTCAAACTACGCCTTATTAAGCCAATGGTTCTATTCAATTCATTAAAATTGTATCCTGTTAAAAATTAAAATAGTTTAACTGCAGTATTTTACTTTGCATATAATTTTAGCCACGGACCAGATAACCAGCCTGGAACTTAATCCCTCCTATGTCTCTTTTCATAAGTAATATTGAGTCCCAATCCTGCTTAATAATTGATATATCAACAAGCCATTTTGCCTTGAAGAATAATGTAATGTGAACCTTTAAATATGAGGCCTCCTGTCTGCATCTTTTGCTTTGGTTCTTCAAAATCTTTTCAGGCACAGTCTTCAGGGAGTGATGTTTAACAAGTATTCTATTTATTTGCTACTTGAACTGTATAAATAGATATGACGACAAGATTCAGCGATGGCTCAGAATGACACCTGGGAAAGCTAAGCTTCATAAAAAGAACTGTTAAAACAAATTTTAACATCCCGTATGCTCATTTCTCCTTTTGCTGCATCTATGTAGCTAGAGGGTGAAAGAAAAATACTCATCAGAGAGATCAGTTTGTGTATGACTTTCTATGTACCATCTTTGCAAAAAGAGCCGAAATGATTCCCTTAATAAGTAAAATATTCCCAGTAAAGGCTCTAGCCCAGGGGTGTCAAACTCAATTTCATTGAGGGCCGCATCAGCATTGCGGTTGCCCTCAGGGGGCCAGGCGGGTATGGCCAGGGTGGGCGTGGCCTACTGGGTGGGCGTGGCTAGAGTGCGTATGGCCTACTGGGTGGGCGTGGCCAGCTCTACATCATTCGCATCAAGGGTGCCTATGGGGGCCTGGGCAGGAGTGGGACAGATCTGAGGGTCTCTGGCAGGAGGAGGGTCTCTGGGCCAGGGCCAAGGCAGTGGGGGCCGTTCCCTCACTGTTTCCAGGATGGCTTCGCGGGCCACATGAAACCACTTCGCGGGCTGGATCTGGCCCCCGGGCCTTGTGTTTGACATGTCTGCTCTAGTCTAATTGTTTCCATTTAAATGGTGGTATGTGACTTTAAAATTATAAAATTTTAATATCCACATTTGTCTCCAGAGGTATTTCCTTTACCATTTACTGATATTTCCTTTGTCAGTACAGGTAGTCTTTGACTTACGACCACAGCTGAACTCAAAATTTCCCTTGCTAAGCGAGACAGTTGTAAAAGTGAGTTGCATTCCATTTTGCAACCTTTTTTTGCCGCAGCTGCTAAGCAAATCGCTGCAGTTGTTAAATGAATCATGCGCTTGTAAAGCGAAGCCGGCTTCCCTCCTTGACTTTGCTTGTCAAAAGCCAGCTGGGATGGTAACAGATGGCGATCACGTGACCCTTGGACAGTGCAGCTGTCATCAATACAGGTCCATTGCCAAGTGTCCAAATTCTGACCACATGACCATGGGGATGCTGCAACGTGTGAAAAATGGCAATAGATCGCTTTTTTAAAAGTACCACTGTAACTCTGAACAGTCACTAAATGAATGGTCATAGGTTGAGGACAACTACCTGTAGTGATATCTTCATACCAGAAAGTCCTTCTCCTCTTTCTTAAAGATGAGTACTTTTAATACCTGGGTGGGGTTGAGAGTAAGGAGTAGGGATTGACGGACAACTGGAGCTGAAGTAAAGGTTTTCAGCCAAACTAGGAAATCTGGTCAAGCATTCTGAACCAATATAATTTGTGGTGATTTTAAGGGCATGTTGCAATAGTCCAATGGCCATTGTATGAGTGACTATAAGAAGGGCCTCCCAATCTAGGAAAGGGCACAAATGATGTATAAAATGCAGTTGTGCAAAGGCTTCTTGACCAAGCTTCCACCTGCTCTTCAAGCAAGAGCTGTGAATCCGGGAGAACTCCCAAATTATGGCCCAAGTCTAAATAAGGCAGCACTACGGTAACCAGAACCAAGACCCTCATTGCTTCTGCATAATGGAACTTCAATAGCATCTGCTGGACAGCCATGGATAGAGATGTATTGCTAGGTATCATTGATGTGTTGGAGATACCTCACCCTGAACTGAGAAATGACATCCCCAAGCAGCTTCATGTAGATAACAAAAGGGAAGACTGCTCTCCTTGATTAGTTTCCATCTATTGTTTCTTGTCCTGCCCTCTGGTGCTTTGAAAAATAAATTGACCCCCCCCCCTCCTCTTTGTGGCAGCCTCTCAACTACTGGAATACTGCTAGTCCTTTTTTTTTTTGTCTAGACTAGCCAAACCCAAATCCTGCAACCGTTCTTCATATGTTTTAGTCTTCAGGCCTTTAATGGTCTTAGTTGCAGTTCTTTGCACTCTTTCCAAAATCTCAACATCTTTTTTTGTAATATGGCAACCAAAACTGGATGCTGTGTTCCAGGTGTGGGTCTTACTAAGGCTTTATAAAGTGCTACTAATACTTCATGTGATTTTGATTTTATGCCTCTGTTTATACAACCAAGGATTATTAGCTTTTTTGGCTGCTACTGCACATTGCTGGCTCATATTTAAGTGATCATCCACTAGGACTCCAAGGTCCCTCTCACAGGGACTGTTTTTGAACTGCCCTGCTTTATTTGTTTTTAGGGCAGTGCTAGAAAGGAACATACTGAGAGCAAAAAGGTTGTATATAACAATGTTCCGCTTATTCATATAAAGCCATAATAGCCCAAAAGGTATAATCTTTTGTTCATTCTTTCCTTGTGGACCTCAATGCAAAAGACCTTTTGGTACAAGGGACCAAATTTAATTGTAATATATCATTTGCAACTGGTATTACTTGTGTGATAATATAACTTGTGCCATTTGTATCAGTATGATAATCTACTCTTTGATTTATATCAGCTCTTTAAGGCAGTCCAAACAAGAAGTACAAGCCATGAGTACTAATACTACTTTTGTTGTAACACTACAACAAAATCAATCGGCCATGAGTACTAACACTACTTTTATTGTAAGACTACAAGAGAATCAATCAGAATCTTTCAAGTCTGAAAACATTTCTCCCTTCCTTCCTTTTATTCTCCAGAAACCTAGGGAGGTCCCTTCTGAGTTGCTTCCCATGCCCCTATTGTTTCTGTGGACTGAAATATCTTTTGCATGATAGTTGTAATAACAATAACTACAACAACAACAACAAAACAACAATATAACAACAACAAATACTACTACTACTACTACTACTACTACTACTACTACTACTACAATAATAATAGTAGTAGCAGCAGCAGCAGTAGTAGTAATGTTGGAAGGGACCTTGGACCTTGCTGAGACAGGAAACCCTGTACCATTTCAGGCAAATGGCTGTCCAGTCTCCTCTTAAAAACTTGCAGTGTTGGAACATTCACCGCTTCTGGAGGCAGGTTGTTCCACTGGTTAATTGTTCTAACTGTCAAGAAATTTCTTCTTAGTTCTAGGTTGCTTTTGTCTTTGATTAGTTCCATGCATTGCTTCTTGTCCTGTCTTCAGGTGCTTTGGAGAATAGCTTGACTCCCTCTTCTTTGTGGCAACCCCTGAGAGATTGGAATACTGCTAACATGTCACCTCTAGTCCTTCTCTTCATTAAACTAAACTAGAAAGGCTCAACAGAGACTCCACTTGTGGAAGAACAGGGAAGAACAGGGTAGAACAATGGCTAATGACCTTCTTTTACCGGTCTACTATAAAGAGCGTTCTCTCCCACTATATTGTGGTTTGGTATGCTGGCCTGACAGTCACGGATAGGAAGATACTACAGAGGGTGGTGAGCACAGCACAAAACATCGTGGGCTGTCCCCTGACACCACTGGATGACATCGCTGCCTTGGAAGAGAGGAAAATTCTCAGGGACGACTCACACCCTGGTCAGTATCTCTTTACTCTCCTACCATCGGGTAGGAGATACAGAGGTATAGCCTGCTGCACCAACAGGCTGAAGAACAGTTTCTATCCATGGGCTGTCAGGATCCTGAACGGGAAATAACTCTATGTATGATAGACTTGTGAGGCTGATGCGTTGTGCAGTTAGCTCACATGGTATAACAAGATGGTGGGTTTGTTGTCACTGTGAGTTGTGGTGGGGGCATGAAGGGAGGCTCAGCCAATCTCATTGTATACATGTTGTACTTTCATAATAAAGGTTCATTCATTCATTCATTCATTCATTCATTCATTCACATACCCAATTCCAGCAACCAGTCCTTGTAAGTTTTAGCCTCCGAGTCCCCTAATCATCTTTGTTGCTCTTCTCTATACTCTTTCTAGAGTCTCAACATATTTTTACATTGTGGTGACCAAAACTGGATGCAGTATTCCAAGTGTGGCCTTATCAAGGCATTGTAAAGTAGTATTAACACTTCATGTGATCTTGATTCTACCCTCTGTTAATGCAGCCTAGCACTGCGTTGGCTTCTTTGGCAGCTGCAGCACACTGCTGGCTCAAATTTAAGTGATTGTCCACTAGGACTCCGAGATCTCTCTCAAGGTTACTGCTATTGAGGAAGGTAACACCTATACCAGGGGTAGGCAACCTCGGCTCTTTTATGACTCATGGACTTCAGCTCCCAGAATTCCTGAGTCAGCTGACTCAGAAATTCTGGGAGTTGAAGTCCATGAGTCATAAAAGAGCCGAGGTTGCCTACCCCTGACCTATATTGTACCTGTGCATTTGGTTTTTCTTGCCTACATGTAGCACCTTACTTTTTTCATCATTGAATGTCATTTTGTTAGAAAGTGCCCAATATTCAAGTCTGTCAAGGTCCTCCTGTATCTTAAGTCTATCTGCTGGAGTGTTGGCTATTCCTGCCGCCATCATCAAGTTGGAGGGGACCTTGGAGGTCATCTAGTCCAACCCCCTGCTCAGGCAGGAAACCCTATACCATTTCAGACAAATGGCTGTTCAGTCTCTTCTTAAAAACTTCCAGTGTTGGAGCATTCACCACTCCTGGAGGCAGGTGGTTCCACTGGTTAATTGTTCTAACTGTCAGGAAGTTTCTCCTTAGTTCTAGGTTGCTTCTCTCCTTGATTATAATAAACTAGTGTTTCCCAAAATACCATGATGGATTTGAAACAATGCACTATTGTTTCAAATCCATCATGGTATTTTGGGAAACACTAGTTTATTATAATCAAGGAGAGAAGCAACCTACAACTAAGGTGTTGTCTGCAAATTTGATGAGTTCACCATCTATCCCCTCATCCAAATCATTGAAGAAGATGTTGAAGAGCACTGGGCTTGGAACAGAGCCCGTAGCTGGAGTACTTCTGCTTGATTCTCAAGTTCATTCTTATATACGATTACAATTTATCAAACTTTTGGGAAACACAAGCACTCTTTCCTCCCAATTATTCTTTTAAAATGAGATTTCACTGTAATTATATTAATAAATAAAGATATAAAATGTCATTTTATATAATACATAAAAACAATATAAAGAGTCTCTACCCATTTTTTATATATCTGGACCTTAATATGCTGTACTGAAGTGCCCTTTTCTTCAAAACATTCATCCAGAGAATACATCTAACAGAGTTTCATATACACTTTTGAAACGTCAGCATTTCTGTAGCAACTCCAATTGGAAGGAATTTTCAGAACAATTTGTTTCAAAGTTATGTTGTGGCAGGAGTAAAAAGTATGGAAATAATGAGAAAAGCTAGGGATTAAAAAAAAGAAATATCTTTTTTTGTTTTTGTTTTAAATAGAAAGCCATTTGTATGAAGTGACAGCCATGTGGTTTAGACTCCCAGTGTAACATTTCTAATCTAGCCTATCTTGAGAGGAAAGAATCCACCATTACATTTCTAAAATTAGTATTGCATGCTAGATTGGGTTTCTGAAAGCCTAATTCATGTTAGTCCAAGGGAAGAAAAAAGAAATCTGCTGAGTAGAAAAGATTGAGGAAGAAAAGGGGATCAGTAAAGATAAAAGTTAAAATAATATTTGACAGATGCCAAATGTCTGCATTCAAATGACAAAACAATGGATGTGGTCTCCATAATAGTCAAATAAATAAGATTCAGAGTTCATATTACATGTGGTAATGCAGAGGCCCCCAACCTTGGCAACTTTAAGTCTTTAAGACTTCAAGCTGGCTGAGGCATTCTAGGTGCTGAAGTCCACAAGTCTTAAAGTTACCAAGATTGGAGACCCCTCTGGAAATGGAAATTCCACTTGTCAATTATGTGAACATAGTTGCTTTTAGATCAGAATTAACTAACATAGAATCTATATTTTTATTTACTTATTTCATAAGGGAGTTCCCTTCTACTCTTGGCCATCCTAATTAGGGATCAGCAGGAAACATCCAGGCTACATAAGCCTCTCATATTTTTCAAAGATTCCCACCAAAGTCTTTAATGAAGATCTATGGAGATTGTCAGTCATTCAGGTCATGGTTGTCCCAAAGGTGCTTTTTCAAAAGGCACCTGGACTTTTGTTTTTCCTTGAAGACATTTCACTTCTCATCCAAGAAACTTCTTCAGTTCATTAATGAAGGTTGTTCTGCTTGAATTTAGTTAGCAGTAGCAACCACAATTACATTTTTCTGACAGATATTATTTGAGGACTTCTGGTATGTCCTTGTAGTACACAATCAGGAGCTATAAGCAGTTTCAAATTTAAATTTATCACCATTACTCTGAATGTACTTTGCTTTTTACAAAAGTGTGAGCGTGTGTAGAAAAAGACAATATGGTGTTTTTTTCCTTCCATTGCTAATTATGATGTACTAGTGGATTGACACTTTTTTTCTGCTTGCATTTTTAAAATATTTTGATCTCATTACCCTAATCACTTAGGACCACTGCAACATGATTTTGCGACAGAAAAGAAAGGTGAAATCTGATTATTAAAATGAGCTTATAGTGTTTTAAATTAGCTTCATTTATGTCACTGTAGTGCTGATCATATAAGAGTTTCATTCTTGAAGGACAGGAGTTGCCAGTCACTTTTTCCAACCATCATAATCACGTTGGAAGCCTAAGCATGAACGTTTTAAATCAACACCATCTCTTTTAAGAGCTATTTACAATATTTATAGTGATAAAATATAGTTGCATATTTATATTTTTGGCTACGTGTGGTCTTTTGCATTCATCGTAGTTGATGATGTTACTGTCCTTGGACTCATGTCTTATGGATTGTAAAATTCACCTCTATACTAAATTGCCTCTTCCATAATCATTCTTTAATTCAGAGGTCCCCAACCTTTTGGGCACCAGGGACCGGTTATGTGGAGAGAGGTTTTTCTGTGGACCGGAGGGGGCATGGTTATGTGTGCTGCTTGCATCCCACAGATAGGGCTTTGCTTATTTGTGCAGACCGGTTGCTGGCATGCCACAGCCCGGTACCGCTCCACGGACCAGGGGTTGGGGACCCCTGCTCTAACTCATGCTATAATGTGGTTTGGACAACTTTTCTTTTCCTGATTTATTCAGTGGCAACAGCAGCAGTGGTATGAATAAGAGTGTCTCTTTTTGAATTATTACTTCAGCAGTATGTCTTGTACCAGAATCCTGGGAAATCTTGGAATGGGAAGTGCAGAAAAAATAGAAGATCAATTCTTTCCTGCTTGCTGCCATTCCTGTAATGGCAGCATTCCTATAATGACATTGCAGCATTTATAATAGAAGAGTAGTAAAAATAAAACAACCCTACTTTGTAGTTATACTGGAACTAGAAATTTCACACTATCAATCATCTTCCTGTTTACTTTCTAAATTAATTGGGCTATTTTCTTATTTTTGATTGCTTTTTCATTTGCAAAATTGCTGCCTTCTCTCCCTCCCTTCCCCAGCAGCTTAACTTAATGTGCTTTAGCAGATAGCAACATCTGATTGACTTTCTCTGGGTTGGACAGCTAAAGACATTCGGGCCTAATTAGCACTTGGAAAGGAGAACTCCAGAGAACACGAGGGCAATAAGCTACATGTGGAAAAATAATTCCAGAAAAAGACAATGGCAAATCATTTCTAGGCTGTTGCTAAGAAACCTACTTGGATATGTCCATGAAGTCATCAGGATTCAGGCTTATCCCAGAAGAGACATTTCTTAACCTAACACGAAGTATGGCCAAAAAGAGGTCACCCTTAAGCTGACGTAATAAAGACGGTTTTGCAAAAATTGAATATAGAGACTTACAGAATGAAAAATTGGGTGGAATTTATTGTGTGGCCTAGAAATGCAGCTGCTTTTACTGGTTGCAAGCACAGCAGTTTATGCATTGGAGCTAACCTCAAAAGATTTGATGGCATCTTCTTTCTTCTGCAGAAGCATTTTGACAGTAATACAGATACCTGCAGCTGCTCCTAACAGGAAATAATAATAATAAAGTTGGAAGGGACCTTGGAGGTCATCTAGTCCAACCCCCTACTCAGGCAGGAAACCCTGTACCATTTTGGACAAATGGCTGTCCAGTCTCTTCTTAAAAACTTCCAGTGTTGGAGCATTCACAGCTTCTGGAGGCAGGTTGTTCCACTGGTTAATTGTTCTAACTGTCAGGAAGTTTCTCCTTAGTTCTAGGTTGCTTCTCTCCTTGATTATAATAAACTAGTGTTTCCCAAAATACCATGATGGATTTGAAACCATGCGCTATTTAAATATGAAAAGTAAGTTAAAGTGTCCCTTCCCTTATTATGTTTTTCTTCTTTTTCTGCTTCTTACTTATTTTAACAATTTTAAATTCGTTTTAAAAGATATGAATAGTAGAACGAATTTAGTAATATAAATCCAAATTAGATTTGGCCACATTAAATTAGTGCCATCTAGTATAATACTTAAAAATCTAAAACAATAAAAATGTATTATATAGTTTAATTCTATGTATCCAAACGACAAGGACTTTGGACTTTCAAGTTACTAAATACGTAACTTTTCCAATGGTGAACAATCAGAAAATGCTTTTTTGTTTGCTAAACATTTTCAAACCAAGATCTTCCATAATATAGTTATAGGATAACCTGGGAAGCTTACAATTCTTTGAAATATCAGTGATAATTCTATTGTGTTCCTGAGAGCGCAGTGTGAGATAAATAGCTTTGTCATATTCATCTGCTAGTGTAGCTTAATAATCTTAGACATGCCATCATTCAAACTGTGTGGAAGAAAAAGAATGTTACTAAAAGCACCTTGGTATTCCTATGGGTAAAGCTGAAGAGCCTTATGCATATAAAAGCAATAAAACACTTTCTTTCTGTAAAAGAATTGTAAAAGAGAATCCTAAACTGCCATATTTAGACAATATAAATTATGATGGAGCTTCATTGAAGTTAAATTTGATAAGGTGATTTTGATTTTGAGCAATACAGCAGTGGAGACAGGTAAATAAATAATTTGGTTTTCTTTCCCACTCTAGTAGAATGAGCCTCAAGCTTTTTGTATTGTTCAGATAGATCTGTAAGCAAGTAACACGAATGGCAATAATGGTGGATCATCTGGAACAAAATAAGAACTCTCGCTAAGCTTATCTGCTTGCATTAAATAGACATCTTATTTGGATTCACGAAATTATTGAGCATCCCTGAGGTTTTGTTTAAGAAAATCCTCCTATTATTTGAATTTGAATTTTTATAAGCATAGCTTATTGTTATTCCAAGGTTTTTATCAATCTTTTCCAATTTGATATCCTGTCAGCTAGGAATTAATGCTAGGCAGGAGGTTAGCAAGCCCATATTTGAGACCCTAGAACTGCTGTGGGGTGGGGTCGAGCTCTTGTCTTTTGCACCAGCTCCTACTGGGGACATGGAAGTAGCTCCCTTTGGGCATCCCCAGGGCAATGGTGATGTCATCGGCTAATCCTTTCAACCCAGAAGTGCCTCATGGTTCTGACTGAGTGCAAAAAAACAAACAAACTAGGAATTCTGGGAATGGTAGTTGTAATATATTCAGAAGGCAGTAGCAGCATGAAGAAGGCTAATATAACCTTTGGAATTCAGTGCCCCAGAATAGAGCTGATTTTTAGTTGAAACACGAACAAATCTTTACTATGTTTGTTTGAGATAATTATTTTCTTCCATAATACTCGTACTTGAGAAGGAGAATAAACTTTTCAACCGTTTTCATTTAAGAAAGGGACTGAGATGATAAACAAATCTCCTATATTAAGGCCAATAATATGGGGGTTTTGTATAAATATCCAATTGTTATGTGTCATTTTGTCAATTTCTCTACCTCTCATTTAGCAAAAGTGGTTAAAGCACTGTTAATCCTCATCAAAATTAGAGAGTTTGAAAAATAAGAGTAGGCATATTCATTAAGATTTAACTTTTAAAATTTCCCCAAATTTGGTTAGTTTCTAAAAATATTTACTGAGCAGGAACTGGCATTCATAGTTTCAATACTGATAATTTCTGACCAAATGATAGGATTGTTTGGAGAAACACATATTGACCTATTATCAATCAACCTTAAATTGGGTTTCTTGAGGCATTCAGTAATACCTATTTAAATAAAATGTAAACTAAATTGATTACAACTTCTGTTGATATATATTTTTAAAAATTACCTCATACCAATGTAATAATGAAATAGAAAATTTGGTAAAACATGTAAAAATAAGTGATTGGAAACAATTCATATATCATAATTTTTAAACTCTGATTTTGCAAATAAAAGAGCTATGTTTTTATAGATTGACAGTCTGTTTTCAAGCAAATAAATGCAGAGTATAATGTATATTATTCTCCATTATATATTACTTAGTTCATTACTTAGATATCTGTTGCAACTTTCAAAAACTTACTTTTATTTGAAAGAGATCATATGTAACCCTGTCACACAAAATTATTCAAATCTGAAAATGTTGAAGTCATATGTGGTATAAAAATAGAATATTTGGTGAACCTGTTCCTTTTTATGGCTGGTAACTCTGCATAAATTGAGGTATCTTTAATTGAGATCATAATTACATTAGAGTTTTATTATCAATGTTGTGTGACCGTTAAAAAAAAGGCATTTTGCAAATGAAATAGAATAAAAGCACAATTGGTTAATATCCATACTGAATAAAATTATACAACGCTAGATAAATGAGTGATTTAAAATACCTGAGAAAAAGTTGTTTAGCAAATGAGCTAAGTGTTAAATCACATAACATCATACAAACAAGGAAGAAATGCCATTTTCTAATTGCATGACACAATTTTTATAGAAACTTCCACTTAATGCAATATTTAGAATGAATATATTTTATAATTTAACTATATGCCTACTGTGTTACATGCATTGAAATACTATGTATTATTGCCCAAATTGTATTGTCACAGTATGTATCATCACATAGTATTATAATAGATTGCAATCATGTTCATAGACTTTCTGAATTAACTTTTTTTAAGGATTGGGTGATATTTTTTACTCTTTTAGAATAGGACTCCAGTAACTTGAATGACAATTGCATACATTCTTTTCTTTACAGCCAGTCACTACAATTAAGCAACTGAACTGCAAAGCAAAACCACAGCTATATTGCTTTCTATTTTAAAATCTTCTAAATATAATTTAGATAACTACAGATTAATTATATTAAAAGTAGTTATAAAAACTGATTTTTCCATGCTTCTAAAGGTGAATATTGATATCCCACAAAATGAGTTTCTTCTTTGAAGTGTTATTTCAGACTTTTCTGTCTTGATTTGGAACTGTGTGCGGCCTCCGAGCTTAAAGCAATACTATACTATCATCCTAGCATATTTTTTTATAACAACAATTCATAAATAATACTTTACTCATTGACTGCCTGTAAAAAATAAAATAAAAAATCTTATGAATTTAATTGAAGCAACCATGAAACTTCTTAGCTCCTTGACACATAGAAATCTAATTCTGTTCCGATGCGCTGCACGCATACAGCTTTCCAAGGTTTCAGAAGCAATGAATTCATACTTCTCACTATCATTTTACTTTGACACCTTTTCCATCACATTCAGCATCTGTTGAATAATATGAAATTGGACTTGGAAGGGGAATGGAAGAAGCTGTCTGCAGTGTTCACAGCTGGCATTCTAGTGCTCTGGTGCCTTGTCATCACCTGCCTACACTCAGTTAATAAGCATCTGCTTTTATCCTCACCGTCTCCCCCCCACCTCCACCCCCCCAACCTACAAACAACTTTCTTTTTTCTTTCTTCTTCTGGTCTCAGACTTACAACAAGAACTGTTATGTTTGGTTGTTACTTTTTTTTTTAGACAGCAGGTTATTTCATTGTTTATGCAAAATATTAAGTTTAAAATAAATTCCAGGAAAAGAAGAAAATGGCTTTAAAAATAAATGTGACTGGCGTTATATAATAAACCAAGTGTTTTCAACTTAAAATCAGTTTTTTTTAGAGTACAGGAAACTGAAACTTTGTCACTTAGAAATGTGGTTCATATTTTAAGGACTGATGTATTTCATTTGAAGAATCTGGACATAGATATATAATACATACTCTGTTGTATTACAGTACTACTGTTTTCTACCATCCTTTCTTTCAACATCTAAGAGAATCATTATTGATTTTCTTTTTCCTCACAAAATCCTGTGAGGTTAGATCAAGGATGCTTTCTAACCTAGTTAGCACAGTAAAAAGTTGACATCTCCTCTGCTCTCTCTTTCTTGGTGTACCACCCATAACTCCAATCTGGTTCAATCATATATTCTCAGCTTCAGCTCTTAAGAGGAATGAAATATTACAGAGTTCGTTTCTATTGACTGATCAAGCAAATGCAGTTGTTTAATTATATTAAACTTATAACTCTTTTGCCTCTGTTTGGATTTTAATTATATATAGCATCAAGCATGAGTTTCAAACATTCTGATTTCAGTTTTAAAAATATGAATTTGTGTTGTAAAATTAAATAGCTTTCAAATCCCTAAGGCTGCAGTTTAGTAAAGACTAACACAACAGCAGTTAATTAAGACAGAACATAAATGCTTACTTTCCATAGCTCTTCCTCCAAATATTTGTATGTTATTGCAAGTATGATAGTTTTTCTTGTTAGTGTATACTCTTGGAATTTAAATACAGGGATTTCAAGAAATTTGGCTCATATAATCAGGTTTTGTGTATATATATATTGCATTTGTGAAATTTAAAAGTGATACAAATATATTGGCAACATATGTCATATTAAAATATAAGGCTATACTTGATTTTAAGAGATGTTCCGTATACACCATAGTTTCATTTCTGTGTCAGTATAGCTCCTATGCCCAACCTGTGATGGTATAGGTGCAAAGTTATTCTTTAAACAACTAATGTTGGTTAGTTAGTTGCTCTTTGAACAACCAATGTTATGCTGAACAGAAGTTGTTTGCTCAAGAATTTGGTCTGGATGTTTTAGGTTTGTGGTTTGTGAAAAAGTATGATTTAGGATTCCATTATATGAAATTATTTGACATTGTTTCATTGCATAATTTTCCCTCAGTCACAATATATACAACAGAAAGAATTATATTACCAAAACCATCATACACAATCTATCTTGCCACATAATAATGATGCAGCATATAGAACTATAATATTGCATTTGTGCTATTTGACTGTTGATATGTGTGTCTTTGGCAGTGACTGCCAAAAACATTACGCCAGCGCTTGGCTGTAAAACTATCTAGAAAATATCATTCTTCAGCTTAACTAGTATCCCCGGAAGTAATAGTAAGTCCATTTCAATAAACTTTTGTACAGATAGAAAGGTTATTAAATATATCCAGAGTATGATCACAGCATTAGAAACCAAATAAGAATAATAGACAAAGATACCCAAAGCAGCACAAATTGTCAAGAGAACAGAAACTCTGAATGCAAAAGTCATGTACAGATAGTGCATTCAAAATTAAAACAATATTCACAAACAGTAGATACTATACGTCAAGTTTGCAAAGCAGGGGAAAAATACAGAGAAAAACTACTGTGTATTTTCAGTTGTATTACAAAACATATAGCAATTAACAATACCAGTTAATTGTGAGTGAGGTGATAAAGATTGTGCTTCTGGAAATGGCTGGCTGAGTCTAGGCAGAGGCAAGGTGGAAATGGAGGCCAAATTAAAAGTGGTAGAAGGGTGGTAAATTTAGAATGTAAAGACTTCCTCAAGATAAGCTTGACCTGTAGCAATGACACAGACAACTTCCCTGTAATATTTTTTTGTCCAAAATACAAACTGTTTCACCATTATTTTCTTCTGAATGGTTTTATTTCTTAACTTCACAGCAACTTACAGCCCTGACCATGTGAAAGAAAAAGTAGTCTTGAAAAATAAGGTCTGACAATAGGAATCTGGAAGGTAATGTCTCAGAAGACAATTAAATACAGTATGAGTAAAGAGTTAACTATGCAGAAACACACAACTCATAAACAGATTTTTGAAAGAGCATTCCAAATGTGACCATTATCCTTTAGTGTAAGTGTATCAGAGTTGAGATGTATTGTGTACAAGCAATTAACTACAGGTTTATCAAAGGCTTTTGGAAACCTATCCAAACTTTTTTCCTCAATTAATTGGCCTCTGTGGAATCAGCTTGCTGGAAGAGATGGCAAACTGATGGATAAATTAAGCAGCCAGAGATGGAGAGGTCTAGTGCATATATGCAACATTTACTCCCCCCCCGCAAAAAAAAGGGAGCGGCAAAATCATAGAAGATTTGTCAAAAAGAGTGGTTGTGATGGAAAGGAGGATTTGTGCTAATCCAATACTACGGTATTTTATTGCCGAAGTGTAATTAGAAAGGACTGCTTTTAAATCTGTATATAGATTATTTTTTTTGAAACACCAGCTGTTGCAGGACAGTTTGAAATATTTTAAATAAAAAAATCAAAAGAGATTAAATACACAGTTAAATACCAGTTAATGTTTAATATTTAATAGTTGATATTACCCTTACCAAGAAACAGGGCCAGATAAGCTAATTCTACTTTATTATAAAATGTTACTTTAGTATGCTAATTCTACTTTATTGCAAAGCTAGATTAGAAGAATTTTACAAGTCTGAAAGTGTAATTCTTTTGCTATCACCTGTCTGGCTTGTTAGCTTACGAGTGGTCCCAGTGGTGGGATTCAAATATGTGAACAACTGGTTCTCTGTGTGGATGCCACTTCCGGACGTCCATTCTGGGCCTGGACAACAAAAAAATTAGCTACCGGTTCTGCCTGTAGCTGAATCCCACCACTGGGTAGTCCTTCCTGAGCCTATTGGTCCATCCACTGTACTCCCACTGAGAGTCTACTGCGCATCTTGTTCCTCTGTGCATCTTCAGGGTATGCTTCCTCTTATCTGACCATTCTCTAGGCAGCATCTCTTTGCTTAGTCTCCTAAGGTCATTCCTACGTATTATTACAGTGGACTATGAGTGAGTTCTATTGTTTTCAGTGTAAGGGTAAAAACAAAATTGAGATAGTTTAACCATGGAATGTAACCTTATTTCTAAAGTTTGGCCAACTGAGTTGCAATTCCATCCCAATTTCAAAGATGGAATTGCCATGATTGCCCAATCTAGAGTGGACCTCTCAGTTTATTTTACACTGAAACATCATAGTAATGTTAATGAGAATGCTCTTAGATACTTCTCATATAAAAATGGCAACAGCAACTTATTAGTATCATAACTATGTGGCCCACTGTAGATATTGAAGTAAGGATGTTCCAAGGACCTTCTAAAGCAGCGGCTCCCCACCTTTTCTATACCCCGCACCCCTAGATAGGGCTTGCAACTTGGGAGTCCTCCTAGATTCACAGCTTTCTTTAGAAGATCATATATTAACTGTGACTAGGGGGGGCCTTCGCCCAGGTTCGCCTGGTGCGCCAGTTGCGGCCCTATCTAGACTGGGATGCCTTGCGTACGGTCACTCATGCGCTCGTGACCTCTCGATTAGACTACTGCAATGCTCTCTACATGGGGCTGCCCTTGAGGACCACTCGGAGGCTCCAACTGGTGCAGAATGCAGCCGCGAGAGTCGTGTTGGGAGTCTCCCGATACTCCCATGTTACACCTTTGCTCCGTGAGCTGCATTGGCTTCCAGTTGTCTTCCGGGTGAGATTCAAGGTGCTGGTAATGACCTTTAAAGCCCTACATGGCATGGGTCCGGAATACCTTAGGGAGCACCTGCGGCCGGTATCAACTTCCCTCCGCCCAGTGCGCTCCCACAGAGAGGGCCTCCTCAGGGTGCCACCGGTCAGAGAATGCCGTCTGGTGGCCCCCAGGGGGAGGTCCTTCTCTGTGGGTGCGCCGGTTTTGTGAAACCGTTTACCGGTTGAGCTCCGGATGGCACCCGACCTTCGCTCCTTCCGACGGGATCTAAAGACCTACTTGTTTGAACAAGCTGGCCTGGCCTGATGGGTTTGGGTTTTATTATTGCTTTTAACGTATTTTAACTTATTGTTCTAAGGCATTGGGCACTTTGTTTAACCTTTTCTTAATTTTTGTATCTTTGTATTTTAGTATTTATTGCCCTGTTCACCGCCCTGAGTCCTTCGGGAGAAGGGCGGTATACAAATAAAATTATTATTATTATTATTATTATTATTATTATTATTATTATTATTATTATTATTATTATTATTATTATTATTATTATTATTATTATTATTATATATTCTCACACCCCTTACAAAAGTTCAAAATAACGTCAATGAATTATGCATGTACATTGTAATTTTGAAAACCCATGTTTTCTCAAACCCTGGTTGGGAACCCCTGTTCTAAAGTCTAGAACTAGCTATATTGTTACCAGTCAATGGATGAACAATCATTATCCTGAGTAAAATAATAAATCCAGATTTAAATGTTATTTAATTTTATTCTACCAGTAGCAACCTACATAGACATTAATGGGGAGCAATTACCCCTCCTTTAATATACCATTAATGCCATGTACCCACTGGCACATGGAAAAAACCCTTTGCCTTTAGTCCATTTAATAAAGGAAATCATAAAATATGTTCAACTGCATTTGAACGGCAACTAATGCTATCCTGTTATAAGTCAAACATAAAAATTCCTGTGCTGATACTGAAACACAGCTCTACTGTTAGCCCTTTAAAGAGGCCAGGTCTAAAAAGAGACATTGCAGGAATTCCAGGAATGCTAATTTTATTGTTACAAGGTATTGTTGTTGTTAGCTGCGAAGTCGTGTCCGACCCATCGCGACCCTATGGACAACATTCCTCCAGGCCTTCCTGTCCTCTACCATCTTCTGGAGTCCATTTAAGCTCGCGCCTACTGCTTCAGTGACTCCATCCAGCCACCTCATTCTCTGTCGTCCTCTTCTTCTATTGCCTTCAATCTTTCCCAGCATTAGGCTCTTCTCCAATGAGTCCTTCCTTCTCATTAGGTGGCCAAAGTATTTGAGTTTTAGCTTCAGGATCTGGCCTTCTAAAGAGCAGTCAGGATTGATCTCCTCTAGGACTGACCGGTTTGATCGCCTTGCAGTCCAAGGGACTCGCAGGAGTCTTCTCCAGCACCATAGTTCAAAGGCCTCAATTCTTTGGCGCTCAGCCTTTCTTATGGTCCAACTTTCACTGCCATACATTGCAACTGGGAAGACCATAGCCTTGACTATACGCACTTTTGTTGACAGGGTGATGTCTCTGCTTTTTAGTGTGCTGTCTAGATTTGCCATGGCTTTCCTCCCCAGGAGCAAGCGTCTTTTAATTTCTTGGCTACAGTCCCCATCTGCAGTGATCTGTTACAAGGTATAGTAGCGGAAATTTTAAAGCCAGAAAGCCTTCTATCCCCGTATCTGTGGCCCTTTTCATTCTGATCAAATTGTACATGATTCTTGATAACAATCTAATCTGAGCCAACAGATCTATTGCTTTCCTCCTTGCCCTCAATCTTTATGGAGGGTCTGTATTCAGAGAAAAAACAAGGTTGTTTAGTTCCAGGATTGGGGTAGAAAGGGATGAGCATGGAAATCATATTCAGATTTACATGACGGTACAAAACATAGGTGAAATAAAAATTGAAATGGGCCTCTCAAACCTAATTTATTGAAAATGCATTGCCTTTTGAAGGCAACCCAAGCAGGCAGTCCAAGCAATAAGAAACAGGGGGAAATGATTCATAATGGTCACAGAAATCAGAAGTCTTTAGTCATGATCAGCCCTCAATGAATTATCTTTTAGAGTAAAAAACAACAACAACATAGAAGCAGATATATTTTGCAAGAGGATGAATAAAACTTTTTTTTCAGATTGTCATCCAGAAAGCCTTTTAAGGTAGCTATTTTTATTTTTTTAATAGATGTAGGGTACTATCTTTTAGCTGAGATCTACGCATTGATGGTACATTCACATGTCATCAGAGGAGACGAAGTAGTTGCTTCCTCTTCCCCCAAAACACCAGTAAAGTCTGCCTACTTTATTTCTGGCAGGGAAGGAAATTCAAACAGCTGTGAGGGTGTTTGAGTGGGAGGGAAAAGAAAGAGAGTGGGATGTGTACAAATGGTACTGTTGACACTGGAAAAGAAATCATTCTTTGCTCTCAGTGAACATCTGAATTATGAGTTTGCAGCCAGTCTGTGCCCAATACTTGAGAGAAATGTAAAGGAACTGTGGTAAAAAAAAATCTGTTATCATTTATTTTCAGGTGTAGAAGAGTTGCACATTGCAAAATAGGACCAACTTGAAACAATTGCCTGTCAAATCATTTCCTCAAGCAGAGATTTTTCTAACAACTGTATGGGCAATTCATACAGAAGCACCATATTTTTGTTTATGAAATTGGTGGTTGCACTAGGGTCTCAAAGAGCAGAGGTCTATATTTTTACTCCTTATTGGATACAAGTATCACGTATAAAAAGAGCTCACTCATTATTGGCAGTGTGGGGTCTTCTTAATTGAGGAACAACCTGCCAAGTACTTGTGAAGGAAAAGTGCAAATTTCCTGAAGAAAAGGAAACAATTCTGGAACAATTCTAGCACTTGTTTGCTAAATGGCTTGTAGATCCAACTAATTCAGAGGTGAGTGTTTTAACGATCCACGTCTTGGCTATATGTTCTGGAGTACTACAGCAATACCATAAACTAATGTCTCTCCTTCTCTATTATCCTACTGAGAACAGGGAATCTCATTACTGCTTCCATTTGCAGGCAATCACAATAACTGGAGTCCAATAAGGCCACAGGGAGGAGGAGATAATGACAATCACCCATTAATGATTGTGTAACATTCGAACACTTTCTTCTACGTTCTTTAGGGTGCCTTGTGTGACTAATTCAGCCGTCAGGTCATCAGCAAATCCTTCCTGAAACTATTCAATAAAAGCAAGATAATTCCATCCTACAATTGTGGCATAATTGGAAATCCAATATTACAGAATCAGCACTGTCCTTGCTTCAGATTGCAAATCTCCCAATGTGTTGTTGGCCCTGTGAGAGATTAAACAAACAAACAAACAAACCAGAATTTAAATCTTTCTATGAATTCTGGTAACTATCCAATAATGGATCATTGGCCTCATTGAAGGTCACCAAAGTCACTTGACTGTCCCTTCCTTCAGCAAAACAAAGACATCTTGTAGCATTTGTAAAAAAAAATATCTACCTGATTCTCCCATAAATCATTCTTTTTCAGTCAAAATTTAGTCCTGCACTCCCTCAGATTTTTTTCATCAAACTTCCACAAGAACAACTAAGCTGCAAGCCTTGCCACAATTGCTGAGTAACTTGGAATATAGCATATTCATTACAAGTTATATCCACTTGCTGTTGATCTTATAGCAATGCTTCAGCAATTTATTCTTCAGACAACACAACACCACAAGATAAAATTTGATACCTTTCCTATGAAAAAGTGTGAAGGCCTTCTTTCTGTTTGAGGTACAGATACTGCGGGAATATTGGGAGTATTTTTTTTTAGTTGTTGGAAGGTATGGAATGGCATGTTAACAAAATCTCAAAACCATGTCAAAGGTTCTCTTTTTCCCCATCTTATAGAAAACAAAACTCAAATTGGAATTATTTTGAGTTTCTTTGTCACACTTGCTTCAGCCATTGCCTATGTAATTTTTTTTCTGCAAGTCTCTTTTTAACAGTTCTTTCATATCTTCCTCATGGTATAGAAGACATCTTCTTTCAATATATATTCTCTAAATTCCTTTATGGTATGGAAGACATCATGGCCTGCTATTCCACAGTTTAATCACACTGCATAAAGTGTCAATGCTTCTAAAGCCAGCAGGCAAAACATGTTCTTCACAGTGTGAAGAAGATAGTGAAATAATGAGCTAAAATGAACATCCCCTACTAAAATAATTTCACATTGCAGAAATACTAAAGAAAATGTAAGTAAAGGTGATTGAATAACTGCTGATTACATTTCATTCTTTATTTTGTCTGTCTGATGTGTGTGTGTGTGGGGGGGTTAGCTAACGCCCCCCCGTGGTCTGCACCAGTTCATTGAAATATCAAGTCTCATTGTTTTAAATATAATCCTTCCTTTCATATATCTTGTCTGCTTGCCAACTGAACAAGCTGCCTGGAACATAATGTCTGATTTGGAATAACCAGATTTAGTTGCAAGAACATCTGCCTAGCTAGCCTGCTGTGCAGATAGAAGTAATTTCAGATTATTATTTCTGGGTTATTGTAATGTTCCCATGGTACAACATCAGTAGGATATGATATATTTCTGATTTTCTTTCTAAACATGGAAAAATAAGCAGTGAGCTTTCTTCAACTTTAATAAGAGTACATTACAGAAAAAAACACTTTCTGTACTTAGACAAAGAAAAGAGACAATGACACCCTTCAGAATAAAGTTTTGCCAAAATTACATATGAATGCTACTGTTTTATACTGGAAGGCAGTTAAAAAATATATAGAAACTCTTAACCAGCTAGGGTTGGAGGTGATAATGATCTAGAATAGCCTAGATATGCCTTCCTTTTCCATTCAGAATGTGATCTTCAAAGTTTCCAGAAAAGCAGTTCTAGCATTTGCAACTCCCCAAAGTTGAAGACACTAGAATGCAAGAATGAGGATATGATCAAATTTAGTTTTTATTTTACAATTATATTAGTTTTGTTCTCAAAGGACTTAATGAAGTAATTGGGGAATGGGGTGGGGAAAGAAAAAAATATGAGGTACAACCAAATTCTGAAAGTAAAATATTGTCTTTGGAAATTAGCAGAATAAACAAAACCATTTGGAGGGAAATTAACAGCTTTTCCAAAATGTTGATTAAAATATATCATACTGTATATTGATTGTATTGTTTTTGTGTTGCTTTTAACTACTGCTTAATTTTTATTATATTTGTTATATTTGTGTGATTTATAAATAGATGATTGTATGTACATTTATCTACATAGACCAATAATGTACTTTTTTCAGACTCCTGTACATTACAGTGGTCATCCATTATAATGACATATCCCACCCATCCCATCTGGGCTTTGATAATTAGGAACTCAGTGCTGATAGGCTCTCTACAATCCAAGACCTCAGGGTTTGAGAGGCTTGCCAATGAATGCTGAAGATGAGCGGACAACACAGATGTGAAATTTCTTCAGTTCAGACTGATGTGCTTTTAGTACAGAATCCAGGACTCAAATCCAATAGGAGGAAAGTGATAACCACTATAGACTTTCAGCTTTGAGGCAATACATATGTTGTGTTGATTGAGCAGTCTAGTTTTACGGGCTTGGTATTTGGCACATGATGTTAATTTACTTCAGTCTTGTTCAGGATGATAATCAAGCTGAAGAGCATTGTGAGATGTGAGAATTTATTTAGCATGTACTGTAGATCCCTGTCCTTGTGCACTGTCCTTATTTTTAAAAATGTTTCCCAATTCCTTTCTCGTATACTAAACTGAAATATTTCCCATAGGCTAAACCAGGTGGTCAAACTGCCAGCCTGCGGGCTGGATGCATCACGAGGAAACCGCACTCACCCCATTGCTGGTAATGGAGGGAAAGTTCTGATACGTCATGCAATGTCACAGGATATCGAGAGTTTGACATGTCTGCGCTAAACTGAAAATTACTTGTTATGTTCTAGCAATTTCTTGGAAATAAAATTTCTGATTGATGATGTTTTCAAAAGCCATTTTCATTTGTCTTTTCTTTTTAGGGTGGGAAATAACCTTAAAATACCACTGTTTATGGTTTTTGGGAAGACAAAATATCTGCTTTGTTGCTTGAAATTTTTATTAAGATAGTTTCCCATTTAATCTTTTCCTAGATTGGGCAGAAATCTATATAAATTTATGTTATTCAAAAGGCAGAAAAGCTTTTATGCTGAGTCACACGTAAGGCTTTTCAATAAAACTGATCTCATGCTTTCAATTTAATGAGGTCAGGGTATCAAAATAAGTTGCAAGTTGTTATTTGCATACATCTATAGTTAACTGAGGGACGTGGTGGCTCAGTGGGTTAGGACGCTGAGCTTGTCGATCAGAAGGTCGGCAGTTTGGCGGGTCGAATTCCGAATGCCGCGTAACAGAGTGAGCGCCTGTTACTCGTCCCAGCTTCTGCCAACCTAGCAGTTTGAAAGCACGTAAAAATGCAAGTAGAAAAATAGGGACCACTACGGTGGGAAGGTAACAGCGTTCCGTGCGCCTTTGGTGTCTAGTCATGCCAGCCACATGACCACGGAGACATCCTCGGACAAGCGCTGGCTCTTTGGCTTTGAAACGGAGATGAGCACTGGCCCCTAGAGTCGGAAATGACTAGCACGCATGTGCAGGGGAACCTTTACCTTTACCTTTACCTTTATAGTTAACTGAAATTTAACTAAATCAAAATTAAAGGCTTGATTACATTCTGTATTAAAGTCTCTAAAATTGTCATGATTGTATGGGTCTTTTACTGCCTCGGTGAGAAACAATTAATGGGGTTGAACAGAAAAAAACACTCTGTAAATCTCTTTTTTACTTTATTTATTTAAACTATTACATTTCATCTGTTGAAAAAAAATTGTTCATGGCACCTTACAAATGGATCAATATGTAGAGGCCAAAAGTAACACTGAAAGCTTCTCCAGAGCTTCCTGGACCAGAACAATGAAAAACTCAGGGGCAGCATGTGAACAAATTAAAACAAACGCAATCACCGCTTAAATGAATTAAAGTATTTCTTACTATTAGGGGATGAGATCAAGCCTCACAAGAATGCACAAGTTACATAAAAAAAGGATGATTAGGGAAATTCAGCATGAACAAACTCTTGTAGGAACATAAATCGTACAAATAATTATCTCTGTGTGGTGACAGGTCTTAGTGGACTTCTTTAAAAGGAAGTCTCTGGAGATCCTACCCAGCACTTATGAGTTTCGGTCTCATTTATATAAAAGACAGGTCCTTGTAGAGCAGAATATCCAATTTAGCATTCAAAATTATAGGGTAACATTTATGGGTTATAGTGTTTCATGCTTCAGTTATTTCTCTTAAGAAATTTATAACACAATTATAAGAACTATTGAAGAGATGAAGCACTTGTCTACCAAATGCCTTATTATATATGAAATAATAAGCCTATTAAAAGGGACAGTCAGCAGTTACAATCAAGTGTTGAAGTTGGGATCACTAATTATACATTATGGTTTGGAAAAGTGTAAATATTAAAGAAGAGGAATAAACAGACGTAGCAACAAATTTCAGGTTCTGCCTCACCAATATTTGTAACCTCAGGCAGAACTTTTTCTCATTCTGAAAAAAAACCCAATATGTCCATTTCTTATAGTTACATTCTGAAATGCTGTACCCCTTTTGCGTTTTAGCCAAGGCTGGGAAAAAAAAAACATTATTTCTGTAATTATGTAGAAAGGTTCCTTCTCACACTTAGATCTCATGATCAGAATTTTCTTTTTACTTCAGAGTACCCATGAGTCCTAATGATTTCACTGTTGAATATGTGCAGGGAAAAAGGATGTTTAATTCTTCCTTCCAAAGAAAAATAAAAGCATAAAATGTTGCGTCTATTGTTCTCAGCCTACCTTCAAAATGTCACACCTTTATGGATTACTCAAGCCCACTTCTTCCTTTCTCTTTGCCTTCATTTTCAATCAAAGAAAGAAAGAAAGAAAGAAAGAAGTTAAGCAAACCATTTAAAATAAGCATCCTGTATTTAAAAAGAACTCATATTCATCCATGCATACTGTATGTTGGAATGGAAAGAATTCTTTATTGTGGTCATTAACCGGAATATATATTTGAATAGAATTTTCTCATGCATGGTATCATGGAGATTTTATTTTATTTTATTTTATTTTATTTTATTTTATTTTATTTTATTTTATTATTTCATTTCATTTCATTTCATTTCATTTTTATGTATATTATTATTTATTTTGTTATTTTATTTTTCACAGTTTTGAACTGCCCATTTCCTCAGAGAGGACTCTGAGTGAATAGTGTATAAAAATTGAAAAAATTAAAGAAGGTAAGGGTGATTAATCATGGTTAAAATTAGTTAAAAGGCTCTCTTCCTAGACCCTGCAAGTTAGAATTCGTAATGAATGAAGGCGAATATACGTGTCCCAGGATAATGCTGCAGAATTCAATCTGGGTCAATCATCGGGACCATATCGGTAGCCTCACACTGCAATAAACAAGGACACACATTCAACTTTGCAGTTCTAAGATTGTTGGACGAGCAGGCACAAAAACAGCCAAGGAAGGGATTGAAATCTAGGAAACAGGCCCCTCGTCAGTGAACAAGAGTGCTGATTTACCACCAGTACTTAGAAGGCAAGGGCTGGGCAGCATAAGCAAATGAAAGCCAGCGACTTAAAAGCCAGCAATCAGCATTTAAAAAGCCACACACAACAGGCACCATATAAATACCACACAGAGAACAGCACACACTCTGCTAGACAAAAGTTCCCTGAAGATGGGCTCCAGCACATATCCAAGACAAAACTTCTGGTCCCGGTGACTGACCCAGATGGGATTGTTCAGATTTTTTTTTTACAAATTTTATTGATTTTCTAATATTACATTCACATATTTGAAAAGCAGCATGGTGGTTGGGTAGTAGCAGGGCTTTTTTTTTGTCATAGAACGCTCAGAACAGAGTTCCGGCACCTTTTTTGGATGGAACCTTGTAGGGTAGGCAAGGCGGGTTGTATGACATGTGTGAGTTCCGGCACCTTTTTCTTTTACAAAAAAAGCACTGGGTAGTAGTAATTCAATTACATACAGATATCATTAGTACAGATTTTAGATTGCTACCATAAACATTTCCTCTCTTTTTCCCTTCATATGTACTGTCTATTTGTGAATTTAAAGACAAGTTTTATCCTATCAATCACATAAAAAATAACTTTCTTACATATATCCATAGTTTTTAATTTACACATATTCTAGTTGTTTTAACATACAATCTTTTAGACAATCAATGACCTAATAAATTTTTTCAATTTTAATTTCCACTAACATTTAGATTTAACTTTTGATATTTATCATTCCCAAGATTTTTAATATACTCCCAATTCATCTATCACCATTCCTCACAAAATCTAATATTAAAAATACACATCCCATTTACTTAACTTCTCACCCTCTATGTCAACAAATTAAGGATACAATATGATATCTTTCTTTTTTGCTAATTTTCAGTTTTGTTTTTTTTAACTAGTAATCAAAATTTCTTTTTTATTTCAGTATTTAATACTTCCACTCTTCCTCTTTGTATCTGCTATCTCTTACTCGAACTGATAATTTTCGTTTTTAACGTTCCATATAGACCTATTTATTACTTTCAACAATACGTTTTTAGCTTATCTACATTATTTACCTTTACATAACCTTTATGCACAAATCAATATTCAAATTATCTATTAGTATTTATACTGCTAAGTTTTAATGACCAAAAACTTTCTTTATCTCAGTTCATAGCAATGTCTTTTGTTCAACATGCACATCTTATCTATTTAAGCACATTCTGTTTTAGATTTCAGTAAGATGGTCAAAGCTTCATTCTTCTTGAGTCTTATTCTGGCTTTTTTCTTTTGCCAAATCATCTTCCATGTCCTTGTTTTTGGGTCATCGAACCAATCTCCTTGTAATATCATGTATATTAATTGATATTGGCAAAACCATCCAGTCACCACTTTTTGAGCGGACTTGTAGGCCTAGTGGGTCATGTCTTTATTCTTCCATATTGACGTAGTTGTTCTGAATTGTTTGTCTTCTCATCCAACTGTTCTTTTCCTAGATCCTCTAGTTCCTTCTGTGTTGTATAAGAAAATTTTTCCTTTTTCCAAGTTGTTGATATCTTTTCTGGATTTTCAAATATCAGTATTTGTTGAATTGTAGATTCTTCTGTCATAGTATTTGAAAGTTTCATTTTTTCTATTGTATTTCGTATAGATGGTTCTTTAGTTGTGGTCAAAGTTTGGGCTTTTATATCTGGGCTGTCTTCTTGTTCCTTCACATAGCCTCTTAGTGTTTCATTGGTAGTGGTAAGAGTGTGAATTAGTATTTTCAACATAGCGAGAGTTTTTTGATCTTCCTCCATAAAGGAATTTTGTTCCTGGCCTTCTTCCATATTGGTATTGTACACTAAAGGCTTTACACTTAGAAAATCCAAGAGAGAGATTTTTTTTTTAGTTAGGGAACACAGAGCCTTTCACAGCTGTTGTTTCAGAGCTCCCAAGGTTATGTATCTTATCTATTTCCCTGGGCTGTCAGCCAGGCCCCTTTTAAAGTTTCCCTTTGAGTCCTAAAGTTATCTTAATCTTTTCAGTTTTTTCTTTCCTTTTTTTCCATAAGAAGAAACTCAGATTTCCAACAGAAGTAAATAATGAAAAATAAGAAATCCACATGCTTTAAGAAATAAAGTTCCAATTGGGATTCAGTTACTTTTTCAACATTTAAAACGCCCCTGGGTATTTAGTCGCCGCTCTTTCTGGAGGGAGGGCTAAAGTTCTCCTTCCCTCACCGCAGGGGGGAGAATGCTTAGCAGCTTAAAGAGGTGCAGAAAGTAATTAGGGTGTAAAAGAGGTAGATCTCACCCAGTCTGTTCCGTGCTGCTTTAAGAGTTGCCTGGTGGAAAATGTGACTTCGGCTGTTCACAGCCTAGGGACAAGCCATAATGGCCGGTCCTTTTGTCCACTGGTTTGGAAGGATTGCCAGATCTAATGGGAGAGTTGTGGCTCTCCCATGATCCAATGAGGGCCCCTCCTTTCTGGTTGTCTCTTTGGGGTGACTTTTGTCCCTTTTCAGGACCCCCCAGTGATGCGAAATTGGACTGGGGAGAGAGAGAGAGAGAAAGTCTCCCAACCATCCATAGCAGCTGTGTGGCAAACCAGAAGTCCGTTCAGAATTCTTTAACTGACAGAGCCTGCAACATACCTTTTCTGCCTGGCTGGATGGGACAGGCCAATGTAATGGCTGTTACATTGGAAAGAAATCAAGATGGAGGTGAGGATACTTAGATTTGCTCAGGCACAGAAATAATATCTAGGACTATCATAAGAACATTGCACTTACTCCCCCAAATATAGTCATATTTGGCAGGATATGTAACAACTCTGTAAAGGAGATTTAATTTAAAGTTTCTCTATAATAATGAAGATACTGCATCAGTGTAAATGTTTGTAAAATCTAGCTTTTGCACTGTTACAACTCAAAGTCCTTTTATTTTTATTATTACATGTATATCCCAATTTTATTTGCATAACCCAAGGTGATGTACCCTCTATTTTCCTCACAGCAACAACATTGCGAAGTGGGTGTGCTTGCAATGTGTACGCATAGTAGATTGTCTATTAGCCCAAATTTACAGCGGCCACATACTATTTCTATGTTGACATTTTTCTATCAACTTTCTTCTGAGATACAGAGAAAGACTACAAAAGACTGATACTGTTATTAGATTCCAAGGAGGCAGTTTAGAAATGCAAATTGCAAAAGCCATTGTAGCTTTTCTCCAATATTGCTTTTATTATTAAACTCAAAATTAAACTAAACTGAAGTAATTGCTTTAAGGCAAACATCATTTCAGTATTTGAGGCAGTGTGCAAGTTGTCAAATAAATAGAGGAGAGGAGAGGAGAGGAGAGGAGAGGAGAGGAGAGGAGAGGAGAGGAGAGGAGAGGAGAGGAAAGGAAAGGAAATTCAGGGACTGAAAACAAAAAATCAATTACATTGCATTTGGACTTCAATTAATATGACTCAATCTTAATAGAACCAGTTTATTTGCATTCACTGTTTTAAAGTTACCCACCTGGCTTTGTCTAAGAGAGAACTGAAAACTCATAGTCTCCTGGTTTATAATCTATTATCTTAATCAGGTCACACATACAAGATATTGTGATGCTGGTTGTAGTGATGGAATTCACATTTCTAGAAATTAAACAATTTCTAGAATAATAAGTTAACCAGGTTATTTGTGCTGGTATTTGTTACAGGCTAGAAACCTAACAATCTTGAATTCCAGGCCTACCTTGGGAACAAAACCAGGTGGCTGACCTTGGGCCACTCTCTCTTTCTCTTTTAACTCTGTGGGTGTGTATGTGTATGTAAATATTTATAGATATAACCAGGGCTTTTTTTCTCATAGAACGCCCAGAACGGAGTTCCGGCACCTTTTTTGGATAGAACCTTGTAGGGTAGGCAAGGCGGGTTATATGACCAGTGTGAGTTCCGGCACCTTTTTCTTTTACAAAAAAAGCACTGGATATAACTTTATTTTAGAGACAGGGCACCAATAAGAATTTGACGAGAATTTGAAGTGATCACTTCACCTTGTGGGCTGAAGAGAATTTCAGAAAAGCCACTTGACTGAGCCAAAGGTTTTCTGATCTCTTTGTCTGGATTCATAGTGAGATTTACTAAAGAAGAATTTCAGTGAAACAAAATTTTCCAGAACATTTGATTGAGAAGTATAGATACACCATATTACATGGCAAGCAAAATTACCATCAGACCCAACTCATGACGGAAGTGATAAGGAATTGTTAAATCCAAACATCATGAGCATAGATGGGTATAGTAGTGTATCCTAATAAAAAGAAGCATATTTTGCACCTGCACTAGCCAATTATTTTTCCCTGTCCATGTATTTGTCAGTCACTGAAATTCAGTACTATTATCCCTCCCCAACTATTGCTTGAGGCAGACATGTCAAACACAAGGCCCGGGGGCCAGATCCGGCCCGCGAAGTGGTTTCATGCGGCCCGCGAAGCCATCCTGGAAACAGTGAGGGAACGGCCCCCACTGCCTTGGCCCTGGCCCAGAGACCTTCCTTCTGCCAGAGACCCTCAGATCTGTCCCACTCCTGTCCAGGCCCCCATACGCACTCTTGATGCGAACAATGTAGAGCTGGCTATGCCCACCCAGTAGGCCATATGCACTCTAGCCACGCCCACCCAGTAGGCCACGCCCACCCAGGCCATACCCACCCGGCCCCCTGAGGGCAACCACAATGCTGATGTGGTCCTCAATGAAATTGAGTTTGACACCCCTGGCTTGAGGGATGCATCACTGCCACTTACAGCACACTGATTCTCTAGAGCAGTGTTTTTCAACCTTTTTTGGGCAAAGGCACACTTGTTTCATGAAAAAAATCACGAGGCACTCCACCATTAGAAAATGTTAAAAAATTTAACTCTGTGCCTATATTGACTATATATAAAGTAATTCTCTTGAATAGGAATCAAATAAACACAAAGAAAGTATTTTATAATTACTTTTCAATTTTTCCCACGGCACACCAGGCAACATCTCGCGGCACACTAGTGTGCCGCGGAACAGTGGTTGAAAAACACTGCTCTAGAGATACAAACTGACACACAAACTTTGTACAGGTTTAAATCAGACTGGAAAAAAAATTGGCTTGATTTAACTTTGCCACCTGCTGCTCTTAAGATCTATACAAAATACTCTGCTTCTATAATTCTACAATTCCGTTCATCTATTTCTTATGTACATATTCCACCATTATTTATGCACATCTAATGTTTCCACTTCGTCTTTTCCCACATAACAACAACCTTGTGAGGGGGTTGAATTCACCCAGATTCACTAGTTTAAAGTTACCCACCTGGCTTTGTCTAAGGGAGAACTAAAAACTCATGGTTTCCTGGTTTATAGTCTGTTACCTTAATCAGTTCACACATACATGATGTTATGATGATGGTGGTAGTGATGAAATTCACATTTCTAGAAAATAAACAAATGTATTTAATTAATACATTATAGGCTTCCCACCTTATATGACCTTGATTCACAACCACAACTGGAACCAGGATTTCCATTGCATGTCTTTGTGGTCATAATTAAGTCATCACATGGCCAAACTTAATTTTACGACCCTTTTTGAGATGGTTTTAAGTCATACATTCAAATTCAGATTAATCAATTTGCCATTGCAAATTGCGAACACATGATTACCAAACACTGCAATCGGCCAGAAATGTGAGCTAGTTGCCAAGCACCTGTACTGCAATCACATGACTGTGGTGGTGGGGGGTGATGGTCATAAGTTCAAATTTAGGTCGTAACTGACTTTTTCAGAGGCTGTCATTAATTTGAACCAGTGTTAAGCGATCAGTTGAAAGTGGGGGGGGGGGAATTACATGTTTCTGGATGGTCAACAATTAAAACAGTGCAGGAACAATTAAAAGCAACAAGAATTAAAACAACAATCCTTTTTCTGCAACTGTTTCATGTTTGCAGCTCAATCACAAATTTTGATTCATTTTTATATGTAACAATTGCCATTTTCTGGTTCTGTGTGATATTATGTGTTATACTCTATCATGTTGAATAGCCTTTTGAAACCAGATGCCCTCCAGATATTCAAACTACAACATCCAATATTCCCAGCCAGTGTGGTCCGGCTGTACTGGCTAGGACTTCTTAAATCCAATACATCAGGAAAGAGCCAGGTTTATTTATTTATTTATTTTATTTTAATTGCATTTATATCCCGCCCTTCTCCGAAGACTCAGGGCGGCTTACAAGCTTAGCAGTAGCCTTCATTCTATGTATATGCCTGCTTATTAGGGCTTTCATACACCCCCCAAGCGGCATTATTACAAAGTCAGCTTAATTGCCCCCAACAATCTGGGTCCTCATTTTACCTACCTCGGAAGGATGGAAGGCTGAGTCAACCTTGAGCCTGGTGGGATGCGAACCTGCACTGATTGCAGGCAGCTGGTGTTACTTAAGGGGGGCATTAGCCCACTGCTCCACCAAGGTTGATGAAGCCAATATAATAACTCTGGTTATACATTAATAAATGGACAGAATTATCTAAATTCTATTCAGAGTGTTGCAAAGCCATTATTAAACACTTTGTAATAAGGCTTGGAAATTAGAAGGGTTTACCAGGATTACAGATTAGTACTTACTTCATTTTACTGACCTTTGAAGAATGGAAGGCTGACTCAACCTTGACCTGGTCAGAATCGAACTGCTGGCAGTCAGCAGAATTAGCCTGCAATACTGCATTCTAACCACTGGGCCAACATGGCTCTTAATCTCTCATTGGGCCCCAAGCCATTTGGCATAGCCAGGTCTTCAGGCCCTTACAGAAGGTCAGAAGGGTGGAAGCCAACCTCATCTCAGGTGTAAGATGTTCCAAAGGGCAGGAGCCACTGCAGAGAAGGCTCTTCTGGACCATGCTAGCCAAAATTTCTTGACTGATGGGTCCTGTAGTATCCCCCCTCTGCCGGCATTGGTGGGGTGGGTCAGTCACATTGGGATGAGGCAGTTCCTCAAGTAACCTGGACCCATGCCGTGTAGGACTTTACAGGTAATAACCAACACTATGAATTGCACCCGGAAGCCAATCAGCAGCCAGTGCAGCTTGTGGAACAGTGATGTAACATGGGCCACCCTATGCACCGCAAAAACTGCCCATAGTGTGATACTCTGCGCCAGTTATAGGTTCTGAATTCTCTTCAAAAATAGCCCCATGTAGAGCATATTGCAGTAGTCTGAATGTAAGATGCCCAACCTTCAGTGACTGAGTGAAGGGACTCGTATTAGAACAATGTACATTAAGCTAATTGTGTTTAAAAATAGCACAAACTAAAAAGACATTGTTGAGAAAGCTCTTCAAATTGTACTCAAACTCCACATAAACAAAACTTTAACATCTTATACATCTTTTTTTAAATATTCAGAGAATTTTTTTCTGGAATCAAATAAAAACTGAATACAGTATGGACATATACTGTATTAGATTTAGAATATCTCTGCATAGTTGATTGTACTGTTCTCTTCATGAAAGAGGCAATATTCAGAAGGATTTTTTATAAATATATATACCAACTTTGCTAATATATACATTTAACATTAGTTACATTCTTTTCCTATCTGACCAGGTTATTACTATTGTCATAAAACAAGTTTTAATATTTGTGGAAATTGACAACTAATAAATAATTAACACCTCAACATCTTTTGCCTTAATATTCTTTCTCAAAGTACCAAAAACATATATACTGTAAATAAATAAATTAGATCCATTCCAATATACGCTTACATTGCCAGTATGATGCAGATTGGTTCTGATTTAAGTAAGTGCCAAACTATGCAAGTGGCTTTATAAAATGGAATAAAAACTCCAGGTGCTTCTGCTTTGGAAATCTCTTCCAGAAAATATGTTTATCAGTCTTTAAAGAGAAATAATTTTAAAATGTATTTTACTCTATTATTAATGGCCATAGCTTCATTTAAAATAATGCATCCATTTATGTTTTGTTCTTTAACTTAAAAAAAAGTATTTGAAAAGAAAAATAGAACAATTTTAGATGTAGAAATATAATAACCTGCAAAAAAGAAGAAACATCACTAACTAAATCAAATATTTTTTAAAAAGTAAAAATATTCCATTTAGTGAAGCTTGATCCCTGGCACTTCTTAGGACTGCCAGTTACCAAATGTTTTTCAGAGATGGTAGCAACATCTAGCTGGCCTTGGCTGATTTTGTGTTGTTCTTGGATCAAAGACTACTGGGAAATTCCTATAAAAACACTATAAAATACAGGTATTTTTTGTTAGTGAAACTATTTGGGAGTGGAAACTGATAATCAATGTGAACTAGCTTTTTTAAAAACTAGATTCCAACAACATAACTTGCTCTTAACTCTGAATCATATAAGCTATATTAAATAACCTAACTAAATAGTGTGGGTCTTAACAAAGTTTGCAGCTTGGGGTCTGTTTCTTATTTTAAAGAAAGTCTCCCCGGGTCAAGAAAGATAAATATCCTGACTGTACTGTACTTATTTTCAATGTCTTGGCCTATCTTATTGGCCATTTATTGACTTTAATCACCCTGGGAACCATCTATATTAATATCCAAGTCACCTTTCTGATCCTGATTGTGCAGCGTATTGAAGCAATTATCACAACAATCAGTTCCTAGTGGCCTTTTTTTTAACCCTCTGAAAGAATGTTCTGTGATTAGAGGGTGATGAGCAGAGACCTTTCTAATCAGGGCAGTAAATAATTAAAAAAATCAAATCATAAAATTTTCTAAGAAAAGGTGTGTGTCTTGAGTGAGAACTCTGGGCTGATTTGTTTCATTGATCATTCCACAAATCAACCCATAGTTCTCGCTCAAGGCAAAAATGAGCAGGCTCAATTTCTCCTACTTCGGACATATTAAGAGAAGATCTAACTCTCTGGAAAAGGGTCTAATGCTGGGAAAGAAGTAGGGAATGACCAGGAGCAAAGTGTTTACAGTGGTGATGGGAGCACCATTGGAAAAGCCAGGGCCAGGTTAGGGACAGATCATGATTGGGAATATCTACCTGTTTGCCAACAATGACTTGCAGGCATGTAATCAATCAAGAAAAGCTTTTTTGCTATGTTCCAAATCTTATCATGATGGTTTAGTTCTTAACTTAGCTTGAGTATTGGGTTCAGGTTATATGAGGCACCATTTTCTCTAAACAATCCGCCTTTTCCATATGCTTAGTCCGGGAAGGGATATCCTTTGTCTCCTTCTCTGAAAAGATTCAAGAAATGAGAGCATGTATTCTGTAGACCCTCCCGCATTTTTGTATTCTGGAAAGTGGTGAATACCTTTCGTTTGTACTGACTATTCAAGAAATAAAAAGGGTTTGTTTTTCAGGTCTGTTTTTTAGAATGGTTGTTTTTTTTTTTAATTGTGGTTTAAGGTTACTGTTTTATGATACCAAATCTGTGTGAGGCACCCAGGGTTCATATAATATCGAAGAAAAACAAAGCTATGCAAATAAATAAATAAATATCTTACTTTGTCTCCCTGTAGTTTTTGGACTACAGTGTCCTGTCTAGGCCACATAGCTGAACATCTATTTTTCCAACTGCATTAAAATTTCCTCTCATATTCCTTAATTCACGGTTTCCCAATATTTATAAATTATTCTTTTTGAAAGTTATTTAAATGAGAGAGGGTAGCTTTCATCTTTCATAGTGTTACTTTTCACGGGTAGAATCTTCTTACTTTAAAATACCATTAGGTAACTTAAATAGAAGTGTGAAAAATAACACCCTTGCCTGTGATCTTTAAGAAGCACGGTGAACCATTGTTTGTATGTCTCTGTAGGATGATTTCAGGCAGTTTGCTTTGTGTTACATGGATTTTTTTTACAGAATTATAGGAGAGAGAATCAGTAGCTTTCTAAAATTAAAAGTGTGAATTCTTAAGCCTGTTTAGATAACAGAAACTTGACACTCTATAATAGGCATAAAAGCGAAGATGTTTGGCCTAATCCTAAACATATAGGAAAATTGACTTGAATTTGAGTAATAATAGATTTTATTTCATAATTTTGTTGAAAAAGAATATCAATATTGAACCAGGTAGATCATGTGTGTAATTGACCCTTGTATGTGGACTTCTTGATGCTCTCTGAACTTGGTTGTTTACTGTAGAGGTTTGATTATCTGGATAGGTAACATCAGCAGTGCTAGAGAGCGTACAGTTTTCTCAGTGTTGGGGCAGTGTTAGTGGGGGTGTGGTTTACTCTCTGGCAGTTCCTTGATTAGGGTATTGTTTTCTGCTTGATTGTTTGTCTGATATTAATCCCTGCTTATCTGGATGTAGGCTGCTGCAAAGTATGGGTTGTGATCTGTTTAATTCCTTTTTAGCTTTGTTATTGTTCTTTTGAATGTTATGTAAATGTGATATACATTTTTTACAAACAGAAACTCCCATTTAATCATTAGCATTTCTGTGGAGCAAAGAAAAATTCACATTTGAAATGCCAGAATTACAGTGAAGCATTCCTCGTTCAAAACTGTGAATAAAACAGCATTTATTTCATGAGGTTTTGTCCAACAGAGGAAGTGTTTCATGATAAAGTTGTATCTGAAACATTTTTTATATGTTGAAGGTTTTTGCAATGACTGGACTCACCACAGTGTAGATGAAACATTTCTTCTTCTTCTTCTTCTTCTTCTTCTTCTTCTTCTTCTTCTTCTTCTTCTTCTTCTTCTTCTTCTTCTTCTTCTTCTTCTTCTTCTTCTTCTTCTTCTTCTTCTTCTTCTTCCTCTTCTTCTTCTTCTTCTTCCTCGTCTTCGTCTTCTCCTGCTCCTGCTGTGTCTGCTTTTGTGTAGCCAAGACAGGACTATAACTCACTGTCTCCTAGTTAGCCTTGCACCTAAATTATTACACCAAACTGGTTCTTATTGAAAAGTGCAAGTTGCTTTATTATATTACACACTTTATCAAACTATATCTTGTTGACCATTCAAGATCAGAGTTAACTCCATCTTCCTAGCACTTACAGGTTGGTTTAGATATGTAAACAAGCATCAAGTGCAGGAAAATCAGGAAGTCCATGCAGTTCAAATGAATATAAGCTTTTGTGGCAAGCTTATGCTCTCTACAAGAATCAGAACTACTAACGGTCAAGGCAAATAGGTAGTAGATAAAAATCAATGGAATTCAAGGTGGGCTGGACTTAAATTTCTTGTGGGTGTGAAGGGACTCAAAAATAATGATGTGTTTGATCTGTCCCTCGAGCTCAGTCTGGTCATGTCCTACAACAAGTCTTTCAGACTTAACTCTTGTTAAAAATCTCAATGTCATATCTTGCCTCCCTCCAATTTTTTTTTCATTTGTTGGGACTAGATACTGCCTTGGTGTGGTGACTTCTTTTATAACTAGATTTGTTGACAACTTTCAGGCCAAGCCCAAGGTCTTATTTTAAGCAATGTTACTATTGACCATTGAAGCTGAATTCCAGGTACGCTCATGCCAGATGGTCTGCTTATCGTAGTTTGTGGTTTTGGCAGTATACCTCTGGCATGCCTATATGCTATTGCACTTTCCTAGGCATTGCTTGCTCTAGTCTTCCTCTTCTCCTCTCCACTTACACACAGCCTCAGTTGTTTCTCCCTTTTTTAGGATAAGAGTATGGACAGGGTAAGATGTGCTGACCTGGGTGCCTATGGGCCTTTGACCATTCTGGAAAAAGCCCTGGTATGGTTAAAATAGCCAGTTAGGTCATTGTACCACTGGGCAAATAGCTGGGTATGTCCAATGGCTAGCTGTGACTCCAGTGTGAATGCTGATGGGTGGATCTGTGCAGATCAGTCTGTGTTTAACTGTGATCTGATAGGAAGTGAACATTCTTCTGCTTTCAGGCTCTAAATCTTATACAGTATGTTCTCTCTCTCTCTCTCTCTCTCTCTCTCTCTCTCTCTCTGTGTGTGTGTGTGTGTGTGTATGTGTGTGTGTGTGAATGAGTTTAGCCTAGCCACAGGAAGAATGTTTGCATTTAATAGTAGTCACACTGGTCCACATTTTCAACTCTCCTTTTGTCAAAGGCAGAGGGCACTTTCAATGTTACTCTTCTCTCCCTCACAGTGTGACTTAAAAATGAAAATATAAGTCCCAGGTGATATTCCTAAGCTAGCAGCAGGTTTATACTTGCACTGGAACTGGGCAAAATTAATTCCCTGCATAGAAAAAAAAATGTTAAAAAAAACAGAAATTGGTCAAAAAAGATGAAAAATACTGTGACCTTCCCTAGGTCTTCTGAGATCTAGACTTCCATCTGCCGTTAGTTCAAAGTGGTATCATTCTCTATCTCCCTCTCTGACACACACACATACACACATTAATTTCAACAAGGAAGATGTTACAGAATATCAGTTTAAGCAATATGTTATTAAACATACTAAATGATATACAGTCTGTTGTATGCTATAGGATAGCATGAGCTTTATTGTCAAATGCTGCTTCGCAAATGTACAGAAAAGAATGTAGGACTAAATAAGTGATTATGTCAAAATGTATAAGTTTCCTGATCTTATGAAAGGTTAAATAAATGTGTTACAGCTATTAATTTGGTTTTAATCAATTCAAAATCTTAAAAACATCTGTGTTGCAATTTCATGTTCCAGTATGTATTTTATGATATAAGGAATTTGCCATTTTTATTTACTTTTATGTAATATAGAATAATTCTTTCTTTGGTATCATATTCCTTAACCTATATTGGATGGCACTCCATTGGGTGTTCCTTTTAAACGTTAATTGTATATTTTATCTTAACTGCTGTTTTATATAATTACAGAAGTTTGAATTCAGAAAGCAGAATATAGGAAAAGTTGAAATAACATTAGACAGATACGGCAATATTGCTCCAAACAATGGAAGCTTGAGCAAAATATGGGAAAATATAAATCCACAGATTATAAGCATGCTTATTGTTTTGTTTGTTTTTCTGGATATGTTACGACGAATACCTTCTTCATAATTGTGAAGAAAAGTTTACAAGACACTGTAATGAGAGGGGTTGATCGGTCAGGCAAACAGACAATTTTACAATAGTCTTCAAAGAAGCCTTAAGAATTTCTTTCACTGGCATTTCAGAATCTAGAAAGTAGTTACCTGAAAAACTTTATTTTAAATAAAGAACAAGGAAGAGCAATTTTGTTTCAGTGCAAGTGTTTTAAATTTGTTCTGACCTGATTTTTATTTAAAAAAACTGAGTATTAATATTTATTTATTTATTATTATTACATTTATATACCGCCCTTTCCCGGAGGACTCAGGGCGGTTTACAGGGTAATTAAAAACCAAAAATACAAAAGTTAAAAACCAAGTTTAAAAAAGATTAAATTTATCCCTGTATAAATAAAACCCCAATTAAAATAAATTAATCCTCAGCCTGGGCCAGAGAGCTCGAAGAGCCAGGTCTTCAGGCCCTGGCGGAATGAACGGAGGTCGGGGGCAGTCCTCAGCTCCACTGGCAGCTGATTCCAAAGGGCAGGCTGAGAAGGCCCTATCCCTGGGTGTTACCCGCCGGCAATCTCTTACTGGTGGCACCCTGAGAAGACCCTCCCTGTGGGAGCGCACTGGACGAAGGGAACTTGATGCCGGCAGCAGGTGTTCCCTCAGATATCCCGGACCCAAGCCATGTAGGGCTTTATAGGTCATCACCAGCACCTTGAATTTTACCCGGAGGGCAACCGGAAGCCAATGCAGCTCGCGGAGTAGAGGTGTTATGTGGGAGTATCGGGAGACCCCCATCACAACTCGCGCGGCCGCATTCTGCACCAGTTGAAGCCTCCGAGTGGTCCTCAAGGGCAGCCCCATGTAGAGAGCGTTGCAGTAGTCCAAACGGGAGGTCACGAGCGCATGAGTGACTGTGCGTAGGGCATCTCGGTCCAGATAGGGTCGCAACTGGCGCACCAGTTATAAAACAATAAATTTAAAATAGCCAGCTGGTTTTTCCCTATATTATTTGAATGATGCATGTGGCAAGAACAAAAAAAAAATTCTACATAAAGGTACACCTACTTGGTAGCTTCTCTTGGATCACCAGTTGAATAATTAAATCAGAAATTTAAAGTAGTCAGCTCATTTTTCCTTGTTTTATATTTATATTTATTATATTTTTATACCGCCCTTCTCCCGAAGGACTCAGGGCGGTGTACAGGGCAATAAATATAAAAACAGAATACAAAAGTTAAAAAACGATTAAATATTATGCCCAAGTTTAAAACAGTAATTAAAAACATATTAAAACCCCAACCCTAACCCATCAAACCAGGTCAGATTGCTCAAATAAATAAGTTTTTAGATCGTGCCGGAAGGAGCGAAGGTCGGGGGCCATCCGGAGCTCAACCAGCAAGCGGTTCCACAGGTCTGGCGCGCCCACAGAAAACGCCCTCCCCCTAGGATACTTACCAAATATGTCTGGAATTGTTGACAGGTGATTTAGCTGCTGCCTGAATCTAAATGTTACTCTACAGATACTTATGACTTCAATTGAGCCCAAAATATATGTTGCTAAGTGAGAAATTTGTTATGACTTTTCTTGCCACATTTATTAAGTGAATCGCTGCAGTTGTTAAATTAGTAACACGGTTGTTAAGTTTCCCCATTGATTTTGCTTGTCAGAAGGTTGCAAATGGTGATCACATGACCGGACATTGCAGTCGTTACAAATGTGAATCAATTGTCAAGCATCTGAAAGTAAACCATGTGCAATGATTATAAGTGTGATAAAGGTCACTTTTTTCAATGCCATTGTCACTTCCAACAATCACTAAGCAAACTGTTGTAAGTCAAGGACTACCTGTACAGATACTAGCAATTTACACAGTAAAACAATATAGTAAAAAGTGAGGCAGAATTAATGCTGGTGCTGGTGATAAGGTCTCTTGCTCAAGCAAGGAGTTGGACTAGAAGACCTTCAAGATCCGTTCCAATTCTGCTATTCTATATTCAGTGTGAAGGGACGCGGTGGCTCAGTGGGTTAGGACGCTGAGCTTGTCGATCAGAAGGTCGGCAGTTTGGCGGGTCGAATCCCGAGTGCTGCGTAACAGAGTGAGCGCCTGTTACTCGTCCCAGCTTCTGCCAACCTAGCAGTTCGAAAGCACGTAAAAAATGCAAGTAGAAAAATAGGGACCACTACGGTGGGAAGGTAACAGCGTTCCGTGCGCCTTTGGCGTCTAGTCATGCCGGCCACATGACCACGGAGACGTCCTCGGGCAAGCGCTGGCTCTTCGGCTTTGAAACGGAGATGAGCACCGGCCCCTAGAGTTGGAAACGACTAGCACGCATGTGCGGGGGAACCTTTACCTTTTATATTCAGTGTTCTAAGACTCCAGAATCAGTCATTAAAGCATATCTTAATACAGGCAAGGTTGCAACTAACATTTCCTCTTGGTCACAATTTATGTATAGTCTTCCAGCAGGAGTCATGAGTTTAGGAGGATTCTCAAGTGGTGGATATGAACTCCATGAGTAAATTCATTTCTGTAGAGAGTCAGAGGTGGTACTGTTCTAGAAGCAGTAGACCCTCAAATTAACAGTCTTTTCTTCCTGTCTCAACCCTGTCAATCTAGAAGCACAAAGTCATAACTTCTACCAATTTCTACCATATTTCCCATTTCACCTGAAGTGGGAATATATACTATAACTATGTATCGTGATAACCTCTCTCATATAGACCAAAGACCTCACCAAGCAGCTTTGTGTAGTTTTTAAGGATAGGACCAAGATATCCCATACCAGAGTTCTGATGGCCTAACTGCTCCCCTATCTTCCCCCACCACCCACCAACTGGACTCAAGAACCATCATATGTTGCCTCCAACTCTTAACACACACAGGGAGTCCAGAATGATACTGTGGCTGTCACAGTTCAAAGCCACTGAGGTGTCTAAGATTGAGATCTGTTTAGATCATGAAACAAGTTGTCCATGACAAAGACTAATATGGTTTCTATTGCATGCTTAAGAACAAATTCAGGCTTACTTGAAAATTTGAGTTGATAAAATACTTTTAAATGCTTGCATTGGCCATATCAATACACTAGGATAATTTGGTGCAATCTATCCCTGTTTTCTCAGAGAATAAATACAATCATGAACACAAAACATTTCCATCTCCATAACTGTAAATAATAACTTGCAATTTACCTCATGTTTAGGCTAAATGCTAGTAGTTGGATGGTACTGGAACATACTGGAATAGGCCACAAATGATGTTGAGTATTTATTCTTTTCTTTGATGTTGTGTCACAATGACAAGGAGGTAAGGCAGGCTGCTTGCTATTCAACTGATCTAGAAGATGAGATAATAAGAAGGCAATGCAGTAATGATTAATGAAATAGAAAGTAAATGTTATAACTCATTAAAAGGTACCTCTTTGGATACATTGCAAATCCTGAGTTAAGGATAATTTATTTCATGAAGTTCAAAAGAAAATGAACATAATATCATGAGCACTTCCTTTTGTTCCGTACTTTCCATTTATGAAATCAATACTTTTTGTACATATATTACATTTTTGCAGCCGTTTCAGAATGCCAAACATTATTTTTAGCAACTTTGTGTACCCTGGAGAGAAATATATCCCTATAACAAGTGCTGCCATCTGCTCTCTGCTTGTTTAATGAATTTATGGAACCTTTTGCTTTGTGGTTATTTAGAAATTAGCAATAAAAATTGCAAAGTGTAGGCATATTTCCAGTTTTAATCTTTTTGTATTAGAAAGAAAACCTATTTTCTTCACTGTACTGATCTTTTTAAAAAACTAATTTGCATGTTAGATAGAAAAAAAGGAACTGCTGTGTGTATAAGATCAAATTGAAGACAGGCATCTTGGCTTTCAAAGTACTACTATGTCCCATCTATACTCCCATAAGAAATCATAGTGTGGCATCTCCTTTGAAAACCATTTTCAAGTAGCTCACTTATTAATCAAAATCCAAAATGATTTGTTTCATGTTAATTTTTCTCCATGCATTTTTTAAAAAAAACATATAATTTAATCACTTTTAATATGGATTATAGATTGCATTGTTAAAAGTACATCCAGAATTACTTTTCAGAACAAATGATTGACAAGCTGTGAGGATTTTTAGGAAAAAAAATATATTACAATGCTGAACCAAACATTAGTTAATCATAAATTTATGTTAGCCAATATTGGTTTAATTTTTCCATATCAGTGACTGACAGCAAAGTAACAGAATAGCAGAGATGGAAGGGACCTTGGAGGTCTTCTAGTCCAACCCCCTGCTGAAGCAGGAGATCCTATACCAGGCGTCTTCAAACTTGGCCCTTTTATGACTTGTGCACCTCAGCATGCCTGGCTGAGGAATTCTGGGAGTTGAAGTCCCCAAGTCATAAAAGGGCCAGGTTTGAAGACCCCTGTCCTATACTATTCCAGACAAGTGGCTGTCCAGTCTCTTCTTAAAAGCCTCCACTGATGGGGCACAACTTCTGAAGGCAGTTAATTGTTCTATGTTAGGAAATTTCTCCTTAGTTCTAGGTTGCTTCTGTCTTGATTAGTTTCCATCCGTTGCTTCTTGTCTTGCTTTCTAACCCCCCTTCATCTTTGTGGCAACCCTTCAAATACTGGAACACTGTTATCATGTCACCCCAGTACTTCTTTCCCTTAGCCTGGACATACCCAATTCCTGCAACCATTCTTCATATGTGTTAAACTCCAGCTCTCTTATCATCTTTGTTGCTCTTCTCTGCATTCTTTCCAGTGTCTTGACATATTTTTATAATATAATATGTAATATTATATAATACAGTGTGGCCAAAACTGGAATCAGTATTCTAAGTGTGGTCTTACTAAAACTTTAAAAAGCAGTACTAGTACTTTACATGATCTTGAAATTTCTAGAGACCATATGGAATCTTTACTTTGTCTATATACTTGTAATATGAATGTGTGATATATGGGATGTATATGTCTATTTTTATAGCTATATCATCAAGAAATCTTGAAGAGGTGCAATAGTGTTATATTATCTAAAATCATTAAAACATGGTTACCCTGTACAAAGTGTTAGCTGCCTGCAAGGGGATTTTGTAGCTATAATAAAATGCATCTAATTGCTAAAATTGATGTCTTTGCATAACTGAGAATATTATCAAGACATAGACTTAATTGCAGCACATTTCAGTATATTGCAATAAACAATAGCCACCCTTCTACTAAACTGCATAGTGAGATGCAATTTCCTAGTAGTAGCATAAGTAGCATAAGTCAATTCTTTTCTTTTGATTATATATATTTTTAATTTTAATCTAGGTGAAAAAAATATCTGACAATTCTTCAGTATATTTAAATGAAAACTGATCAGATCATACATGTTTGAGAGCACAGAAAACTTGAGTTCTTTTAGAACAGACATGTCAAACACAAGGCCTGGGGGCCGGATCCAGTGGCCCGCGAAGCCATCCTGGAAACAGTGAGGGAACGGCTGCCACTGCCTTGGCCCTGGCCCAGAGACCCTCCTTCTGCCAGAGACCCTCAGATCTGTCCCACTCCTGCCCAGGCCCCCATAGGCACCCTTGATGCGAATGATGTAGAGCTGGCCACGCCCACCCAGTAGGCCATATGCACTTTAGCCATGCCCACCCAGCAGGCCACGCCCACCCTGGCCATACCCATCCGGCCCCCTGAGGGCAACCGCAATGCTGATGCAGCCCTCAATGAAATTGAGTTTGACATCCCTGTTTTAGAACTATAAGACACGTAGTATCAAATCTGGACTTATCTCTGGCTCCCTCATCAGAGCTGCCAGGAATCATTTCTGGAGAGCAGAAAAAAGATTGTGTTGTCTTTTATTGATCCTCCACTCATTCATGAACCAATTTCCATTCTTGTTTTTCTGTCCCATCAAAATACTTTTCTCTCCCTAAATTGCTGAACTACTGCCATCAGTTGGACTGGCGGAAGCATCCTTGGTGTGTGTCAAAATAGTCAGGATAGTGGCCACAGTCATGTGATCAATGCCATTTTTTTAACATGTTTTATGATCACATAACAAAACAAGTAGGACATTGATTGCCTGTTGACATCCTGTGGCCTGGAAAACATCAATATGCTGCAGGCTAAACTGTGCAATTCATTGGCTTCTAAGTATAGTAGTCTTTTGTGTCTAAGGTTGGCTCAGGAATTGGCTCAGGAATTCTGGGAGTTGAAGTCCACAAGTCATAAAAGAGCCAAGGTTACCTAACCCATCTTAAACTACTAAAACAAATAAAATTAGATTTGGAAAGATGGAAAAATTTACAATTATCAATCTTGGGAAGAATAGTGATGGTGAAAATGAATATTTTACCAAAACTACTTTTCCTATTCCAAACAATACCAATAAAATTAGAGATTTTTTTTGATGAATTAAATGCAGTTTGAAATTTATTTGGCAAGGGGAAAAAAGCCAGAATAAGATTGAAATTGCTACAAGAAGTGAAAGAAAATGAAGGATTTGGCTACCAGACTGGGTTCTATACTATCAAGTAGCTGCATTAACATGGTGAAAAGAGTGGATAAACCTTAGACACAAAAGACTACTATACTTAGAAGGACATGACCTACAACTTGGATGGCACATTTTTCTATGGCATGGGAAGAACAAAATCCATAAATACTTTCAAAATTACTATATAAGAAATGCCTTGCTTTTGACATGGGAAAAGATAAAAATGAAAATTTATATGAAAATACCAGGATGGACCTGAACAATGGAAGTGTTTGTCCACCCAAATTTAATCAACTATGACAAACTTGTGACATACAGAGACATTTTGAATACTGATGGGAAATTACAAACTAAAGAAGAATTGGAAGAACAGGGCATTGAGCTATCATGGTGGCCATACTTGCAAATGCAAATGAGATATGAAAAAGATGCCAAAATATATGGTTTTAATAAAGATCAAACAGTGTTTGACCAGATAACGAGAGGGTTTGTGCAGGATATCTTTTGAGCCAACAAGGAGAATGCACAGAAGAAGTGGTACTGATGCAGCTCCGAGAAAATCAGCTCCTTTTCATGTAGCTCTTGCATAATTTTCTTCATGAATGCCAGATGAGCTAACATGTCCCCATCCTTCTGAAGACGAGCCCTAAACAGTTTGCGTGCAAGGTGTATATGTGCACCCACACTATCACAAACATAAATTCTTCGCAAAATGTCCCAACACCTAGCAGCAGACTCCTCACCATGGATATGGACAAGCTGCTGGTCATCCAGTGTTAGTCCAATTAGGCAAAGACCTCTTTTGTTGTCTCGGTTAAATTTCTCTATTTTCTTTGCATCGTCCTCATCTTCTGGATCCCAAGCGGTCGTGTCTGGTGGGTCATGAACTATAGCCCATAGTCCTTCCTTGCGCAGAAGCAAGCAGCATTTCGTGGACCAGGAAACATAGTTTGTTCCATCTAGCCGGGTTATCCAGGAAATACCTGTTGCTTGTTCTTGTGCCATTTCCAGTTGAAGAGGTAACACAAAACTCAGCTATTATGATATGGTACTGTGTATGCTAGCTCTCAGTACGTCTCTGGGCCCATAACCAATGACAGGGTTTGTGCAGAATATCTCTTGAGTCAACAAGGAGAATGCACAGAAGAAGTGGTACTGAGAGAAGTCAGGTTTTGCACAGCAACCACACTGATACACTGAGGTGTGTAAAAAAGGGAAAAAAAACTTTACTTTTAGGAGTAGCACAAGTCAAGAATAAACAGTCCAGGTCATACACGGGTACAGAGAAGATATCAACAGTTCAAGAGTTATCCAATACAAAGTCGTCTTACCAGTCCAAAAGTCAAAAACACAGTTCTTCAGGTTTAGCAAACAGTAGCAAAACCACAATCAACAATAATCAGCAAGCAATGTAACAGAGTAGTTAACACAGAGAGAAAGAAGCTATTTCTCTAGCTCCCTCTTATGGCCATTGAAAGAACACAGCATTGGCCAATCATTACACATTTAAAGGGATACAATACATTAGAAATCATGGCTTATATATTGCCAACCCAACCAGTTAGGCTATAATCATATGACTAACAGATACTATTGTCATCAGATGAAAAACTGATGAAGAAACTCTATAAATTTTTGTTAAACCTGAAGATGGAAGATGAACAAGTCAAAGAAACAATGATAACTTGGGCCAAAAAATTTTGGACACAATGTAGAATTAGAAAAATGGCAAAACGTGTGGGAAAGAAACTATAAAATACCAAGGGCAAATAGTTACTTATAAAGTAAATCTATATAAAATGTTTTCTATATGGCATTTACCACCTGCAAGATTAGCAAAAATGTTTTAAAACATGTCTAGTAATTGTTGGAAATGTAAGCAAAAGCCAGGCAAGTACTATCACCTCTGGTGGACATGCCCTAAAGCATAGGTCACCAACCTTTGTCGGTTGGTGGACTGGAGGAAAAGGGAGGAGGAGGCATTTTTCACACGTCCATGCATGCATGCGCACACAGGGCCACGAGCACGCATGCACTGCAAACGGGGTGGGCCTGGTGCCCACATGATACTCACTAGCTCTGTCCCATTTTTGTGTGGTGCAGCACCTTGTTTCTTCACCTTGCAGTATGGTTTTTGTACCTTGCAGTGCAGCGGCAGTCCATTTTTGTGCCCCGTAGTGCAGCGGCTCCTATTTTTGCATGGTGTGGTGGCCAGTTTCTGTGGCCTGTGGTGTAGCAGCATCCATTTTTGCACCTTGCAGTGCGGCGGCAGCCCATTTTTGTGCCCTGCAGTGTGGTGGTACCTTGTTTCTGTCCCCTGCGGCACAGCGGTGGCCTGTTTTTTCCACCCTGAGGCACGGAAGCATCCTATTTTCATGCCCTGAGGCATAGCAGCAGCCTGTTTTTGTGCCCCATGGCATGGCGTCCTGTTTTTGTGTCCTGTGGCCATGGCACTAGCACAAGTGAGGGTGTGTGCACACCCACGTGCACACTGGCAAGCCTGTCCCTGGCCAAATGTCCAATAGGCCACGGCCTACTACCAGGCCATGTCCCACAGGTTGGGGACCCCTGCCCTAAAGCAAAAAATGTTTTGTCAAAAATACACATGTGTTTAGAAAAAATGTTTAGTAAATTTGTAGTTTTTAAGCCAGAACTATTTGTTCTAGGTATAATCACAGAGAAGTATGACAAAAAAGTATATATTTAATATTACATGTTTAATAACAGTGAGAATTACATTGTCACAGTATTGAAAAAATGAAGGAACGCCATCGTAAGAAGATTTAGGAAAATCTTGGATTGTGCAGAAATGGCTTACATTAAAAATAAAAGGGAAAGAAGATTCAGAATATTTTCAAACATGGGATATTTTTTATAAATGGCTAGCAAATGGAGTAGAGAGTAATAGAAATGGAAGTTGCATTACTATTAATGTTAAATATATGAACCCAAACAACACATAGTTTATTAAGCACTAAAGATCTGGTTCTTTCTGCAGACTCAGGTGCCTCTAATCCGACTGTTTCCTACTTCTGTCTCCTAGGGTCATTCCCATATATTATTTGCATATACTATACATCAATGTCTAGACCTACTTCCTTTTTAAAAAAGCAGAAAGCTTTATCTTTGATATCCATGTTTTTGACAATTTTTCCAGGAATATCTGGACTGATTATAAACTAATTTGCATTTTTTTATACTTTCGGATGATGGATTGCTATAAAGATGTTGGTATATATTATAACACTCTTCTCTAACATGCTTAATCCAACTATGTGGGGGCAGAATTAAAAATGGGATCAGCCTAGAATTTCTATATACCCACAAGCAAACTAAGTCCAACCCTTATTGAGTTCCACTGGCCCTTATCTAACTCCAAGCAGATGTCAACTGTTAGTTGAAAATATTCCTGTGCATAGGTTGTTTAGCAATAAATAAATTTACTTAGACCTTCATATGTGGCCCTGATCTTTCAGACCTGACATTTGGCCATTGATAAATGAACTTGTTTCATTAATAATTGTATTAACTGTATGTCTTGATATGGTCTCATATCAGTGATAAGGTACTGCTCTTGTATGTTAAGATTACAGCACTGCTAACATCTATGCCATCTGCATTTCACAGACAACAGGTGTAAAGATGATTGTCTGGCTGACTAAAATGCTAGAGGAATTGAGGAGAGCAACTATTTTAAATTATGGCAGTGCTGAACAAAGGAACCTATGACCTGTATCTCAGGTAACAGCCACTGCACTGTCTCCACCAACATTTTAATGAAAGTTCAGACACTTGGGAGTCCACTCACTATTATGACCAACCATAGTGGTGCTGCAAGTGTGCCCATCTGCATCTCTCTCTCTCTATCCCCCCTCCAATTTAGCCGCTCACCCAGCATGTGCAAAGCTGCCACAGTGCTGAAGGCCTAGACATGCTCTCTACTCCACCATGTCTGGGACATCGCGACTAATTACATGGCTCAGGCAGCACACATAAATTACTCCATTTAACTTTGCATTTCTCTTTAGCTGCTGGTATTGTAGTGCATCCTGTTGATGCAAACTGTGGCCTTCCTACTGAGGTCACCTTGCACCATTCTGCAAGCCTTGATCAGAAAGCTTCTTCTCCAGATCATGCCGTTTGGAAAATGACAGCAGCCTTGGGATTGATTGGAAGACTAGAAAATCAGGGGTCTAAAAAGAGGCTTTTTGTAGCCTCCCAAATGATTTTTTTTTTCATTATCTTTCTATGCTTCCAAGGCTGGAAAGGCAGAAAAGCTAACAAAGCGATCATTCGGGGGGCTCCTTCTCCAAATTGCAAGGTTTCAGCTGCAGAAAACCACAAACACAAAGGTAAATGCAGCAAATTAAGTGTGCTGCCAGTTCTGTAACTGGTTGAGGCCTCTCTGGCCCAATGGGATGGAGAGAATTCCCACTTTCACTTCTTTGCTCTACTGGGCTCTGTAGCCTACACTGGGTTTCCCAGGGCCTCTAGAATTCCCTGAGGCACCCTGCATTCCACTTAAACGATCCCAACTGGAATTGTAATCTTTGAATGAAATGGCTACATGAAATCTTGCTTAACGACTGTTTTATTCAGTTATCAATAATTCCTGGCTCAGTTGTTGTCATATCTCTGAACAGCCCCTTGATTTTTTGAAGAACTTTTCTGTACTCCACCATCATTGAAGGCATTTTAAAATCTGGTAAGGAGATATCCCTGAAACAGTGACTCAAGAGGTCATGGGTTTATTAGTTTCTAGCACATGCTGTACTTTCACATATGAATATCAATTCTTTTACATAAACCTTCTGTACAGGAGCTTGGAGTCCCTGTGGATATCCCTCTGCTAGTTGTTGCTGACTAGAGGAGATGTTGCCCATCTCCATTTTCATGAACTGGCATGACATCATGGAGCACTGTTACCTTCTCAGTGAAGTGGTACCTATTTCATTTGCATGCTTTTGAACTGCTAGGTTGGCAGGAGCTGGGGTGAGGATGGGCACCCTCACCCTCTCATGTGGCACTTGGGTTTTGAACCTGGAATGCTGGCTTTCCAGTTGACAAGCCCAGCTTCTTAAACACTTCACTCTGTATTATGTGTAGATACACATATATCTTCAGACACCTATGAAACTTTTGCCATTTTCCTTTATTCACTATGTCACACTGTCATTGACAGCAGAGATACAAAAGTTTCATCTTTAAACCTTTATTTTACATCATCACCTTGTGGGAATAATGGTATTTAAAAAGAAAACTATGTGACTCAATCAGTAAATATATATATATATATATATATATATATATATATATATATATATATATATATATATATATATATATATATATATATATATATATATATATATATATATATATCCATTTTTATTTTAATGGTATTTAAAAAGAAAACTATGTGACTCAATCAGTAAATATATATATATATATATATATATCCATTTTTATTTTTATTTTATTTAAAAAGTTTTACAATACATTTTGGCTTTAAACCCCCCCTCCCCCACCCCCACCCAACCCTCCCTATCCCTCTCCCCCATTCCCTCCTTCCCCCCCCCCCGACTTCCCAGAGCTAAATACAGGGTATAAAATCAAAAAACAAACATAAGCACCCCTATGTTATCAGCAATAAACTATTAATTCTATCTCCCTCTAGCTCATGTAAAATGAATACAAACAATATTAATATTACAAATAAAGTAAAAAAGAAAAAGAGGAAAACAGAAAAAGAGCTTTACTCAGAATAGATTTTCTTAATCCCAGTTCTTATTCATATTAATTTCAAAAAGAAAAAAAAAGAAGAAAAAAAAAACCTTTCACCTACTATTTACATTCTCCAACCTTTCTCTAATTTAAACAAATTCTCAGTTACGCGCCAAAAGCGCCTATCTCTATTAACCTTAATAATCTCCAACCAAACTAAACCATGATCAAAAATAATTCTTGCATGTATCACGCCAAATGTCTCGCAGTTAATAAAAAGAGTAGAAAAAAAAGGTTTAAGCAGTCTGTAAGACAACTTGTTGTTAATTAGGAGCTTGCATACCCATTCTTAGTTCAACACATACTTTTAGTCCATAACCCTAATATACTTTTCTAACAAGCAAATAACATCAATCTTAAATTGTGTTAAATATTAAAAAAAAAACTTTCTTTCTCCTCTATGATAAATTTAATCCATTGACATTCTAATTTAAAAATTTAATCACCAATCTTAACGCCCCAAAGCTTTTGGAGCACATCTGTCATGACCCCCAAAACTTCTTTGGACCGCGCCCCTCCCACATCTTCACTGTAAGTACACTTTGGAGATTCCATAACTTTCTGCTGGTCTTGCTCTTGCTCTCGTCTCGCTCTTCTTAGGGCAGCACGCGTCATCCTCTGGCCTCCTGCAACATCCGATGAAACTGTATCTTGATCCCCTCCAACACCATTGTCCTCTATCTGTCTATCTGCAACATCTTGAAGCTTTCCCTCGCCGTATCCCTTTACAGCTTCCAAAAATGATAGGGGGGTTGCTTTTAACACATTGCTATAAAAATCACGTGCCTGGGCCACAGTAACCAGACGATGTCTTTTACCTTCATGCGTCACCACCAGTCCAACTGGAATCTCCCATCTAAACTTAATATCACATTTCTTAAGTTCCTGTACAAGAAATGCAAAATCTTTCCTTCTCCTTAAAATCTTCGGAGGAATCTCTTTTAAAACCAAGACTTCTTGCTCAGCCACTACCAATTTAGTATCATAAGCAGCTTGAATGACTTCATCTCTAATTACTCTCTTTGTAAAATAGACCACCACATCTCTGGGTAACTTCCTCTGTCTTGCAATCCATGAATTTACACGAAAAATTTTGTCCATATTTCCCTCAATTTCAGATGCCGGCTGGCCCAATACCCCCTCCAGAGCCTCAGAAATCAGCTGCTTTAAATCTTCTTTACAATTCTCCTTTAAACCCCTGATTCTAATAGCATACTGCATCTGATGATACTGAACAAGGCTCAATTCTCCGTCCATTTTATCCCTTATATTTTCATTTTCTAATACCTTTGCTTCTAATATAGAGTTCTTTTGACTGAGATCCTTCACTTTTACATTCAGCTGTTGCACACATTCAGCTACAGATTCAATCATAGACAACATGTCCACCCTCATTGCTCTAAACTTCTCTTCCATCTTCTTCTCCAATTTCTCCATTTTCTCCTCCATTTTCTCCTCCAGCTTTTTCAACTTTTCATCCATCATGTCAGACATCAATTGTGAATGCTTTCCAAGAGCATCTTGTAAATCCTTAAGCGTCAATGCCGGAGGAGGTGCAGGAGGAAGCAAAGCTTGCAATGAGGTCTGTTGCACCAGGGAAGACCCCGCACTCCGAAGAACTTTAGAAGTTTTAGCCGCCATCTTCCCCCACTTTCACTTATTGCGCACTTTCACTTTAAAGCTATAAAATCCATTGAGCTAGAGAGTAAAGATAAGAGTCCACATCACCTTGACCTCCTGTACCGCTCTGCCTGCATCTTGACAATCAAAAGTATTTCCTTTTGGCAGGGGTGGTTGCTAACGCCTGGCTCTGCTCCATAAATCCCGGAGCAGGGGCGCTGCGCAGCTCGGAGCAACCCAGGCTTCGGGGGGGCTCAATCCTTCAGCCGCCCAAACTCTCAGCTCAGGCGGCCCCGGAGAGCTCAACCCCTACCTGGGGCCTCACCCCCTCCTCTTCTCCCGAGGAGGGGGCTTCAAATCCATCTAAACAGCTGATCGGCGCTGTTTACGATGGAAAAACACAGCTGCGGAGCGGGCAGCCCGAAAACGGCTGTCTTCGGCGTCGCGTCGCCACCGGAAGTCATATATATATCCATTTTGAAATATCCTATGACATTTAAGTTGTTCAAGTGACTTGTGAAATGAAAATGTTAATCTGCTGATAGATTTTTCCAGAAATTGTATTAACTTTTTTTATTTACTCTTTAAATCAATGCACATTGAAGAGTTGATTGCTGCAGTAGCAAATATAAAGCTAATGAACAGACTTGAAAATGCATGATCATTCTTTCTAATGTGGGAAACAAATCAGGAATGCTAATTCTTCATCTGGAGAAGTACATGATTACTTGGAAGGAAAAGTGGGAGGGGAGGAAGTAGCGGTTTGATAGAAGACCAAAGAAATGAAAGCTTTTCATTTCTGGTTGTCAAAACATTTTTGCAATTCTCAGACCTTGAAAATTAGCTTACTATCATCACAGCAGCTTTCTGCCACAAGAACCATTATTTTAATTTCCCACCATTGCTCTTGTTGAGAAATCAAGCTATGCAACTTCTTGTTTTAAATAAAGTAGACACAGTTATATCTGTAGATCATAAATATAGCATCTGTTGCTTCATGAAATTAGATGGATTTATACCATCCTTGTAAAACTAGAGAGAGAGAGTTAGTTTTATATTTTCAGAATGTCAAAAGATTTTTTTCCTGTATTTCCCATAGACTAAGCCAGGGGTAGGCAACCTTGGCTCTTTTATGACTCGTGGACTTCAACTCCCAGAATTCCTGAGCCAGCTACTCTGGGAGTTGAAGTCCACGAGCCATAAAAGAGCCAAGGTTGCCTACCCCTGGACTAAGCTAAGGAATATTTATATTGCAATTCTTGAGGGTTGCATGCCACTGAGCATCATCTCTTGGGGTTGACAAGCTTGTAGTGAACAGGATCAAAACTAGAGGTGAAGTGGGTTGTATTTCACAGCTTTCCCTTTTACAGATACTGATACTATTTCAATCCCTCCCACCATCCTTTTCTTCTTTCAACCTGGTGGAGTTTGCAGAAGTTAAATTGATTGTATGCTTTTCAGCAAGTGCGAAAACACCTGTAGTAAAAGGAGCATATCAGTGGTTTGCTTGCTACATTTTCCATGATAGTCTACAATGCAAAATTTCCTGACATTGAATTATTTACAACCCTGAGAAACAAATACTCTCCTTTATTGGTATCACTTTTGTTGTGTAGCTGGTTCTTTGCAGGCATTGAGCGAGATGAGAGGTTCAAACAGCCACAAGCTTTATTGAAGGTCAGAAGATAACAGAAGCAACATAGGAGCTGCTGTGCAGCTATTTTTACGGTTGGCCGATAGGCCGCGACCAATAGGTTTAAAGCAGTGGTTTCCCGCCCAAAGACATACTTAGCCGGCTGGAGACAACCAGTCTAGGCTGGCCCAGCAACCGTTACAACATACACTTGAACTAAGCAATTAGCAAAGCAGTATAATTTAAGCAAACATTTACAACATATAAAGGCCAGTACATTACAACTTTCTTCTTCTTTTGAAATCTATAAATAATAGCACATTAAAGGCACATCTTGTATCCATATCTGCAACAAAATGTATTAACTTTATACCAATGGGGAGGTTGTGTAAGCTTCTGAGGGAATCAGTAAAACATTCAGTTGGACCAAGAGACCTACCGCATACATATAAAATCATCACAAAATTGTCAAATATCAGAAACCTCTTAGTGTGAGCCTTGCATGTTTAATTTTTATATTTCTAGGCTTTGCTTTTTTGATCCACCAAAAGCTTGAAAATAGGGACAAGATTAGTCTCAAAGCACTGTATGAACATAGCTTACAGAGATAGATTTTTTGAACACTGAACTGAAACAGTGGGGCTTCCAAAGTTGGGCTTATGCCTGTTCCAATATAGCTTGTTATATAATACAAAAATATGATATCATTTTGCAATGCATTGTTAAAGTAAGAGCATTAGTCTGAGGAGAAAGGCACTGCAGGTACAGTGCTGTAGAGCTTAATAGGACTTAATTAAATACCAGATGAATATAAATAGGTAGGACAGATTGCACGAGTTTATTGTTTATGTAAGAACACAGGAAAATGCTGATTCTTGCGTCTTGAAATAAAAACAAGTGACACCATTCCCCCCCCCCAAAATTCTACATAGATAATAAATAAAGGGAAGAACTGGCTCTGTGTAGGTACTAAGAAGCAAACTATAGATAGAGTAATAAATCGGTTATTTCTACACCTAATTAATTTGCTTTGGATAATTGAAAGCCTTATTTTTTGACAATGCAATGAATGTCTGTTACAACGTTAAATGGATATACAAAGTTTTCATGTGCAGAAATATGAGCCTAAGCTAGACAGTTATATTTACTGAGAACTTGTAAAATAACCACTTTTACATGGTGAGAGGGCTCAGTAGTTTCAGTCAGGGGTCCCAAACCCCCAGTCCGTGGACCGGTACTGGGCCGTGGCATACCAGCAACCCAAACAAGCAAAGCCCCATCCATGGGATGCAGGCAGTACACAAAACCACACACTCTCTGGTCCACGAGAAAACTTCTCTCCACAGAACCGGTCCCTGGTGCCCAAAAGGTTGGGGACTTCTGGTTTCAGTAATCTAGTCAGGATTCTCCTAATAATACCAGTAGGTATCAGTAACATGAGTTACTGATAGGATCACCCTGCCAAAATCAAAAAGGGATTAGTGAAGCTGAATAATCTACATTTGTAGTGAATGCAAGTAGAACTGTGAAGGTATTCAGAATGGCAGCCCATGTAGCTCTAGCTCCATGTAGTTACCTAGTTAGGTAATGAAACTTCTGCAAGCACAGAGAGCACCAAAGTTCAATCCTGAGCTACAAATATTGTAGTTCTTTATTATTGTCAAGAAAACTATATGAATACGACCAAACCATTTAGACACTTTTAAGTAACCTATTATGACTTCATTTTGTCAGAAGCCAAATTCTTTAATTGGTGGAGAAGAGTAACAAATACAAAGGTAGATAGACTATCAGGTGACTTTCAGGATACTTACCAAATGTCAGGCAATCTAACATAGCAATCTAACATAGAAACATGATTAACACTGGGTTTTTGAGCTGTATAAGTACTGTGTATTTCCCATAGATTTTCAGTAGGTAGTTAAAACAAGGAGTAGTTCAACTGTGTCTCAGAGGCCGGAGTTTGCCTGCCTCTCAATATATATGACTGAAAAACAATGTTGCATGATTAGAGCATTTCCTTAATACATCCTTTGAATGAATGTAAATTGAATTTCTCCAAGCTGGTGAGCTCTGCATTCTCAGAATTTCCAAGGTACCTTGGAATTAATTCTCTCATCTCATGTAGAAGGCACTTGGTAAGCTCATCCAATGTGTTTCCATAAGTGATTAGGTCCAGCTGAATGATAGTAAGTTAATAGTGGCTTTTACATTCTATAGATTTGATATGCAACAGAAAATATTTCAACTGAAAAGATAATTTACTCAGAACAGTATCAAGGGCAGTGGTGGGATTCAGCCGGTTTGCACCACTTCGGCAGAACCGGTAGCTACTTTTTTGTTGTCCAGACCCAGAACGGACTTCCGGAAGTGGCATCCACACAGAGAACCAGTTGTTCACTTATTTGAGTCCCACCACTGATCAAGGGATATTTTGTTAATATTAAAGCACTTATATTTTAACTGATACTATAGTTTAATTGTTATTTTGAACTTGCTGGTGTCATATTAAAACTGTATTTTTTCAAATTTGACAATTTTAAGAAGTATGGATTTCATGCAACCTTGGAAATTCTGAGATTTGAAATCTGCACACCATAATGTTTCCAAGTTTGAAAAACACAAACCAAAATATTGAAATAGACCCAGCTCTGTCTTATCGTTTATTTTTATAATTCAATGAGACATGAAAATATTCAAAGTTATAGTAATTTATAATGGATCAGTATGAAGCATTTTAAATAGCATGGACCAATAACTATTAAATAAAATTGAAAAAAATGAGATACTTTTTTGAAAATGTTTCAGACTTGCATTAGAATGTTTATTAGCCTGGTCTTGCTTCATTGACTGAAAGGATTTTCAAGTCACAATATCAGTAAGCTCAAAATGTTAACTGGAAATACATAACTTAATAGATTATTAAAATAGGTAATTGATTAATTTAGTTATTGAATTTTATATCTGGTTTTTCTCCTTAAATCTCCAAAGTGGTATATAGGCTTTGGCTTAACCATAGGAGAATATAGTTTATAAATCTCCCTGACATCACACTAACTTCCTCTTCCTTAAAAATGTAAATATTCAAGCAGCAACCTTTTTGATAAAAAGTAATGAGGCGGGTCGAATCCCGAGTGCTGCGTAGCAGAGTGAGCGCCTGCTACTCATCCCAGCTTCTGCCAACCTAGCAGTTCAAAAGCACGTAAAAATGCAAGTAGAAAAATAGGGACCACTACGGTGGGAAGGTAACAGCGTTCCATGTGCCTTTGGTGTCTAGTCATGCCGGCCACATGACCACGGAGACGTCCTCGGACAGGCGCTGGCTCTTTGGCTTTGAAACGGAGATGAGCACCGGCCCCTAGAGTCGGAAACGACTAGCACACATGTGTGGGGGAACCTTTACCTTTACCTTTAATGAGGCTAACATCATACAATGAACCTTCTGCACATCAATATCATACTAATATCAGCCTGCAACTTAATTTCTATTTAAGTAATTATTATTAGTATAATTAATTATTAAAAGCCAGGTTTTAATTATAGTAGGAATTCCATTGGGAACTCTGAAGAGATGAATTTATCAACCTCTTTTATTATTAGCTTCTTGGATGGTATAGGGGAGCATGATATATAATATGGAGTGATGGGATGCGGAAAGAATATTAGATGTGACATAAGAGGGGAAAAAGATAAATGATTTGTCAGAGAGCAAAGTACTGCAGGGCTTCTGACTAAGAACTGACAAAGTGTCCCTGATGAAGAGAGAGAAGGACTGTAACAGAATCATTGATGCAAAGATTAAAATGTTAAATGCCATGGAAGGAAGATTGAAGTCTACTTTTTAGCAGAACAATCAGAATTAAAAAGTATGATTAACAAAACATTTCAATGATGATTCTCTCTTCCTTTTTTGTCCTCTTTTGAAAATGCCATCATGATGGCACAATGGTATGATTTTGCAATCATACCAGATTATAACACATTGATACTCTTGCTGTGTACAGAATTTATCATCCAAGATAGTTAGTTGCAAACAGTTATTGCTTGTTGCAACTAAATGGCTTTATTGTTCCCTTCAAGCATTCAATTGCTGAATTTGGGGACATTTCCAGTTGCTTTGTCTTAAAACAAATGTCTTCAGAATATGATAAACGGCAGCATCCACATTATATAAGCATCCTAGGAAAAGATATGCACTATTCCTTTCATTTGTGGGTGAAAATAACCATCAAGTGAACATAAAGGCCATGATCCTTCTAGACAAAGCATAATTTCTGAATTGGAAGAACTTAACAGTTGGAGTATTAAAAGGAAATTTTCCAACCTCCATTAATGCAGGCAGCATATGTTGAGATTTTTGCATGTGTAAATGAGCAATGTTGAGCAATCTCATACTTGGGTGGAAAAAATAAAATAGCCAAGTTATATGCATTTTCTTGATTTATTACTGCATACTAAATGCCAATCAAATGAGTGTCTTTTCACATTAGATGGCATGCAGTTAAGAATAAAGCAGTAAATGCTTTTTTCTTCATATTTCACAACTATTTATTATATGACAATGCTAATATCTGATATTATTGTTTGATGATTAAATGAGTAGTTACTGGGGAATGAAGAATCATTCTTTGCCTATTAGCCCTTCCTCTTGAAATTCAAAGATGCAGATTTTGTAGGGGAAAAAGGAATAATAATATTTCAGATCTTTCAATTCATTTACAGAGGTATGAACTGTGTTCATTTAATTAGAAAAGAAAGCATGGAAATGTATGTCAGAAAGTATTATTTGTATGATATAGATTATTGTACTTGGTAATAAAGTAGGATTTCATAGTTTATGTAAAGTTGCAAATTTATAATGATAATGGCAGTTTGCTACTTAAATGGTGGATGGGAAAAAGAAGATAAATTATAGAAAAAGTCATTGGGCTATTCAGAGTTCTATATAGAGAATAACTGCTTTGTTATTGTTTTGAATCTGTGTCAGGCACAAAGAATTGGGACCACACATTAAATTCTAATTAATTACTTTATTGTTCATGTCTGGAATCTAGTTAGTTAATGGTCAGCACTAAGTTGGCGCTAGAAAAGAGTTAATAGAAGGGTTGGAGTCAGACCGTTTATGGAAATGTAAGAACTCTAGGCTGATGACTTGCTTAACTCCACCCCCAGGCTCAGCTCTTCTCCTACAATCTGTTTTAACTATTCCCACATACATATGAAAAAGACATGAACCTGAAGAATGATTGTTTATTCTGAAATATTAACAAAATTTATGTTGTGATGTGTGAACAGGGGGCTGAACATTAGTTGATAGTGTCAACAATAGATTCTGCAAAGCAAAAAACTAAGAACAGAACATTACAAATTCTGCATGGGAAAAAATGAAGATAGATTTATGCTCCGGCAGAAGCTGCTTGGAACTCAGTGAAAATAATTATGTTACAAAGTGCTATAGGAGTGTGTGGAATTAAAGCATGAAAAGAGATGTTTGGTGGAATAATAAAACAAAAGAGGCTGTAGGGGAAAAAACATATTGATTGATTTAATTTATCCTGCCTTTTATATAAGAAGTTAAGATAGTCTTCCTTGCTCTTCCCCTGACTCCAAGTCACAATTTTGAAAAGTAGCTTGAGCAAAGAAAGAAGATTGGCCAGGTCATCTAGTGAGTTTTTATGGCTGAAAGTGAACAAGAATCTGATGTCAGTCCAATACCTTAACTTGTTTATCACGCTGACTCTGGAGAATAAAATGTTCACTGTAAAAGTGAGGATAATTAAATAAAAATAGTCTATAATAAAGGTAAAGGTTCCCGCACACATGTGTGCTAGTCGTTTCCGACTCTAGGGGCCGGTGCTCATCTCCGTTTCAAAGCCAAAGAGCCAGCGCTTGTCCGAGGACGTCTCCGTGGTCATGTGGCCGGCATGACTAGACGCCAAAGGCACACGGAACGCTGTTACCTTCCCACCATAGTGGTCCCTAGTTTTCTACTTGCATTTTTTACATGCTTTCGAACTGCTAGGTTGGCAGAAGCTGGGATGAGTAACAGGCGCTCACTCTGTTACGCGGCACTCGGGATTCGACCCACCAAACTGCCGACCTTCTGATCAACAAGCTCAGCGTCCTAACCCACTGAGCATATGTTTGGATAATTACATAAATTATTAATTAAATAAAAAAGTATATAATGCAAAAAAAATCATCAAAGACTATAAGGAATTGTTAACATTTAAAGATAGATAATAGACATAGAGATAGGAGGAGAGAGAGAGAGAGAGAGAGAGAGAGAGAGAGAGAGAGAGAGAGAGAGAGAGAGAGAGAGAGAGAGAGAGAGAGAGAGAGAAATTAAAAACAAACCTAAAAATCTACACTAGGAGCCTCTAACAAAATAATTTGAATTAGAAATAGTTTTTTGTTTTATTTTATTTTATTAAATTTGTTTTCCATCTGTCTTGATGTGAGCCAATAGATATGATGAAATTGAATTGAAGGGATCCTGAAAGGAGATTTCTATGAGAAAGAGAGTAATATAGAGAAAAAAGAAGTTGTCATGAATGCTGTAAGTATGGCTGCCTTGTGGAAATGGGCAGGTTTTGGTCAAACTATAGCTGAACATCATAAATGTATCCTCGATAACAGCACTGAATGAAAATTGTTCTATTCTTTGAATAAATGTTTTAATGCCTATCAACCTAATTGTACTGTATATAATTTTAAATTTTATTAATGATTTTACTGCCTTATATAATACATCATGCAATTAAATCTATGGCTTTTAACTGTTGGCATCAAAGAAAATTTTGCAAAGAAGTAATAAATAATGTAATTAGGTTGAAAAAAGGAAAGACTGCAGACATAGATGGTATAACTAAAAGAAAATGGTGTGGTTCAGTTGCAGTGTGGCTGTGTGACTTAAACAAAAACTATATCTAACCCTAACATTCTAGAATACTTTATTGTTGTTCCTTACACAAAGGGAAATATAACAAGACTGAAATGATAAAATCACAGGAGGATTAGGCTAAGTGTGCCTGTGAAAGTGATTGGACAAATTCTACTTCAAAGATTACAAGTAGTGATATTGAACAAAATTTGAGAAGTAGAGGCTTTATGCATGCCAGATATGTACACCAAATTTGGGGCTTCAGCAGCTGGATGGGAAATGAGTCTAGAAAGGAATGTTTATTGTAGTGAGGCAATTTCTTTGAGTCCACATCTGGAAACAAAAGCTTCAGCACATGCAAAACCTTCTGCTATTTTCTTTCTTTATTCATACAATAGATTGGCTCCTGGTTTCATTTCCAAGCATAAAAGAGTAATGAGGCATTTTTAATCAGTTCAGATAAATGAGCAGAGTATCCAATCCTCCTCCCACATTTTATAACAGTGGAATGTGGCTACAAATTATGACCTGCTGGTTTAGGTATCTAAGTAAACTACATCATAAGTTTTGCTTGTAATGCAAAAAAACAAACCAACCAACCAAAAAACTTAATCTTACTTGTATTTCTACCTCTCCTCTCCCTTTTCTTATAGGTAAACAAAAGCATCAGGTAGCTTATCTGTCAATTCCTCAGGCTGATAGGTTGGAGTCTTCACACATTTTTCAGAACATGGCCCTATGTTGGATAATTAATTTCCTTCTAGATGGAGTAGTACAATGAGATTATCTTTCCATTCGACTTCAATAGCCTCCTGCACATTTCAAAAGTCCTAACTCTAGTTCTGGAAGAGGCAACAGTTTCAGCATCTTGAAAAATTTCTGGTCCAACATTTGGTTTGTCAAATGTCTATGGCAGAGGTCTCCAAACTTGGCCCTTTTATGACTTGTGGAGATTCTCAATCATCCAGGTCATGGTTGTCCCAAAGGTGCTTTTCCAAAAGGTAACTGGACTTTCTTGGTTTCGTTTCCCCCCCCCCCCTTGAAAACATTTCGCTTCTCATCCAAGAACTGAAGAAGCTTCTTGGATGAGAAGTTAAATATTTCAAGGCAAACTCCCCCCCCACACACAAGAAAGTCCAGTTGCCTTTTCAAAAAGTACCTTTGGGACTTGATTTTTCTCTTCCTCTCCTTATCTCCTCTCTTCTGCCATTTTAGCCTACCTTAACTTTTCTTCCCCATTTTGGAAATCCACTGTGAGAAAATACAATACAGTATAGAGATTCTTACCTCTTTGCTAATGACTTTATGATTGCACAAGAATTTCTTGCTTGTCTAAGAAAATGACATGACAGGATGGCAGGTAACACTGAGCTGCAAACTACTGTCATATGCAGATTATAGGTCTGTGCGTTCAAAGTGAAAGAAAATGATTTGAATTGTGCATGAGTGCTCACATATTACTTGCCAACAACCTCTTAAGTGTGTCTTTTCTGTGGATTGTGCTGCAGTTTTATGATCCTGGATTCAGCTTCTTTTGATCACTAATGAACATCAGCATGACATGAGCAAAACAATATTGCTTAAAACTTTACCTCCAGCAGTTTTATATGTGACTATAAATATATCTCCTCCAACTTTATACAATGATTTTAAGAACTGCTTGTTTAAAACATAAATTACTAGTGTTATTGATCCAACTTTGACAAAGCAAGAGAACTGGAATCTAACAATGACACCTTAGCTCATCTGTTCCTTTGGTCAACCATGAGATTAAACAATGTTATCAATTGTGTTGCTTGCTCATGTAGAATCTCCTACCTTCAATATAACTTTCTCTGCAAAAACCTGTTTGTCTGTTGAAATAAGATTGTAAATTCTGGTCCAAACAATTTCTCCATCAAGAAATAAGCAATTAAGATGTGGATGCACTATCATTTCAAGTAAGCAACATCACAAGAAAAATGTATGTTTACTAGAGTCAAAAATCCATCATGTGTTTTGAGTTTGTAGATTTTTTATTATTATTATTATTAGCATTTTTGCAACATTGCAAGAAAAATGTGTAATGTTGTGTTTATTAGAGTCAAAAGTCCATTACGTGTTTTGAATTTGGGAATATTTTTTATTATTATTTTCCCCACAAATGCAAGGTTCTTCATTTTCAAATCGCTCTAGGTTGATCCATTAGTTGTGATAGGAATTGATTGACAGGAATTGACTGCCTGAGTCTGAAGTTGTGCACTGAGAGAGAGTGACTAGCCCACAGTCAGCTGTCATACCTAAGGCAGGACTAGAACTCAGTGTCCTGGTTTCTAGCCTGGTGCCTTACCTTCTACATCAAACTGGCTGTCATTTGGGAGTCTCTCTCTCTCTCTCTCTCTCTCTCTCTCCCCCCCTCCCCCCTCTCTCTCTCTCTCTCTCTCTCTCTCTCTCTCTCTCCCTCCCCTCCCCTCCCCTCCCCTCCCCTCCCCTCCCTCCCTCCCTCTCTACAGAGACAGAGATACACACATACGTACAAAGTATACACTCTTATACATATACTGTAGAAATACAAACTAATATATACAAATCTATCTATCTATAGATAGATAGATAGATAGATAGATAGATAGATAGATATGCATATACATATATATATATTGCTAAACATGTAGAATTCTTGGAATTTGCTGTTTTAGTTTTCCTTGTGTTAGAGCACATATTATAAATAGAAAGAAGAAAGGGGAAACAAGGATTTTTCATGTTTTCTACTGTCCAAAAGATATCCTTAAAATACTTTGATGATGTACTTTTCTTGTTCGAAACACATCTGGCAAAATGTAAGTAGTAAAAACATCCATGGGAACAAACTGTCCATGGGTATCTAAAATTGGAATTACCCATTTTCATGAATATTTGATCTGCTTATTACCTGCAAATGTTCCAGATTGGATGCTCATAATTTGAGTTTATTAAAGTGCTTGAGGCAAAGTTTTGTGTGACAGGTACACTGCAGTTCTGAAAGGTAGAGAATTGTGAAGTATATTAAATTTAACTGAGTAGATAGATAGTATGTGTACATAGACTTTTAGGGCATATTACTGGAACATTAATATTTCCATTAATGTACTAGTTACAAATAATTTCTGATTTCCCATTTCTCATACATAGTATTAGGGCATATAAAACACAGTTATGTAGTTCCAGGCAAAATGATGAATACAATATTTCCACTCATTTAATACTTTTAAAGCCTTCTCAGATTCTTAAGTAAAATAAATATAAACTAGAATTTTTTTAAAAAAGATGAATCAGTAAGAGGCTGCTTCTTGATATAAATCTGGAAATTCCATGTGTTCTTACATTTAAAAAAAGTGTTTCACAAAATGAACTCAAATGTTTTTAATGTTTCCATTTAGTCTCACTGTGTTTGTTGGGTTGCAACTTATTCTGTAACAAATATATTCATTTGCAACTCTTTTTTTAAAAAAAAGTAGTGATTATGGAAACAAAAGATAAAACAGGATAAGCAGAATAAAAATAAAACAAAACAATCCAATGATATAGTAGAAACAATATATTGGATAGCAGTTAGTGTTTTTTCTCCCTCAAACAATGAATTAAGTAATTAAGTGTGGTATCCTTAGGGCTCTCGCTCTCTCTCTGCTAGCACTGATGTTGTTACCTAGTTTGGTAATGAAACATCTCCAAACTCAGAGAGCACGAAGGATCCCACAGTTCAACCCTGAGCTACAAATACTGTATCCTCTTCTATACGTATTTAAGTTTACTTAAATAAATTATCTGACAAATCCTCTATGTACAGGTAGTCCTTGACTTACAACCATTTATTTAGTAACTGTTTGAAGCTACAGTGGCACTGAAAAAAGTGACCTATGTCTTTTATTCATCCCCTTGGGGTTTTAGTATCCCCATGGTCACATGATCAAAATTTGGATTCTTGGCAACTGCCATGTATTTATGATGATTGCAGTATCCTAGGGTCATGTGATCACCTTTTGCAACCTTTTGACAAGCAAAGTCAGTGGGGAAGCCACATTCACATAACAACTGTAACTTAACACAGTTATAAACTTGTTATGCATTGATTCGCATAACAATTAGATCAAGAAAGGTCATAAAATGGAGCAAAACACAATAACTATGTTGCTTAGCAACAGAAACTTTGCACTCAATTGCAGTTGTAAACTCCTTATACTTAGCTTAAAATTCTTACTTCGCAGCCAGTGATCAGGTATAACTGTTCTTGAGCCTTGATGGTTGCCTCTGAAGGCCATCTGCTAGAAGGCTAATGGGCTACCTTGTATAGTTGTTTGGTCAATGTGAGAATAGAGTGTTAGACTAGATGTCTTATGAGTGCACAAGGATAATTATTGAACAAATAACAATTGTCAGAAATAAGTAGCAAAAGTACAGTCCTTTTGGTTCTACTCATCCACTCAATTCTAGAGGTACATAAAGCAACACAGCTTGTATCCCATTTCTAAAATATTGTTTCCAGATAACTATCAAAAAAACTTCTCTTCCAGCAATACACAAGATTGAACATAAATAGCCACGGTACATAGCAACCAAAGAGCCTTAATTACATTCAGCAATTTAATATTGTTTATTTAACATTTAATATATAACATAGTTAATAACATTGATTAAAAACATGGTTTGGTGTGGATTTTACCTATAGACATAAGAAAGTCCAGCTAGTTGTGAAGATGAAGGACATAAGAATTTGAATTCATTTTCATTACGGAATTGTAGGAAAGCAATTAATAGTATCTACATGTTTCTATATCCATCAAACAGGAGGAAAAAAAATCATCTCAGCTTTTTCTATGAAAATGTTTTCATTTTTTCTTTCATTTACCATCATCAGTCACAGTAGCAACATACATTTTTCAGGAATTTTTGCACTTACATGAGTTGGCGGGATAAAGATCACTTGGGAGATGTAGTAACAGTCAGATACATTTTCACTCCAACTGGTCCAATCCATCTGTAGAAATGGATGTTGCTTCTGTCTGCTGGTGTTTTTGTTCATATAAGTCATGCACAGGAATAGAAATAGAAATCTCTTCTCACATTAAAACATTAAGCTTGTGAAAGTTACCCTCTTTCCTGATTTTCTTCTAAGTTAATTTGGCAATTTAAAAATCAATTTTAGACTGACTGAAGTTAAGGTGGAAGGTGCCTTTCCCAAAAAAAGAACATAGAATAGTGACTAAATAAAAAAATGCCAAAAATAAGAAGGGAAAAAATGTTTTTTTAATTTTCTATACTGTGTTTTTACTGCTTGCAAGCTGCCTAGAGTTGCTATGAGCTAGTAGGCAGCCATATAAATTAAAACATAACTAAGTAAATAAAGAGCTTATGCTCTTTTTTGAGCCATATAGAGCTATATGCAATTTTAAAAGGTTTTGCCTGAGCAATACATGATTAGTATATAAAACAATTACAACTGAACAGACATCATTATTCTTTACGAAAGATCGTTCTTCCCCTCTTGAGTTTTTGGCTTTAGTTAAAAAAAGACATGATCACTAGTAAAGAGAAAAGAGGACAGAAATCTGAGGATACATACCAATAAGAAAATGTCATTCATTTGGATTTAGCCTTTTTCAGCAGATAACGTTTTGCCTCTTAAGGGCATTTCAACATGACCCCCCAGGCCAATTGGAAGTTAACCTTAAACATCCCTGACATTTTTTTAAAAAAAATCCAGCTGTTTTCCAGTTTCAGATAAGCCTGCACAGAAAAATGCTGGCAAAGACTACAACTGTGGTGACATGGTGGAGACAGGTAGTCCAGAACTGAGGTAAAAACGTGTGTGGAAAAAGATTCTAATATATGCTTCATGCCCTTCTTTTTTATGTTCAGTTGAAACAGAAATTATAGTAAAACCACTTTGTGAGACAAGCCTTGATTTATACCTCTACAATCACAATCCTGAAATTTAGTCCAGTGATTTATTAGATGCTAATCCTGTGCAAATTCTGAATATCTCTGTGGCTCATGTGAGGAAATACTGCTTTTCTCTAGCATGATAAGATCATAAAAATTATTCCATGACAATTTTGATTTAAAAGTAGGTCTGAGAGAGCTGTTGTTAGAATCAGAAAAAGGAGAGGAACTGCAATGTTGCCACCAAAATTGCTCTAGCCATTCATATAATCATGTACATATATTCCCATTGTGAACATCTTATTGTGACATCTTCCCACCGTAATCATCTCACATTGTTTCCAAATTTTTCAAAAATACGGAATCATTTGGGGAGAGTTTTTCTGCATGAATTGCATCTGTTGATTCTTGTTCTTCATCACTGGTTTGAACGTCTGTATTTTCAGGAATCCTATTAATATTCCATATTGCACAGAGTTTCTCACCGTTTTGCTTTAATGCTTTTCCTCGATTTCAGCCTTTGGATCCACAACTTGATATGCCTTTCAGTGTTGCACGAAATTAGTCTTCCTCACAGGCTGCCTTTCTATTTTTCCATGAGCTGCAATCCAATGATCCAATGCTTTCTCATAAGCATTCCTCTTCTTTCCTCTGTCATTTTAGCCCGCTTCTTAGATTCTCAAGTGAATGCCTCCGGCAAAGAACAAAAGAGCTTTATCCATTAAACATTTGACTCATTCTCTGCTTGTGCCTGGCTTGACAAACTAATGCATCTCTTGATCCACACCTGCTCTAGGAATCTTCAACCTCCTCTGCCTTTTAACCACTTTATTTTGTGAAAGTACCAAAACCTTTCACAGGTTAACCTGCAAGGATGGCATATAACAGTTTTAATATTCTCCCTCAGAATGGTTCCAGGGCCAAGCTTTAAAGATTAAATAATTTAAAAACAAATTCATAATGTTGCCAATCACAGACTGATACAAATAGAATCCTTAAATGAGTCAATATATACAAAACAAGGTGCTGGGTTGGTAGCAATAGTATGTTGGTTTGTACTGCTATCAGTGAAAGCTACATGTGGCAGGAATGTGATTAAGACTGATATTTATCTTTACAGCTTGATTAACTAAAGCTCTGATGATCGATATTTATAGACCAATGTGCTGATAACTTTGACATATGAAAGATTGTTACATGTAAGAGGAGTAACTGCTCAGAGTTTCTGGCAGTCTACATTAATTTATAATAATAATAATAATATGGAAGGATCTGTCAGATCTGAATGAATGTCTTCCGATCTGGAGTAAAGTTGATGAAAGTATGAAGGCGAAGGAACATGCAACTTTAATTATAGAAGGTTAAATTCTTCTAGGTTGTTACAAAAATGTAGGAACACATAGACAGGTAATAGTGGCATCTTATGCTCCAGTGAATAATGATAACAGAAGAAACATGAAATATTGACAAAAGTGGCTAAGCTCTGAATGAAGGGGAAAAATTATTTTGACAGAAATGATCATGACATGAATGTGTGTGAGAGAAGTACACACTGAAGTTGGAAGAAGTAGGAGAATGAGAATGGGATTGTACTGAGAACATTTGCTTAGTATATTTTGAATCCATGATTTAAGTGTGATTGTTCATCCACATAGATAAAAAAAATGAATTAAAAGACATGATTGACTTGATAGTTATGTTGAAATATTGAGAGAATGAATGAAAGGTATATCATGTGAACACAAGATAGACTATTATTTGATACTGTCAGGAATGCATCCTGGGAACTGAAGAAAACTTGAATGAAGGTATAATGGGCTGCAGGAAGAGAACATACAAGTCCTGGATGAATAGAAGGGGAACACATCTGATTTGCAGATGACGCAAAACTAGTAGGAATAGCCAACAACCCAGAAAATAGGCTCAGGATTCAGATGGATCTTGACAGATGAACACTGGGCTTATCTAACAAAATGAAATTCAATGGTGAGAAAAGTAAGGTTTTACACTTATGTAAGGAAAAAATCAAATTAGATGAAACCTGGCTCAATAACAGTAACTGTGAAAGAGATCTTGGAGTCCGAGTGGACAAGCACTTAACTTATGAGCCAGCAGTGTGTAGCAGCAGCCAAAAAGCTAATGCAATCTTAGGTTGTTTTAACAGAGGGATAGTATCAAGATCATGAGAAGTATGAGTACACGGCTACATAAAGCCCTAGTAATACCACACTTAGAATACTGTATCCAGTTTTGGTCAGCATATCATAAAAAAGATATTGAGACTCTGGAAAAGAGCAACAACGATGATTAGGGATCTGGAGGCTGAAACATATGAAGAGCAGTTGCAGGAATTGGGTATGTCTAGTCTAGTGAAAAGAACAATTAGGGATGACATGATAGCAGTGTTCCAATGTTTAAGGGGTAGCCACAAAAAAGGGGGTGAATCTATTTTGCAAAGCACCAGAAGGCAGAACAAGAAACAATGAATGGAAATTAATCAAGGAGAGAAGCAACTGAGATCTAACGAGAAATTTTCTAACAGTGAGAACAATTAACCAGTGGAACGGCTTGTCTAGACAAGTTGGGTTCTCCAACTTTAAGAAGAGGCTAGCCCAGGGGTAGGCAACCTTGGGTCTTTTATGACTCGTGGACTACAACTCCCAGAATTCCTGAGCCAGCCTGGAAGTCCACGAGTCATGAAAGACCCAAGGTTGCCTACCGCTGGGCTAGACAACTACGTACTTGTTTGGAATGCTGTAGAGTCTCCTGCTTGAACAGGAGATTAGATTAGAAGACCTCCAAGGTCTCTTGCAATTCTGTTGTTCCATAAGGTATTAAATGACAGATTAATCTCTGAACAGAATAAGTGGAAAATAGAAGTTAGAAGTAGTCTTGTGAGGTAACATTGTGTGGAATTAATGTAAATAGTAATATGACAAAGTACATTTGGAAGAATGATGGAGTGAGACATAATAATCCCCCAAACAATAGCAAAATAATAATTAGTTGTTGCAAAAATGATGAGAAAAATTGGCTGTATAATGTGTGTAGAAAAAAAAGAGAGTTCCAGAGAAATGTAATCAAAGAGAACATGGAATGGTTAGGATCTTAAAAGGCAGAGACAATATGCCTTTGGCAGCAAAGCTAATTATTGCTCAGCTCAAGGTTGGATTTTTTTTTAAAAAAAAATCATTTGATTTATGGATTAATAAAGCTTATTCATCACCATATTAGAAAAAAAATACTGATTAACTTAGAATAATGAATCTCCAGAGGCTGTAGTATGGTTTAACAAATCTGGGCAGATTATATTCATTATGTTAATAGCAACAGACTTAATCTTGTCAATTTCCATGATATATGGAAATTGAAAAGTACTTTTGATTTTTTTTTGTCAACCATGTTTGTTTCTTTGTTTATTTTCCACTATTGTCTTGTATAGTCTTGATTTAAGTCTTTTCTTTTTTGTTTGGACTGCTGCTCAATAAAAATCTTTTATAAAAAATAAAAACAAAAGAATATGCAGAGATCTTGATAGAAATAAAATATTGTTTTTACAGTGGACTGACTAAACAGAGAATGCATGTCAGAGTGAATGGAGTTAAAAATAAAAAAAAATGATTGTATGTTTAACTCAAGTAATGGAATGCTGGAAAAAGTATTTTAGAAATTTGCATGGGAATGATAGCAATATGTAGTTGAAATAAATTGTAATGACAGCTTAAAATGCTAAAGCATGATAAAATTATTTTAAAAAGTAATAAATGGCTAATGTAATAATAGAATTATAGAACATGTTGCTAAATGTGTAAATGATCTGGAATCTGTAGTAATAAAAATCTACAAGCACAATAAAAATGGAACTAAAGTTATTTAATTATTCAATAAAGAAGACTAAATTAATTACAACAAGTACAGGAACCAGCCATACAAATAAAAGTGAAGATACTTAGGTGATGGATATAACTTCTGCTTTTTACTATCGACTATCAACAGAAAAGAAACCAGCAATCAAGATACACATCACAAACTAGCATTAAGGACTTAGAAAAGATATTCAGATGCTGGGATGTATCTGTAACTGCAGGGAATAATTTTCCTAATGATAGTCTATGTAAGAAATAATTGAACTTTGAAAAGCAAAAAAATTATATTCTGGAGTATTGTAATCAGGGCTTTTTTTCTCATAGAACGCTCAGAACAGAGTTCCGGCACCTTTTTTGGATGGAACCTTGTAGGGTAGGCAAGGCGGGTTGTATAATGTGTGAGTTCCGGCACCTTTTTCTTTTACAAAAAAAGCACTGATTGTAATGGAGTGTGTGGGTGACCTTGGGGAAAGAGAAGAGAGGCTGCCTAAGAAAAGAGTCAGAGGCAAGAGTCCCCAGTGGCTTAAGGGTCAGAAAATTGTACAGGCAGTTAAAAGTGGCGTCCAGAAGTTGTACCTTTAGAATTGCAAGGCTCTGTTAGTGTAGTCTTTCAATAAAGTAGATTTATTTATCACCTAGTCATGATTTCTGTCTGGTTTACCTGGGAAGGCTGACAAATATTGATGCTTTTGAAGTTTAGTATTGAAGAAGATTCCTGAGGATTCCATTTGTAGCCAAGAAAACCAACAAATAAGATCATCAAACAAATCAATCCAGAGTTCTCACCCGAGGCACAAATGACTCAAATTCAAATGATCATACTTTGGACCTAGTATGGACGGAAAGAAAAGAAGAAGATGACTAGCAGCAAGCAGGATAGATTCAATTACAAACGTAATGGATCCACTATTGGAAAAGACCAGAAGGATCAGATTGGATATAGATCCTTCTGGAGAAAACCTTTCTATGTTTGTTGCATATAATAAATATAGACTTGAAGGTAAATCATCATTCTCATCAACAATGTATTATTTTAATATATATATTATAAAGCTGTTTTTCGAGAAAAAGGGATATGAAAATTATCAATACCATTAGGAAAAGGGAATAGAAGTATTTTAGGCACATTATAGCAATGAGAAGGATCAACTATTTTGGCCAAAATTTCACTGAAAGATTATATTATATATGTATATGTGTGTATGTATGTATGTATGTATGTATGTATGTATGTATGTATGTATATATATATATATATATATATATTTGTTTTCTGAGGTTTTCGCGGGTGCCTGTATGTGGATCCTTGGTTTTTCGGGTTTTTCCCCGCGTAGAACTAAAGGTGTAGGCGCAACGTTTCGACGGAATCCCATCCGTCATCATCAGGCTTTAGCTTCCTTCTTCTGGGAGAAGCATGTGGCTGTTTGTTCCTCTCTTTTAAACTGCCAGAGGGGGTGTGTTCTGTGGAGGTGTGCTCTGATTGGGTAGGGGACTAAGTGTGTTCTGATTGGGTGGGAGTGCGTTTTGAATGGTGGGTGTGTTCTGATTGGGTGGGGGGGTGTTCTGAGTGGATGGGCTGGTCTCAGCTGCCAGCTCCAGACCTGAGCTGGTGAGTTGTGCTGCTTTTGTTCGGCTTCGTGTTTGTGGTGGTGCCATGTTTTTATAATGGGTGTCAGTTTGCTTATTGTGTGGTTTGGAGGGGTTTAAAGTGGCTGATGTTGCAGCTGTAGTTAGGTTTCTGTTTTGTGGTTGTGTGTCTTTATCGTTGTGGGTTCGGATTTGCTTTTTCAATGGTTGTGTGGTGGTGATGTCATGTGATGTTATCATGAGTTTGGGTCTGGTATCATTCTTGGTGGTTGGGCCTCGTCTGTCAATCAAGGCGGGTTTCCAAATGGCTGGTAGACGAGTGGTATCATCTCGTTTATTCATGCTGTGGGGGCGTTTTTCTATCTCAATGGCTTCTCTGATTATTCTGTTGTTAAAATGTTCAATTTTGGCGATAGTTTTGGTTTTTTTAAAATCAATTTCATGTCCCGTGGCTTCAAAGTGTTGGACCAGGGATGAAGTTTGTTCTCCCTTTCTGAGTGAGTTTTTGTGCTCTTCAATGCGTGCACTTATTCTTCTGTTGGTCTGTCCGATGTATGTGGTGGGGCAGGTAGTGCATGGGATTTCGTATACTCCTTGGTTTTCTAACCCAATTATGTCCTTGGGGTTTCTTAGGATGGTGGATATTTTTCTGTCTGTGTAGAATGCTGTTTTGATGTTGTGTTTTTGGAGGACCTTGCTGATTCTGTCTGTGGTCCCTTTTAAGTATGGGAGGAGGGCTTTGCCATTTTCTTGTTCTCTGTCTTGGGTTTTTGTGGGTGTCTCTCTTCGGATTAAGTTGGTAATCGTGTTTCTTTGGAATCCATTGGCTGTTAGTACATTAGTGAGAGTGTGTAGTTCGGTTTTTAGGTGTTGTTCGTCAGCTAGGTGTTTTGTTCTGGAGATGAGTGTCTTGGCTACGGAGTTGATCTGTGCTGGGTGGTGGTGTGAGAGTGCGTTCAGATAGCGGTTTGTGTGTGTTTTTTTATGGTAGATAGTGTGTCCTAGGGAGCCGTTGGATTTCTTGTAGACTACGGCTCCCTAGGACACACTATCTACCATAAAAAAACACACACAAACCGCTATCTGAACGCACTCTCACACCACCACCCAGCACAGATCAACTCCGTAGCCAAGACACTCATCTCCAGAACAAAACACCTAGCTGACGAACAACACCTAAAAACCGAACTACACACTCTCACTAATGTACTAACAGCCAATGGATTCCAAAGAAACACGATTACCAACTTAATCCGAAGAGAGACACCCACAAAAACCCAAGACAGAGAACAAGAAAATGGCAAAGCCCTCCTCCCATACTTAAAAGGGACCACAGACAGAATCAGCAAGGTCCTCCAAAAACACAACATCAAAACAGCATTCTACACAGACAGAAAAATATCCACCATCCTAAGAAACCCCAAGGACATAATTGGGTTAGAAAACCAAGGAGTATACGAAATCCCATGCACTACCTGCCCCACCACATACATCGGACAGACCAACAGAAGAATAAGTGCACGCATTGAAGAGCACAAAAACTCACTCAGAAAGGGAGAACAAACTTCATCCCTGGTCCAACACTTTGAAGCCACGGGACATGAAATTGATTTTAAAAAAACCAAAACTATCGCCAAAATTGAACATTTTAACAACAGAATAATCAGAGAAGCCATTGAGATAGAAAAACGCCCCCACAGCATGAATAAACGAGATGATACCACTCGTCTACCAGCCATTTGGAAACCCGCCTTGATTGACAGACGAGGCCCAACCACCAAGAATGATACCAGACCCAAACTCATGATAACATCACATGACATCACCACCACACAACCATTGAAAAAGCAAATCCGAACCCACAACGATAAAGACACACAACCACAAAACAGAAACCTAACTACAGCTGCAACATCAGCCACTTTAAACCCCTCCAAACCACACAATAAGCAAACTGACACCCACTATAAAAACATGGCACCACCACAAACACGAAGCCGAACAAAAGCAGCACAACTCACCAGCTCAGGTCTGGAGCTGGCAGCTGAGACCAGCCCATCCACTCAGAACACCCCCCCACCCAATCAGAACACACCCACCATTCAAAACGCACTCCCACCCAATCAGAACACACTTAGTCCCCTACCCAATCAGAGCACACCTCCACAGAACACACCCCCTCTGGCAGTTTAAAAGAGAGGAACAAACAGCCACATGCTTCTCCCAGAAGAAGGAAGCTAAAGCCTGATGATGACGGATGGGATTCCGTCGAAACGTTGCGCCTACACCTTTAGTTCTACGCGGGGAAAAACCCGAAAAACCAAGGATCCACATATATATATATATATATATATATATATATATATATATATATATATATATATATATATATATATATGTATATGTATATGTATATGTATATGTATATGTATATGTATATGTATATGTATATGTATATGTATATGTATATGTATATGTATATGTGTGTGTGTGTGTGTGTGTACACATGATATGGGTCGGACATGACTTCGCAACTAACAACAACATATATGTGTGTGTATATATATATATACACACACACACACAAACATATATATGTATGTATGTATGTATGTGTGTATATATATATATATGTATGTATCTGTATACTGTATACATATATATATGTATATGTATATATATATATATATATATATATATATATATATATATATATATATATACACACGCTCAAGAAGTAAAAACACTGCCTAACGTGCAATCAGCCCAGGTTCGAATCTCAGAAGGGTATGACTGACTGATGAAGACTAATGAGTCAGAAATGCATCTCAGCCTCCCTAAAATTCTTTGTTAGTAATTTACACAAATATATGAACTGTCCGGTGTGACTACAGCCTGTTCGATGGCCTTTGAGATAAGGCTGAAAACAGGAAATAAAGATTTGCCCCATGTTTGGGGCCTAGCAAGGTAATCTAAGAGTTAACATATGACACATATCTCTCCCCTTGCAGAAAGCTAACAAAGCGAGAGAGAACCTGTGGCTCAAGAAGTAAAAACATTGCCTAACGTGCAATCAGCCCAGGTTCGAATCTCAGAAGGGTATGACTGACTGATGAAGACTAATGAGTCAGAAATGCATCTCAGCCTCCCTAAAATTCTTTGTTAGTAATTTACACATATATACATATATATATATATATATATATATATATATATATATATATATATATATATATATATATATATATATATATATATATATATATATATATATATATATATATATATATATATATATATACATACATACATATACATATATGTATGTATATATGTATATATATGTGTGTATATATATATATATATATATATATATATATGTATATATATGTGGGATGCGGTGGCTCAGTGGGTTAGGACACTGAGCTTGTCGACCAGATGGTCGGCAGTTTGGCGGGTCGAATCCCGAGTGCCGCATAACAGAGTGAGCGCCTGTTACTCGTCCCAGCTTCTGCCAACCTAGCAGTTCGAAAGCACGTAAAAATGCAAGTAGAAAAATAGGGACCACTACGGTGGGAAGGTAACAGTGTTCCGTGCGCCTTTGGCGTCTAGTCATGCCGGCCACATGACCACAGAGACGTCCTCGGACAAGCGCTGACTCTTCAGCTTTGAAACGGAGATGAGCACCGGCCCCTAGAGTTGGAAACGACTAGCACGCATGTGCGGGGGAACCTTTACCTTGTTGTTAGTTGCGAAGTTATGTCCGACCCATCACGACCCCATGGACAATGTTCCTCCAGGCCTTCCTGTCCTCTACCAATATATATGAAAAAATAAACAGCATACATGATTCTGCAAAAATATAGCATCCTTGGTTTTTTGTACAATCACATAAAAAGAATGAACAGCATTGATAGTTTAATGCCAGCCTTCTCTACAAGATGGAAGTAAAAGAATGATTTTTATTTATTTATTAAATTTATTCACCACTATCTCACTGTCACATGACTCTAATACTATGTAATAAATGTAAATGGTGCATTTGTAGAAATGTTAAAATATTTTTTCTTACAGAGGGACTGTATCACTTGTTTCATTTATGTGAATTTGAAGATGTGCCTGATGATTATGAGAATATTGTCTCTGTTACCTTATACAAAAGGAAAGACAGCAAAAATAAGTGCAAAAACAACAGAAAAATCAATATACGATGTCTTCATCTAATCACAACTGTCTTGGTTGTCTCCTTTCCTATCTGCTCACATTTCCTTTGTATATTTGTTTTGTAATTTGATCATGGATTCTTTCCATATGGTCAAGCCATTTGAGTATATACTTTTACACATGTGCCTCGGGTGAGAACTCCGGATTGATTTGTTTGATTTTTAATGTTTCAAGAAGCATATAAGGAATGCTTATAGTTAAAGATGTGTTGATTGCAGATGTGAATCAATATGTACTGTTCTATGCAGTTGATGGCGTGCTATTGGTCAAGAACCCAAATTAATTGCAATACTGTAGATTACATGGTGCAATGAAGACTTTGAACATTACTGAGTCAAAAGCCAAGGTAGTTTTGTTTCAGTAGAAAAAAATCAGTGAATTCCATGTAGAATTGCAAATTCTACATAAATGGTAAAAAAAAAAGTTTACAAAATATACATGTTGCATATGTTGCTAGAATGTTTACTAAAGATGGGGAAATGGATGAACATGTGTAAATGTTAGTGGAAAAAGAAATGCAAATTATGGGGTCTGTTGTAAAGAATGGGTGCTTGTCCAAAAAAAGAGAGCAAAAAATGGCTATTTGTAAAAGGTAGACTTCTATCTACTTTGTTTTGTTTTACTGAGAATTTGTTATGTAAGGACAACCGTACAAGTTGAATGCAATGGGAATGACTACATTGTGGTCAAACAAGAGATAAGATAAAGAATGTGACATGTTGGTTGAATATAAGTGAATGAAGAGTTCAAAAAAGTATATACTCAAATGGCTTGACCATATGGAAAGAATCCATGATCAAATTACAAAACAAACATACAAAGGAAATGTGAGCAGATAGGAAAGGAGACGACTAAAGACAGTTGTGATTAGATGAAGACGATGCAAGATAGAACGAAATGAGACATTTAAAAACAAAATGCAGTGTGGACGTTAGTGTATGGGAGTGATGGATATAATGATAGTTTGCAAGGATAGGAGGGTATGCAGAAGTCTAGCAGTGATTTTGATATAAACTGCATTCAGATTACTTCATTTTGTTTTAATTCGAGCCTTTAATTTCTTAGGCTTATTCCTCATTTCATTTTCGAACGTTGTTTGATGTTATCTTGAAAGGGAATACATGATGGATATGAATGTACTGTATGTAGGTAAATAAGCTTTCTTATGAAAGCTAACAGATGGCTTCCTTTGCTTTTTTTAAATCATGATGTTGCATTGGAGAATTATTTTAGGGTTGTTATTATTATTACGGCTGGGGTGAAAGATGCTCTGAAGGAAATAAAAACCTGGAAAGTCTACCTCTACAATCTGCATTTCCCATATCATGTACTTATTGTTCACAGAGTCTCTACACAATCGATATAGATAATCCCCCCCCCCTTGACCTTTCTGCTTCTTTTATCTGGTTAATCACTTCTCTTTTGTTTCATTTTGGATTTCTTAATGCATATGGTAAAGCTAAAACCTTCTTCTTGCTTTTCTTTAATGTGTCGCAAAATGGAATTATTTATTGTTGCATAGAAGATTGTTTATCACAGTTTTTACACAAGGGAGGCTCTTTGTTGATATCTTTGAGAAAGCCCCTAGATCAATTATGCTTTGATGTTCAATTCTCCCTTGCAACTTTCTAATGACACCCACCCCCCAGCTGCCTATATTTAGACTCAGGATTTGGGGAAGATCATGGTGCCAGACAAGCACACCTTTTTGACAATGTTATTGTTCATAAACAACTTACTGATTAACAATATTTTCAAATTCAACAAGAAGACTTGGTTTGTGAATAGTATGTTTTCCAGATTCCCTACACAGTGCATAATAAAATATGAAGGAGCACCTGAAGCTCCTGGATGAAAGGTGGGGTATACATAGATTCTCTGAAAGACAAAAGAAGAAAAGAGTGGCATGATTAAAACAGCAACAACAGCAACAAATTAAACTGTAAATGTTAAGGTGGACTGTCTATACCAGGGGTGTCAAACTCAATTTCACTGAGGGCCACATCAGCATTGCGGTTGCCCTAAGGGGGCCAGGTGGGCGTGACCAGGGTGGGCGTGGCCTACTGGGTGGGCATGGCTAGAGTGTGTATGGCCTACTGGGTGGGCGTGGCCAGCTCTACATCGTTCGCATCAAGGGTGCCTATGGGGGCCTGGGCAGGAGTGGGACAGATCTGAGGGTCTCTGGCAGAAGGAGGGTCTCTGGGCCAGGGCCAAGGCAGTGGGGGCCGTTCCCTCACTGTTTCCAGGATGGCTTCACGGGCCGCATGAAACCACTTCACGGGCCGGATCTGGCCCCCGGGCCTTGTGTTTGACATGTCTGGTCTATACAGATTCAGTGCTTGTCATTTACTCAGAATAAATTCCATCAGGTTCAGTGGAGTTTACTGTTAGTTTATAATCATATTTACACTTTCAGTAAATTGTTAATATGATAAGACTGAACTGTTTGCTTAGCAGTTGGAGATAATGTACCAAATATACTCCCAAATCCTTTCTGGTGTTCATATTGGCACTGTTAAGTGCTAATAGATTCCTGTAAGTCCTTTTCTCCCAAACTAGTATTAAATAATATTGAGTGTTGAAGTAATTTCAGCCTACATGAAAAGCTTAACTCCTAAAAATTGTACACATAACTATGTTGCAACCTAAGATAATACACAGTAGTTTGAACGTTGTCTAGATCTTTCAGTTTAATTCTATATACAGTATATAGAAATGGGTAAGAGGCCATTTTTTTAAAAACAAAATCTGCCTAAATCCAATGTCACAAATTAGTTCTTATGGCAACTTTGGAGAGCTGTTTAAATCTTTTTTCACTCTTGTACAAAACATTTCCAAGTGAAAATAAGAAAGCTCCCGAGATTTCATTGCTTCTATGCAATACAGAACTTCTAAGGCCAAAACACTCACTAGTCTGTGTTTTTATTACAAAAAAATATTATCATTTTGTTGAAACATTGTGCAGTCTAAAATTGAAAGAGTACAGTGCTGAATGCTGCCATTTTTATAAATCATTTGCCTGTTTTGTAAACAATATTTCTTATACAACAGCACAGACTAGTGGTTGCCCAACTATTAACAATTCAGTTATTAGACAATGGCATAACATAAAAACATGGAAACTTCACTAAAAAGTTACTCTTTTAAGGTTTAAATAGAAAGAACTGGAAGATCAGCAAATTTATAATACACAGTGATTAAAGAGTCTGTGTCTAAAATTTTATATTCTAACTTCAGTTTCACTGTGCATTTAGAATTAGTATAAGTGACAAATTGAATTTGTCTTGATGCTTCCTAAAATAAAATGCGAAGTATAAAATGATGTAATTATTTGACCAAATAGTCCCCTTTAGAGATACAGTTTGCCCCATATTTTTAAGAAATGTAATAATATTTTTTTGTTCCAGCAAAACTTTTCCAGGACACACACACACACACACACACACACACATTGGTTTTATTTTACTTTTTTTTCCAAAATTGAGCATCTATATATTATTAATCTCCTTTATAGGAATATCTATAACAATTATGTAACATACCCATTTACAAATTTGGACTTTGTAAAACTAAGCATACTGAGGCTTCTAATCCTTCCTTATTCTTTATTTGATAATCATTATAGCAACTATAAAAATTCATTGAGTTAGAATAAAACACAATACTTCATAGTTGATTCCTTGATTGACGTGGTCTTTTAAACCATTTAATTACATTGAACAAGTGTCTTCCTAACATCTAGTTTTGTCGATATTGAGAGAAGACTGTTTACATCACGCGTGTCAAACTCGATCGCATCATGTGATGTATCGTGACATTTTTTCCTTTGTGGAGCTGGGGTGGGCATGGCCTGCACGTGACACATTCAGCCCATGGGTCGCCAGTTTGACACCCCTGGTTTACATGAAGTAATTCTGAGCAACTTCCTTCTAAAAGCACATATTGGTGTAGACCAGACCCAGCTTCACCTCATCTATTTAAAGCAGCCTAAAACATGAGGCAGGGACTAAGAATAATAAATAATTAAATAACAAAGCAAAATTTGGGAAACCAATCCACTGTGACTTCTTAAGAGAAGAGTCGGTGTATACTTAATGTCATAAGGATATTTAGAATGTTAAAATAGCCTTGGTGGAGCAGTGGGCTAATGCCTCCTTAAGTAACACCAGCTGCCTGCAATTAGTGCAGGTTCGCATCCCACCAGGCTCAAGGTTGACTCAGCCTTCCATCCTTCCAAGGTAGGTAAAATGAGGACCCAGATTGTTGGGGGCAATAAGCTGACTTTGTAAAAATGCCGCTTGTGGGGGGCTGAAAGCCCTAATAAGCAGGCATATACATAGAATGAAGGCTATTGCTAAGCACATTGATTTGTGCTTTAGATTGTAAGCCGCCCTGAGTCTTCGGAGAAGGGCGGGATATAAATGGGATTAAAATAAAAATAAATAAATAAAATGTTCTGTAGGTAAATTTAAATAAATAAATTGAAATAATTTTACTGCATAAAATCTGCATTTTGCAGTTTAAATTGGTTACGACTCTTTTGCAAATCCCTTCTTTACATAGAAGATTAAGAAAGAAAGCTGGAACCATTGCTTTTAACAGAACTCAAGGCAAGATCTATTCGTCAATTCCTTGACAGAATCCAATTTTTTCTTCTTATTTTCCGTGAAGTGGCATACTGGAAGGATCTGGCCCATTTCATTATGGTGATCCATTTTCCTGACAGTTCCTTGTTTTCCATGTGCCTGACAACAATATTCTGCACATTACTCTCTAACAAATAGTTACTATTTTCTGTTAAACAATTTTATTGATTGATTTGATTTAGATGAAATACCACTACATTCCAGGCAATTGCTTGGAAATATTTAATGTAGTAATATATTTTAACAGAAAAGTGGTACAAGTGATTTCATAGTATCTTTCATTAATGGAAGGCTTAACTCACAGTATAAGAATGCAACAGTGTTTTAAGATTCAAACGAAAGTGCTATTTTTTCTTTAAAAAAAACCTTTTCAATAAATTGTTTCAAGCATGGATGGAAGAGAAATTAATTTACAGCATTTAGCATAAACGGTGCTCACCTACTGTTCTTAGTGCAATCTTGAGTGGATTATGAATTTCAGGTTGTCTGAAACAATCTGAGAAGAATAGTGCTACTTGTCAAAAGAGATGTTTGCCCAGGCTTTCTAATTAAGGTCATGGTTGTGTACGTGTTTGTCTGGGTATATACATATATATTCCTTTGTTGGCGACTCCTGGGAAATCAACAACAAAAGTCAGTGAGATTAACAGATGTAATTAAGAAAAGAGACCTTAAACCACAGGAGGTTTTGATCTGAGTGAGCATTTTGTTGATGTGTAAGTTAAAGCTTTTTTTTTCCCTTGCATAAAATTAGACACTGGAGAAATATGTAGAAGAAACGATCCAGCAAAGAGAAAGTAGGAGTAGAGTTGCAGAACTGTTGATTGATACATTGATTGATCATATGCTATAAAATCAGTGTGGACTCTTGGAGAACACACAGATTTTCTCTAGGATAATCTTTTTCCCAACCCAAGCTATCACCAATGTAATTGAGTTCATCTGATTTGCTGCTGGTCATCCTCCTCCCTGTCCTTGCAGTTTTACCAGCATTAAAGACTTTTGTAAAGAGCTAGGTTTTCCTATAATGTGCTCAAAGTATAATAATGTGTGCCTTGGGGTTGGTAGTTCTATAATTGTTTTTTCCCCCTTGATTATTTTGGGAGGAGGTGTATTCTTGGGAATCTTGTCCAACAGCAGTGTTTAAAAGAACAGGAGCAAGAATTGACTTAAAACATCTATACTTCATTTCAGTATGTGTTTTCAAGATAAATTATGTTTAAAAATGAGTAGCTCTTGGATCAATATAGTGCAAAGGCCATAGAAATGTTTTTCGTGTAGAAGCTAGATTTCCACACGGTCATAGAAATACAAACAAAAAAGATAAAATAATTCATTTGCATCAATTCATTCTCAAATAGCAAGTAAATACTAAGTCATGATTTACCTTGAAATAGACTTTCCCATTTCTCATTAAAAGCTTTGGTCAGTAACAAAAAGAAGTCCAGTTATATTTTAAAACACACATTTAAGTTCCTATGTCATTTAAATGGTCTTACGTTATCATTCTGTTACAATAAAGACATATCCTTCTCAACAGTCTTACTATTATTCACATACCCAAAAAGAATCAAGAAAATTAAATGTTTCCAGCAGATGGCGATAAACTTCCACTTACCCCATAAATATATTCCATTTGCAAAACTTCATTTATACTTGAGCCTGCATACTGAGCTTTTTACTTGAAGAACAGAAAGCTGCTGTATCAATGAGGCTTTTATTATTCAGAGGTAAGCCATGTAGTAAAAAAAAGTGTCTTTTTGTGGTATGCTGTGAGATTTTGTTTGGCTTTATTTTGCAAAGTAGATAATAGATTCACATAGGATTATACCATTTCTCCCTTAAATATGCAGTTTCATATTAAAACCTCTTGTGAAAAAAAGATTATATGGCATATTTCTTGTATTTAAGATCAGTGCAGATGATATGAAAAATACCTTTTTTAATGTACAAATGTCAGTGACTTAGATTGTGACCAAGCCTAATTTTCAGTGGTTGAAAGGAAGAAGGATGAACCCGTATGTTTCAGAGATTACACTCTCTCATCCTTTATCATGAAAGCATGTGATGGAGTTCATTAATAATGTTGTACTAATTTGTGCAGAATGTGAGAAAGCCATAAGGCATTGTGCCAGTGATACCTTTGAATCTCCCATTTCTGTCTATGTCTGATGGAATTTGGGTAATTGTTTGGAAATTTTTAAAAAAACATTCATCATTTAAAAAAAAGACATTGCAACTGTCATTTGGTTTTACAGGTAATCCTTGACTACCCAGCTGGTCATTTACTACCATTCAAAGTTACAATGGCCTCAGTAAGTGGGCTTCACAGCCCCTAAAGCAGGGGTCTTCAAACTTGTCCCTTTTATGACTTATGGCTTCAACTCCCAGAATTCCTCAGCCAGCGTGCCTGGCTGAGGAATTCTGGGAGTTGAAGTCCACAAGTCATAAAAGGGACAAGTTTGAAGACCCCTGCCCTAAAGCATTCAGGCATAGTAAAATGTCATGCCATACCCCTTGTCCCCAATGACATGACCACCTCTGGGCACTTGACAATTATAACTGCATTTTATGACTGGTTGCCTGTGACCATCGTTTGCAATCTTCTCTGACAGCTTCCCAAGAAAGTCATTGGGAAAGCTCGCAGGGAAATGTACAAGCAGAGGGGGACACAGGGGAACTGAAATCCCTTTGGTGGGCTGCAGGAACAGAATTGAAATCTTCAGGATTTCCGTTTTGTTACTGCAGCCTGCTGAAGGATTTTCTCTTCGTGTACAAGGAAGGAGCTAAAATCCTTTAGAGGGCTGCAAGGATATATGAGAACAAGTGGGCTGCCTGGCAGGAGGATTTCAATTTGTATGGAAATGAAGTTCTCCTGGCAGACCCCTTGTTCACTCCATCCACCTAACAGCCTGGGAGACTGCTTAATGACCACAACTTGGAGTGCCAGAATTGCAGCCATTCAGTGAGCCATTCATTAAGTACACGAGTGTCTTGCTTAATGACCCACTTTGCTTCATGAATGTTCTGTTCCAGCCTACGACCAGCCCTGTTTGTGTGTCAGGGACAACCCCTTTTTCCTTTTTACAGTCAACAGGCTGGAAAAACCCATCCAAATTTATTTACAGTTCGAACAAAAAAGCAACAGAATATTTCCTTCAATAAATAAATCAAAATATCAGACAAGAGTTAAACAGAAGTATCAAGAACAGACCAGGACTCTTTCAGAATGTCTTCAAACGGTTGCCTTCAGCAACCAGCCCCGCCCACACCTTCCCCTTTTATTATCAGTCCCAAGGCGTGGCTTCTCACTGCCTTCTCCTCCTCTCACTGAGTTGCCTCATTGATTTTCTCTGCTCTGCTCTGCTGGATTGCCTTCTGCTTCTAGCGTCTCTGAACAGATTCAGCTGTAATTCATCTAGGTCTGACACCTCGTGCTCACACAGCTGAGTCTCATGAGGAACATGACTGGAGGGGCCAGGCTAAAAGTACTGCAGTGCATCAGAGCCTCCCTCTGACACCAAAGGCTCTCCAAACCCCTCCTCCTCCTCCTCAGATTCATCAGACTCAGTTGCTGGGACCACAGGCTGACACTGAATCACAAAACTGAACAAGATTCCTATCCCAATTGTGGTCATAAACTGAGGACTATCTGTACCTCACTTTGGCAAACTATTCAAAGATTTTGAAATCTATATTTGTAAAAAAGGCAATGGCACATTCCTTTTGGTATGTTGGCTAAATATAAACCCTTAATTTAAAATGAGATTTTTATCAGAGTCAAAATGGTATCTTCTCAGGTCACACTTTGAGGAAAAAACAAACAAACATTACAGGCCCGATGGAATTAATATGAAGGCAAAAGGCAAGAGACTGACTGTGGATGGGTAGGTGGATGTGTTTGCGAAGCAGCCTTTTTCTGTCAAAATACTAAAAAAAAAAGCCTGACAAGTCCTGATAAGCTTTTTTATTATTAGGAAAGTGAAAAAATATTTTTGTTTTCCAAACAACTCCACAAGCATTTCTTAAATTAGTTTATCTAATCTTTGATATGTACTATATCATTGATTCTTCTTACAAATATTGTTACATTAGTGGGTTCACATTCTACATTCTAATAATTCCTTGTTGTATTTACTATACATCAAACTTGAATTCAATTTGTTAATGTTTTTAAGTGGTTAAAGCAACAGGCTAGAAACTGGGAGACTGTGAGTTGTAGTCCTGCTTTAGGTACAAAGCCATTTGATGAACTTTAGGGCCAGCCACTGTCTCTCAAGCAGGCAATGGCAAACTGAAATCTTTCCAAGAAAACTGCAGGAACCTGCCCAGGCAATTGCCAGGAGTCAACACTGATCCAAAGTAGTAGTAGTAGTAGTAGTAGTAGTAGTAGTAGTAATAATAATAATAATAATAATAATAATAATAATAATAATAATAATAATAATAATAATAATAATAATAATAATAAAAAGTTGGAAGGGACCTTGGAGGTCATCTAGTTCAACCCCCTGCTCAGGCAGGAAACCCTATACCATTTCAGGCAAATGGCTGTCCAGTCTCCTCTTAAAAACTTCCAGTGTTGCAGCATTCACAGCTTCTGGAGGCAGGTTGTTCCACTGGTTAATTGTTCTAACTGTCAGGAAGTTTCTCCTTAGTTCTACGTTGCTTATCTCCTTGATTGGTTTCCATCCATTGCTTCTTGTCCTGCTTTCAGATGCTTTGGAGAATAGCTTGACTCCCTCTTCTTTGTGGCAGCCCCTGAGATATTGGAACACTGCTATCATGTCATCCTCACCCTTCTCTTCGTTAAACTACACATACCCAAATCCAGCAACCTTTCCCTATATGTTTTAGCCTCCAGTCCCCCAATCATCTTTGTTGCCCTTCTCTGTACCCTTTCTAGAGTCTCGACATCTTTTTTACATCGTGGTGACCAAAACTGGATGCAGTATTCCAAGTGTGGCCTTACCAAGGCATTGTAAAGTGGTATTAGTACTTCACGTGATCTTGATTCTATCCCTCTGTTAATGCAGCCTAGCACTGCGTTGGCTTTTTTGGCAGCTGCAGCACACTGCTGGCTCATATTGAAGTGATTGTCTACTAGGACTTTGAGATCCCTCTCACAGTTACTACTATTGAGCAAGGTAGCACCTATACTATACCTGTGCATTTGATTTTTCCTGCCTAAATGTAGAACCTTACTTTTTCACCACTGAATTTCATTTTGTTAGATAGCGCCCAGTGTTCGAGTCTGTCCAGATCCTCCTGTATTTTAAGCCTATCTTCTGGAGTATTGGCTATTCCTGCCAGCTTGGTGTCGTCTGCAAATTTGATGAGTTCCCCATCTATCCCCTCATCCAAATCGTTGATGAAGATCTTGAAGAGCACTGGGCCCAGAACAGAGCCCTGGGGCACCCCAGTACACACTTCCTTCCATGTAGATGCAGTTCCATTGAGGACCACATGCTGAGTACGGCCTATCAGCCAATTACGAATCCATCTGGTGGTGATGCTATCTAACCCACATTTTTCTATCTTATCAAGTAGTAGATTGTGATCTACTTTATCAAATCCCTTACTGAAGTCCAAGTAAATTATATCTACAGCATTCCTCTGGTCCACTAATTTTGTCACTTGGTCAAAGAATGTAATAAGATTTGTGTGGCATGATCTGTTTTTGACAAACCCATGTTGACTTTTAGTGATGACTTTGTTTGCATCAAGGTGTTCGCTGATTTGTTGTTTGATTATCTTTCCTAGAATCAGGTTTTGAGGTCAGGCTGATAGGGCTGTAGTTTCCTGGATCTATTTTTTACGTTTTTTGAAGATGGGAACTACATCACCTCTCTTCCAGTCCTCTGGTAGTTCCCCAGCGCTCCAGGATCTTTGAAAAATATAGTTCAGTGGTTCTGAGATCACGTCTGCCAGTTCCTTGAGAACTTTGGGGTGTAATCCATCTGGTCCTGGTGATTTGAACTCGTCTAGGCTGGACAGGTGTTCACTTACCATTTTCTTGCCTATCTTAACTTGCGTTTCTATTCTGTTTTTTATGGCACTGGTTTTGGTAGGTTGGACTGTTTTTCCCCTTTGTGTAAAGACAGATGCAAATAGTTAAATAGTTAAAATAGTTAAATAGTTCTGCTTTCTCCCTGTTGCTTGTCACCTTTTTGCCACTTTCCCCCAAGTTACACACATTCTTCTCCAACCCTCCAAAAAAGTGTTTTCAGGGTTAAAAAGGAGACATGAACAGAATTCCCCGATTGCCCATTGCTGTTGTTGCTGAAAAGGACTGCCACTGTGCTTTTATGGAGTGGAATCTCCTTTTTTGTCGTTGCCAGCTGCGAAATTTGAATCTAAATCAGAATAGAGTTGGAAGGGGCTTGGAGGTCTTCTAGTCTAACCCACTGCTCAAGCCATTTCAGACAAGTGACTGCCCAGTCTCTTCTTAAAAACCTCCAGTGATAGGCACCCACAACGTCTGAAGCAAGCTGTTCCACTGGTTAATTGTTTCCCTGATAGTTGTGACCAATTCATTCTTCCACTGTTTCAGGAAGATTTAGGCCATACAAGCTGTCCCTCATCCAAGGGGGACTCCTGATAGTCAATGGATTCTCCCTTTCTTTCTCCAGATAACTAATGACTAACTCCTAATAGCTAACTCCTAACTCCTTGTGTTGAGGCACATCTTCCTCAACACTGCCTGCTGGAGTTAGAGCACAGGCTTTCCCATGCCGTAGCAGTGAACATACCTTGCAAAGTTGTAGTATAATTCTTTGAAGTGGCCTTCAGTGCCACCTAGTTCATTGGTAGCTTTGATCCTCTTACCAATGCCGGAAAGTATTTTCCAAATCAATTTTTAATTTATCCAAATCAGTTTTAAGTATCTGATATTAATCAGGGTCTCCATTTGTTGCAGAGATTAGATTGAAACATGCAAAGTTTTGCCCAGCACCAGAAAGGATCTCTCTGTAAGATCAGAAAAAATGTTTCATGGGATGTAGTTAGCTTCTGTGGCCAAGAAATTGATCTTGCCAGTCAAAACTGATGTTTTTAAGAAGGTAGATTTCCTTTTCCAATACATGGAATTAATCGATTTTGGTAATTGACCCACTTCTTATAGCCTTGTGTTGTCTTTTCAGGTAATCCAATTGCCTGTTCCAAAGCCTGCTTTATTTTAGCACAGGAAGAATGTTCTCACTACACTAATCTATTATTTTACCACAGCAGGTATAATATCTGTCTTGCTGCCATATTTAACTTTTCAAACCCCACAGTAGTTCTTTTCTAATTAACACCACGTCACATATGGGATGTCTCCAAATACACATTATTTGCAGAATAATTCTTTAAATGGATTTTATAGCATGTCTAATTAAAACATGTGTCCATGTCTTTACCTGTCAAAGATATCATCATTTGTTCAGATTAAAATAATGTATGGTTGGCCTCTAACATTAATCAGACATGTGAGGGCGATAACATTTCCAGTGGTAAAAATAACTGCTTCTTTCTCTGGTCTCAAAATGAGTTATTTATATTAATTCTTATTTTATACTTATATTTATGACACTTCCAAATTCTCAAATTCTATGTAGCTAGACACATAACATGTAATCCCTCAAATGAAATAATAATAATAATAATAATAATAATAATAATAATAATAATAATAATAATAATAATGATGATGATGATGATGATGATGATGATGATGATGATGATGATGTTGGAAGGAACCTTGGAGGTCATCTAGTCCAACCCCTACTCAGGTAAGAAACTCTATACCATTTCAGACGAATGGCTGTCCAATCTCTTCTTAAAAACTTCCAGCGTTGGAGCATTCACCACTTCTGGAGGCAGGTTGTTCCACTGGTTAATTGTTCTAACTGTCAGAAAGTTTCTCCTTAGTTCTAGGTTGCTTCTCTCCTTGATTGGTTTCCATCCATTGCTTCTTGTCCTGCCTTTGGGCGCTTTGGAGAATAGCTTGACTCCCTCTTCTTTGTGGCAGCCCCTGAGATATTGGAAGACTGCTATCATGTCACCCCTCATCCTTCTCATTAAACTAGACATACCCAATTCCAGCAACCATTCCTTATGTGTTTTAGCCTCCAGTCCCCTGATCATCTTTGCTGCTCTTCTCTGTACTCTTTCCAGAGTCTCAACATCTTTTTTACATCGTGGTGACCAAAACTGGATGCAGAATTCCAAGTGTGGCCTTACCAAGGCATTGTAAAGTGGTATTAACGCTTCATGTGATCTTGATTCTATCCCTCTATTAATGCAGTCTAGCACTGTGTTGGCTTTTTTGGCAGCTGCAGCGCACTGCTAGCTCATATTGAAGTGATTATCCTCTAGGACTCCGAGATCCTTTTTACAGTTACTACTATTGAGCAATGAGGTCTCAGACCTCATATATGAGGTCTGCAAATCTGCTTTCTGCTATCATTGGTAAAACCTTATCAAGATCATTCTCACTTCCAACATGTTATATGTCATATTAAAAATAATTAATTTTAACATAGATATAATCATTATTGTTTTGCTATCATAAGATAATTGGACATTAACCTTGTGAAAACCAGGAAAGGAGAGTTGTCCCCTCTTCTAAATTGTGGACAATAGCAATATTCCATCATCTACATTAACATAGTTGATGGAAAGAAACATTCAATTTATCTTCCTCCTTAATTATATGCAGAGTTTGAAAAGTTTTCCCTACCTTCATCTTATAAATATTTTCCATTTTGCTTTCTTTTTTTCTGGTTTGTATACATGATTACTTAGACCATAATCAGTAACTTAAAAATATCCATATGATTTATACTATTTTGGAGTTAATAAAAGTTGCAGTTCAACATGAGAATGAAAATTGGTGAGGACTGATAATAAATCTATCAGGTCTGAGCTGGAAAAATCCATATGACCAATAAATTTATGTAATGAGACATAAAATTATAACCTGTCACCTACTGTTTATCTGATGTTTTACAACACAGATCTGATAATAGTTTATAAACATACATTTATAGTATCCATAGTTTGTTTTATACAGAGTAATTTAGGAAAGCAATGGTTTGTGTGCATGCATACACATATACATGCAGAAACACTAGGTTATGCAAAAATCATATTGTTCTTTCAGAAGAAAATAGTTAGAAACATATTTAGGAAAAAAAATGATATAAACCTGAATTCCCCTTTCTTTAAAAAAATAGGAAGCAGAGTTCAAAGTGACATAAATAATAATGTACTGTATCTCATATTAATATATTGTTTAAATTAATGCATAAATTGGAGTAGTTTTTTTATTTCATAAGAAGTTTAACACTTCTTAAAGAATACCAAACATGTTAACAGTATTGATAAAGTTAATATTATTTTCTTATTGTAATATTATATTAATTTTCCATTATTATTGAAAAATTAAAAACTCAAGGAAAAATGATAGAATCATATTTTGTTGACTTTTTAGTATAAATTATAATAAAATATTGAAAATCTGAAACAAAAGTAAGGGAAAACAGAAGCTGTATTTTCTATCAGAAACAGAAATGCATTTAACAGTATGTGTTTACACAAATTCATTTGTATAGGTGACAAACTATTAATAATTACTTCACTGATGTAAGTAAAGACATACAGCAAAAGTAAAACCAACACTATTTAATTAAAAGATTCTTTGGAATTCTCCCCCCCCCCCCGTGTTAACATTTTAGCCAATGCTGTTTCTGCAATTGTAAATAACACTGATTGAAAGAAATATGTACTTTAGCATTCCCATTTTTGCTATTGTAAAACTGGCAGCTAACAACAAAAATTAATTTCTAGTGTTGTACAAGTACATGCATCCTTGGAAGAAAGACAATAAAATCACACACAAATTTATTATTACTTTTTAATCATTTTTAACTTTTTTCCAAAATTGCCTTACTGTACTTGAATCTAGCAGCAATGGGAAAGTGAATAATTCAGTATCTTTCAAAATTCTGACATTAAAATGGCAAGTTTTTTTGTGTAGATAACCATCTTTGAATGAGACAGAAAATTCCGAATAGCCAAGGGACAAGTATAAAAGGTGGAAAGAGGGGCACATAACTAAAGCAGAATATCAGCAAATAGTCCGAGCCTGCAAAGATGACGTGAGGAAAGCTAAGGCTCAAAATGAACTAAGGCTTATGACCAAAGTCAAAAATAACAAAACAAAAAAACTTCTTTCAACTTCTTTCACAGGAACCTTGGGGGGAAGTGATCAACATGTTGATGTTGAATTCAACATTATGAAAGCACAAGCAATAGAATACAGCCAAACTAGAGTCTTGGACTTTAAAAGAGCTAATTTCAATAAACTTAGAGAGACCATGGGAAGAATTCCATGGATGAGAATCCTAAAGGGGAAAACAACTCAAGAAGCTTGGGAAATTTTGAAAAGTGAGATAATAAAGGCCCACTCTAGTGCAATACCAACAAAGAAGAAAAATAACAGCTCTCAAAAGAAACCAGCATGGCTGCATAAAGAACTCTCTGATAAATTGAAAAATAAAAAGGACAAGTATAAGAATTGGAAAGAGGGGCACATAACTAAGTCAGAATATCAGCAAATAGCCCGTGCCTGCAAAGATGAAGTGAGGAAAGCTAAGGCTCAAAATGAACTAAGGCTTGCGACCAAAGTCAAAAATAACAAAAAATGCTTCTTTCAACATATAAAAAACAAGAAAAAAGTTAAGGAAATGATTGGTCCATTAGTGGGGGAAAGTGGCAAGAAGGTGACAAGCAATAGGGAGAAAGCAGAACTATTTAACTCGTTTTTTGCATCTATCTTTACACAAAGGGGAAAAACAGTCCAACCTACCAACACCAGTGCCATAAAAAACAGAATAGAAACGCAAGTTAAGATAGGCAAGAAAATGGTAAGTGAACACCTGTCCAGCCTAGACGAGTTCAAATCACCAGGACCAGATGGATTACACCCCAAAGTTCTCAAGGAACTGGCAGATGTGATCTCAGAACCACTGAACTATATTTTTCAAAGATCCTGGAGAACTGGGGAACTACCAGAAGACTGGAAAAGAGCTGATGTAGTTCCCATCTTCAAAAATAAGATGGAGGGTTTGTGTCACTGTAAGTTGGGGGTGGGGGCATGAAGGGAGGCTCAGCCAATCTTAATGTATACATGATTATACTTTGACAATAAACGTTCATTCAAAAAAGGGGAAAAAATAGATCTAGGAAACTACAGACCTATCAGCCTGACCTCAATACTTGGAAAGAGTCTGGGAAAGATAATCAAACAACAAATCAGCAAACACGTAGAGGCAAAGTCATTACTAAAAGCCAACATGGGTTTGTCAAAAACAGATCATGCCACACAAATCTTATTGCATTCTTTGACCAAGTGACAAAATTAGTGGACCAGAGGAATGCTGTGGATATAATTTACTTGAACTTCAGTAAGGCATTTGATAAAGTAGATCACAACCTACTACTTGATAAGATAGAAAAATGTGGTTTATTTTTTTTTATTCCATTTATATCCCGCCCTTCTCCGAAGACTCAGGGTGGCTTACAAGCTTAGCAGTTAGACAGCATCACCATCAGATGGATTTGTAGCTGGCTGACTGGCCGTACTCAGCGTGTGGTCCTCAATGGAACTGCATCTACATGAAGGGAAGTGTGTAGTGGGGTGCCCCAGGGCTCTGTTCTAGGCCCAGTGCTCTTCAACATCTTCATCAATGATTTGGATGAGGGGATAGATGGGGAACTCACTAAATATGCAGACAACACCAAGCTGGCAGGAATAGCCAACACTCCAGAAGATAGGCTTAAGATACAGGAGGATCTGAACAAACTGGAACACTAGGCGCTATCTAACAAAATGAAATTAAGTGGTGAAAAAAGTAAAGTTGTACATTTAGACAAAAAAAACCCAAATGTACAGGTATAGTATAGGTGGTACCTTGCTCAGTAGTAACTGTGAGTGGGATCTCGGAGTCCTAGTGGACAATCACTTAGATATGAGCCAGCAGTGTGTTGCAGTTGCCAAAAAAGCCAACACAGTGCTAGGCTGCATTAACAGAGGGATAGAATCAAGATCACGTGAAGTACTAATACCACTTTACAATGCCTTGGTAAGGCCACACTTGGAATACTGCATCCAGTTTTGGTCACCACGATGTAAAAAAAGATGTTGAGACTCTAGAAAAGGTACAGAGAAGGACAACAAAGATGATTAGCAGTCTGGAGGCTAAAACATATGAAGAACGGTTGCTGGAATTGGGGACGTGTAGTTTAATGAAGAGAAGGACTAGGGGTGACATGATGGCAGTGTTCCAATATCTCAGGGGCTGCCACAAAGAAGAGAGAGGCAAGCTATTCTCCAAAGGACCTCAAAGCAGGACAAGAAGTAGTGAATGCTCCAACTCTGGAAGTTTTTAAGAAGAGACTGGACAGCCATTTGTCTGAAATGGTATAGGGTTTCCTGCCCGAGCAGGGGGTTGGACTAGATGACCTCCAAGGTCCCTTCAAACATTATTATTATTATTATTATTATTATTATTATTATTATTATTATTATTATTATTATTATTATTATTATTATTATTATTGCTACTGCTACTGCTACTGCTACTGCTACTACTTGAGTAGTTCACCCTTCCCTTCCCCTGCCAGAACCTATTTAGAAAGTCCGGATCTTGGCCAGCAGCTTCCAATAATCACACCAGGCAAAAGATACCCAGCAATCTCTTTGGCAGCCGTTCTATCTCCCCCTACTATTCCCAGAAAGATCCGATTATATATGTTGTTTTTATATTGTGAAGGTTGGGAAAGGTGTTATTATTGAGGTTTTGTTTGCATGTATGAGTCATTATAGATTCCTAGTTAATTCTTACCTGGAAAAGTCCCTGAAGCTTTCTCATCAAGATTTCAGAATTGGTTTGCCATGGCCCCATTCATAGACTAAGTGAGTGATCCAACTGGCTTTGTGGCTAAGTGGGATGGAAACTCTGGATGTCTCAGTTTCTAGCCCAATACTGTTGTGATTCAGGGTCGGCCTGTAGGTTCGGCAGTTGGGTTGGATGATTCAGAGGAGGAGGAGGGGGTGTTGAAGAGCTTGCTGAGAATAATATTGAGGCTCCACAGAGCCCTCAGCCAGGCCCCTCCCATCTGGTCACGATGCAGACCCAGCTGTGTGAGCCTGACAGCGTGGATGAAGATGACCCACAGCTGGCCCTGTTCAAGGACGCCCGACGCAGGAGGCAGTCAATCAGGAGTAAACAGAGGAAGGCAATGGGGCACCTCGGAAGGAGGCAGAGAGAAGCCACGCCCTGAACTGTTTAAAAGGGGAATGTGTGGGAGGGCTGGTTTGCTGAAGGCAACCGTTTGAATAGCTCCTGTTTCATGGTTCGTGTTTGCTCTCTTTGCTCTGTTTGCTCTGTTTATGTTTTTATGTTAATAAATTTGGCAGGCTTAGTTACAGCCTCTTGCCTTCTTGTAAAAGGGGTTGTCCCTGCCTTTTCTGCAGGGCCGGTAGCAGGCTGGTACAGAACAAATGCTGTAACTCCTGTACCAAATAGGCTGCCATGATTATGTTTAGTAGAAAACATACAGGGTTGTAGAAGATTACAAAGTGGAGTCTTCTACTTTACCCCATCCTCTTCTCTTTAGATAAACAGGAGTTTGGGGAGAAGGAGATATTAGCACAGATAGCTTAGATCAGATGCAGTCATAAGGTACAAGACGGCTTACGCTGGTAGCTTCAGCAGCCCTAGTTAGGCAAATCACACTTAGTTGCAGCATCCTGAAGTCTTGTGATTCCAGCTTCCCCACTGGCTTTGCTGGTTAGAAGCTGGAACTGAAAGTCACTAATGGAAATCACATGACCATGGGATACTGCAATGTTGTAATTGCAAGCAGTTGCCAAGTACCTGAATTGTGATCATGTGACTGTGGAGATGCCCCAATGGCCATTACTATGAGGACCAGTTGTAAGTCACCTTGGTTCAGTGCCATTGTAACTTTGACTGGATACTGAATGAGTGGATATTAAGTGAGGATTACCTATAGTAGCATAAGAGTGCAACATTGGGCAAGTTGTCTTCTTGTCCCCAAACTAAGATGAGTGGTAGCATGCTTTGCAGATCTGTGAGACTTGTTACTTGGTTTCTCAACTGCTTTCTTGATTCCCCCATCAGTTCTATTAGCTAACTTGTATTAGTCAAGGGAAAGATTGCTGCAGTTCAACGATATCAGAATTCTGATGTCAAAATTCATCTGTTCCTTGTATCAGTGTCATAACTAGTATATATTTCTCACCAGTCTTGGTGTCCAGAAATGGGAAGTGGCAGTAAACCCAGAAAACGAAATCCAATCACTTTACTTAACAAGCTTGTATCTACATAATCAGGACAGTGGTATAGCCATTTTGCACTAACTTTGTAATGAGAGAAAGCATGTAGTCAAGGTTCGTTTTCCAGTATTGGAATTTGTAACAGCATGTTCTCTTGAAGAATATGACAAAAGCAGCAATGGTATGGGAATGTATGTTACCCCAAGTAGAAAATCAGCCATTGTTACTCATCTGTTTCAGAAATTAGCTAGATCCCAGATTCTGTTCTGCTTTTGATGAACAAACAAAAGACTAACATTTACCTCAACTTTGTCAGTCAGATAATTAGGCAAAATATTGTCACACACACATTGCAATTCATACCCAAGTATTTGAGCAGGGGGCAGTGGAGGTTCAGTTGTTGTGCTTCACATAGAGAATATAAAAGCTAACGTACAATACAAGTTTTCCTACAGTTGATCATCATTTCTTGCTCCTGGCATCAAAGGGATGAATAAGCTCTTCTATTAACTGTAGCACTACAAAATATATTCTGCTTATGGCCAGTGAACCTGTCTGATTTCAGTGAATGATGAGTTGCCACAGCTCTTTAAAGCAAAGCAAACAAAAAAAAATATGTTAATCTTGATAGATGCATTTTTTTAGCTTAAGCTATTTGTGATCACTGTAATTATGATCAGTGTTCCTGACTAACCTTATGCATAACTTAATGGAAGCATTGACAGCATGAATGTACCATACAAATTGTTACTCCTATTTCATGTCAAAATAATTATTACTGAGTTAATAAACCTAAGCTTAGTTGTCTCTTTGTTGTAGCTCATTATAGAATATGGCTCACTTTATGTACTAAAATGTAAAACATCTTTGCTGTCTGAATTTTAAAATCTATTTCTACATTCACAAAACAATCTAATTTATATACATTTGCATAAAGAGAATAAGAATTATAAAAAGGATATAACATATCCTTTCAACAGTGAGTTGAACTCTTATTTTTGTTGACATCCTACTTTTTCTGATTTTACCACATTTATTCTTTATCCAAGTAACTTCCAGTATGGTCAACAAACTCCTATATGATAAGATTGTGCAAATCCTATCATGAGGCACTTTACTTGCAAGTCAATTCTTGCTCTGTGTTCACTTCTCAAATAAGCACAGCTGCTATCTCAAGACTTTCTTTGGATCAACTTAAGATATTTTGGGTAGAATGGCTGATTATGTGTATATACCTAGTATGCAATTTAGTAGCAAAACTTAGACATAGTGGGAGTTAAACATAGTAAAATTGGAAAATATAATCGGTCCTTGAGGAGCAAATACAACTGACCTTGAAGCTATTTATTGTATTATTGTATTATATATTTCACATACCTAGAGCCTAGGAGTTAGAAGTGTTCTTTCTTTAAAAATAGCAAGAAGAATGTTTGGGGCCTTAAGGAGTAATTATGGCATGGGTGTGTTTGTGTGTGTGTATTAGCATAATATATTCGAGTAGAAGAATCAGTTATTGCAATATTTAGGTCATGTTTATCCATGGTTTTATTTATAGTATAGTGTAATGCTATAATATTGTATTAGTATATTTATATTCTTACAAATACTATATAATTTTTACAATTATGTAATTAATATATTGCTGATTTTTATTTAAGCCCCCTTTTTGTTCACATACTGTATAATATAAACAATTATTATAAATTATTGCAAATTTGAAATTAGCTTCTTTGTAGATTTCAATTTAGAATATATGCAACAATCAAGGAGATACATGTCATTATTTGTATATCCCATTTAATATGTTGTATTCCTAGTAGTTCTTATGAAAATACCTGGACACTATTTATTTTGACTAGATATGTATATAATGTAAGCCATTGGAATTATTTGATGATACTAGATAATGACAGGCTTCATATTGCAATGGGGCTTTACAAAGAAGCAAAAACTGAGTCATTCTTTTTTTAAAAAAATTCAGTGGCTTATTAAGTTGTCTTAAGGACAGAGGGATTGATAAATAAATAATGGTAAATAATACAGAAAACAATATTGCTAAGAAGCTAAATCTTTTGAGGTTACAAAATACAATAATCTAAACTATAGTTAGTATTTATTTATTATATTTTACAATTGTAGGTATTCATTGAAAAAATGCCTTATGTTATCTTTATATACTATAAACTCAATAACATTATATCAGAATGGATATATGTGGTTTTTTTTTAATAAGGCTACCTGTATTGTACAATATCCTGCGTTAATCCACTTTGGAATATTTGATGTTTTTTAATGTTTGATGGCTACACATGGCATTTAAACAATTTTGAATTTTTTAACAGGGAAATCTTGAGGTGTCTTGGATTTCTAATCCTCCAGTCAGTGGTGTTGGGTGTTGGGTGTTGAATCTCTGGTAAGTTGTTTATTTCGTACTTTCTTATTTTTTTAATTAATGTAAACATTCATAATCGGTTCCGTAAAAGGATCATGGTCCACATTATGCAAAAGCATTTTGAATAAAAGAGGACAAAAAATTATATTTTGCAAAATTAGTTTACTTTGCTGATGCCTGGAACGTCAATTTGAAGAAGCATAAAACTGGAATAACATATGTTATCAGGGGCCCTTTTTATTTGTATAGCCCTATTGCAAATAGTCATGCCAACCTTAGAGTTTGGGAAAATCATTATTACTGTAACATGTTAGAGAAAGGAACCCTTAAGCAGCCTAGTGTTCAATAGGTTAGTGTTTTTAATTGAACAGAATGTGTCCTGTATGGTTCACTTGCTCTCAGCTGCACACAAACAAGGAGAGAGAATTTAGAAGCACTGTATTCCAAAGAAATCTTCGCCCCATTTGAAAGATTTTAAGTCTGCAGAAATGCTTCAATAAGTGTGGCAGAAAAGTAGATTTTATTTTTAAAAATTCCTTACCCTTGGTTTTGCAAAGAGGCCAGGTTACCTTGCAAGGAACTGTTTGGGTCTAACATCCTGAATTGTCTATGGGTAAGTCTCAGTGTTCAATATATATGTTTAGCCATGAGGAAGAGACATGTTCAAGCTTACCTCAGCAATGGGGGCTCCAGAGAACTTATCAAATCAACAAAATAGCAACTAGAGCACTTGGTTGTCTTCCCAGCTAGGGCTAAATAAATAAATGAATAAATAAACGAACAAAGAATGAACCAATCAAATGAAAATAATACAAAAAGTGTCACAAAACAGAGATAACAAACCCAGGGAGAATCTCCTAGAGGCATTAAGCTAAGTACAAGAGTCTAAAAGGTGAAAAACACTTTGAGTAGATTCCCTATTGTAAAAACCTGAAAATGTTCTTCACAGTTAGTTAGCTCTGTAATCAAAAATAGCAGCGAGAACTTTTGTAAACATATTTCCTAAGTACATATATGCCATGATTTCATACATGAAAAGATCAACCTCAAAGAGGAAGGGGGTGATCATAGAGAAAATGTAGAATCTTTGTCATCTGTCTTCCCCTATCCTATCTATCCCTGTTGTGCTCTAAATTAGGTAAGACTATGCCTATATTGGTGTGGGATTATATTCATTCTTAGATTTATAAAAGTGATCTGCAATCTTATGCATTTTCTTGTTTTACTTTCTCGGACCTCTTACAATTTGTTCTGTTAAGTTCTTGCTAAAAATGAAATGAACTGAGAAAAAGTAAAGTAAAAGAAAAAGTAAAGTAAAAGTAAAAGTAAAAGAAAGTAAAAAGAAAAAGAAAAAGACTTTAGCCCAACAAAGGAAGGCCCCACAACATTAATTCACATCAAGATGGCCTCAAAGTTTCTTCAGGAATGAATCATTCAGACTGAGATGACAGTTATTAGCCAGCAATTGGGTCCCCCCCCCAAAAAAAATGATGTAGCTAAATAGTTTCAGACCATCCAAATAGTTCTCTGACTAAAATTACCCTTATTTTTCAATGCATATCATAGTTATTATGTTGTGATCCGAGTTCCTGATCTTAATTTTCATCCCTTGCCATTTTTTTATTTTATTTTGCAAACTAGTGTGATAGCCACAGGGGGTCTATGACAATTCACCGGAGCCAACTCGCCATGGCCAACTCGCCATAGCCAATTTGCCACACCCAACTTGCCATGGCCAACTCGTCATGGGACAATTCACTGTGGAATAAGAGTTACATTAATATCAAAGAAATGGCGGAATAGAATAATTAAATAAAGGGTGAAAAAGGAGGCAAAGAATGAAATGTGAATGACAAAAATTAAAATATTTTTTAATTTATTTTAAATAATTAAATTGAATTGTTAAATTGTCCCGCAGTGAGTTATCCCTGGTGAGTTGGCGGTGGTGAGTTGTCCCATTCCAAGCCCCAAGTACAGTGTGGTTGCCTCCCCAGGAAAGGTATTAAAAGGCAACTGACAGTTTTGTCAGTCATCGTGGCCAACTGGAATTGTCAGTCAATAGCTCCTACAAATCTATCAAATTATTTCATGCATCTGGGATGGTTATTTACATTTTTTCTGTTTTTCTGCTAAATGAGTCAGATTTCTGGTACAGCCCAGTATGGAAAATGGATGCTACCGCAATGCTATTCTAATTTTCTCCTTTACATAGTTAGCAATGCCTGTAGGATATGTGTTTTTCTCCCCCATGGAAAAAAACAGATCTCAAAAGGCAGGTTAGGTAAACTACAAAAAGCAAAGTTCATGGCAGCTTTCATTATATCCAACTGGAGACTGCTTTCTTTCCCACGGACAAGAAAATTGGAAACAAGTTAACTGCATTTAACTCAACCAAGCACTCCTTTGCAATTATATGCCTCCATAGTAACGTGAGCTGTTGCCTTCAGGATGTGAAATCAAAGCTAACAGCTTGAAACATCACTGCTGATCATCCAGTTTTCTCTTCAAAAATAAAGAATCTGATCTATATTTTCCTCACCTTCGTAGTCTTTTCTCTTTTTATTTCTTTTTTTCTGTCTTGTTTTGGTTTAATTATGCCTAGGCTATAATATTCATACCACTGAGTCAACACAGTGGCCCATGATGAGGCATTCTGCACCTCCATCTGGCATTGACAGGAGTTGAGTAGATGCCTCTGCTTCTACTAAAACTGATGGAATATACAGTAACTCAAGGAGAAGTGGAGGGGCTACTTCAGATGCAGAAGTGTGGATTCTGCATGGTTTTGTAAAGTAGATTCAAAGTTTCTTGTGACTCTTCATCAAAGTGAAGAATCAGAGCTTTATAGAGCCCTCTAATTCTCCTTCTGCTCCCATTAGTTTATCCCTAATAGAAAGCAAATTGTCTTGATTGCAATATTCATAAAGTTATATCCAAAGAATTAATATTGTGCATGTTTGAGAAGGTACTGGTGAATACCCCCTGCTTAATTTATTCAGCTGTATAACTTACATACTTATGCCTTTATTGTTTTATCTATTACTTCTTCAAAAGTCAGTGGGACCTGATCCATACTAGAAACATGTCCATCAATTCCAGGGCCTTTTATTTCCCATAAATAGATCATTCTACTAATGTTGTACTACAAATGACATATATTTTGGGAGGAGTGGGTTAATTAAGAAAGTGCTAGTGATCCTTTCCTAGTGCAGGGAATAACCAATAATTTTATTGAACTAAAGTTGCAAATGACATGGAATTGCGCTCTTGACTTCATTTGATGTTATTCCATTTTAAGGATGAAGGAGAATTTTTGCTATTTTTGGTTGGTCACCAAAAAGGTGACATCGGGGGGGAAGGAGGGGGTTCAGGGACAGAAGTTATTGTTGCTATCATTTTTATTAGATGGCAAGAAATAAAACTGTAAATATCAATTACATCAGAAAAAGGTTGACAACTATACAGACAGAGTTCCAGTTTACATAATTCTGTGTGATTACTGAGACATCTTCGCCAACACTCATGATGTCACCTACCTGGATAATGAAACATCTGCAAGAAAACAACCAAGCTCAGAGAGCATCAAGGACCCCATAGTTCAACCCTGAGCTACAAATATTATTTTGTATTTTCTATATTCCTATATTATATAGAAAACTTTTTACATTCCTTTATACAATAAGAATAGGAAAGAAGTTTTGCTGTTGAGTTCTGTCTGAGTCCGCTTGTTCTTTTAATTACTTTTCTTCTGGTTTGCTCTTCTATGTGGAGGACAATTAAGGCATTTCAATAGATGTTTGTGTGCATGGGCACGTTTGGACACCTGACTCCCTTATCAATGCCTATGGTTTATGCATGCATGTATGTAGCCCACATGCATATAGACAAACACACATTGGACACTAATTAAATGTTGTTAACATATCCGTATGAATGTTAAAATCAAATGAAACATTAAAATATTCACCTGACTTTTAAAAGTTGAAGAGATGTGATTAATGGTCCTCCAAAAATAAGGACCATTTGGATTACCATTGCATTTGGATTACCGAGGGAATAATCCAAATGCAACTTTCAAGCAGAGGGCAGAGGAAATGTTGCCACATCCAAAACATGTTATAAGGCAATAATGAATGTATGTAGGCAAAATCAAAATGGGGTGGGTGAAATATATTGTTTAGACCACACTTTAATGTCACTTTATTGAGGAAACTGTGACTTCAACATTTTTCTTTGTGATCCATTTCTCTAAAAGTATGCATAAAAATGATGTTTGTTAGAAAATTGGTGTCCTACATATATATGTAGGTCTTGGCGTATTCGGGTCTTTTCCCATGCAAGATTGAGAGTGTCTTGGCAACATTTCGACGAGGTCCCACTCGTCATCTTCAGGCTGGTGTCTTTGGCTTCGTGCTTGTGTGAGCAAAGTGTGATCGGAGCTGCCGTCTCTCTATAAATATTGGTGGGGTTGTGTGTGGTGCTGGCTTTGTTGCTGTAAGCAGGTTGGTTGGCTGTGTTGTTACATCCTGATTGGATGATGGAGTTATTGTTTGCAGCTTAGTCAGCTGTTTTGTAACATCCTGTGTGGCTGAGGCGTTGGCTGTGTGCCCATTAGTCTTTTGTGTTGTAACGACTTGGGTGATGGGCTGTGTGATGACATCCTGAGCTCTAGTGTAGTGATATCCTGAGTTCTGGGCTGCAACATCCTGGGTGGTTGGCTGTGTTGTGACATCCCGAGCTTTAGCATTGTAACCTCCTGAGTTCTGTGATGTAATGTCCTGAGCAGAAGGCTGTGGTGTAACATCCCGGGCTCTGGTTTGGCTCCGAGTTTGCAGTCTGGCTTTGTGTTCATGGCATGTGTCAGTTTGCTTTGTGTTGGGGTCGGGAGGGGGTGCAGCAGCTGGAGATGCCGCTGTGGTTTGGCTTCTGGATGGTGGTTGCATTTTGTCTATGGGGTGGGTTTGGGTTTGAGTCTGGTGAGGATGATTGGTGGTGGCATCCTGTGTTGTTGTGGGTCAGGTGTCGGTTTTCGTGGCTGGGACTTGTTTGTTGACTAGGGCTAGTTTCCAGATGTCTGGTAGGCGGGAGGTATCGTCACGTTTATTCATGTTGTGGGGGTGTTTCTCTATTTTGATGGCTTCCATAATTATTCTCTTATTGTAGTGTTCAGTTTTGGAGATTAATTTCGTTCCTTCAAAGTCAATTTCATGTCCTGTTGCTTTAAGGTACTAGAAAAGGGAGGAAGTTTTTTCTTCTTTTCTAACTGCGTTCTTGTGTTCTGCGATACGTGCATGTCCAATATATGTGGACGGGCAGATTTTGCATGGTATTTTATAGACTCCTTGGTTTTCAAGCTGGAACTTGTCTTTGGGGTTTCTTAAGATGTTGGCTATTTTTCAGTCAGTGCCGAAGGCTGTCTTGATATTGTGTTTGTGTAGAATTTTCCTGATTTTATCTGTGGTGCCTTTAATGTAGGGGAGGAAGGCGATGCCATTGTCCTGTTCTGTGTCTTGGTTCTTGGGGGGTGTCTCCCTTTGGATTAGGTTGGTAATAGTGTTTCTTTGGAATCCATTGGAAATTAATACGTTTGTGAGTGTAATTCGGTTTTTAGGTGGTCTTTGTCGGCTAGGCGTTTGGTTATGGAGATGAGGGTCTTCACTACGGAGTTGATCTGTGCCAAGTGGTGATGAGATTTTGCATTTAAGTAGTGGTTGGTGTGTGTTTTTTTCAGTAGATGGTGTGTCCTAGGGAACCATTGGGTTTTTTGTAGATTAGGACGTACAGAAAGGGGAGTTGGTTGCTGGCTTCTATTTCCATAGTAAATTGTATTTTGGGGTGTAGGTTGTTGAGATGTGTGAGGAAGTTGTCTAGTTTTTCTTTCCCATGTGTCCAAATTATGAAAGTGTCATCTACATATCTAAGCCAAAGTTTGGGTTTGTGTTCAGATTTGTCTAAGGCGTTGGTTTCAAAGTGTTCCATGTATACATTTGCGATGATGGGTGAGAGAGATGATCGCATAGGTGCTCCTTCTATCTGTTTGTATCTTTGTCCATTGTGGCTGAAGTATGTGTTGGTTAGGCAGTGATTGGTCAGATCTAGGATGTGCTTAGGGGGGTTGTATTTGTTTTGGATAGCTGTCAAGGCTTCTTTAATAGGTACTTGGGTGAAGAGGAATATAACATCGAAATAGAAGCTAACTACCAACTCCCGTTTCTGGATGTCCTAATCTACAAAAAACCCAATGGTTCCCTAGGACACACCATCTACCGGAAAAAAACCACACACCAACCACTACTTAAACGCAAAATCCCATCACCACCCGGCACAGATCAACTCCGTAGCGAAGACCCTCATCTCCATAACCATAGCAACTTACATAATTCAGGTAGTCCTTGATTTATGTCCATAACTGAGCCTGGATTTAGGGGCTTAAGATGAGCCTGTCATTAAGTAGGTCATCAATGATCCAATTTTATGACTTTTTTTTTTGTAGCAGCCTTTGAGCGAACCCATTGTTCCCAATAGCATTTTTTTAAAAAATCAGATGTAAACTCCATTTTCTGGCCAAAAATGTTATAAATTGTAGTTGTTGAGCACCTAAAATGCAGTCATGTGACTGTGGAGGGGGATGGACAGCCATCAGAACTTTGAATCTGGGTTGTAAGAATCTTTTGGAGATTTGTCATAACTTTGAATGATCACTAAGTGACTGGTCATTAAACAAGAACTATCTGTATGTTGATTTGGTCCATCATAAAAGAATAGAGAGTCAGAGCAATGACAAATATACTTCCTTTCTCCAGCATACCATAAGAGTACTGCGATTCACTATGTAGCCAAACTGTCTGGCTGCTATGCATTCCTTCCATTTCTTTAATGTTAATTTTAGCCACAACCCTAACTTTTTGTCTGTTACTTTTTTCCTTGTATTGTTGTTTTAATGAACAATGAGGAACTAGGCTTGTTTAATAAAGCTTATGCTGAGCTTTGATCAGTGGTGGGATTCAAATACCTTGACATCTGGTTCTCTGCGTGGATGCAGGCCTGGGCCTAGTATGGACTTCCAGAAGTGACATCAACACACTTCTGGCGGGCTGTTCTAGGCCTGCGAGACCTCCTCCAGGACTCTGAGGCCTAGAGAAGACTTCCAGAAGCAGCATGGGTTCAGCCAGTTCTCCAAACTCAACAAGATTTAGCTGCCAGTTCTACCGAACCGGTGCGAACTGGCTGAATACCACCACTGGCTTTGATGTCTGAAAAGTTATTTAGGATCTTTAGTGCATGTGCTTTCTCACAAGCTCTTCTTCATAGTGTACTTAAATTGCTTTTCTGCAGTCTTTGAGTCTAAAGAAAAAATTCTGACTGCATTGTTGAAACCTATTTTAGCTCAGTAAGGAGTGGTATTGTCCTTGTAGTATCAATGCATAAGGAAAACAGTAGTTGTACTCCTTAGTTCTGCTTGCTACTAAGCATCTTCTTCTGGTGGGGAAAACATCCACCAATCACTTCCCTCAGTGTGGATTGGGGCTGATGTGAAAGTGAATTTTGACAGTTGAGTAGAAAAGTTGGCCTAGCCGTATATCAAAATTTGTTCAGGTCTTGTTCAAATGTCCAAGAGAACTGGATGATCACATTACACCACTCTTTGGGACAAGGTTTTAGCACAATACAAGATGACCCTAATACTGAATTTGTGTGTCATGTTTACAATATGTAGAGAATCGTCAAGCACAAGCAAACAGAACCACTTATGGGATTATGGGATAGTTCAGGCCTTTGTCACCTTCTGCGGTGTAAAGACTCTAAACCTGTTCCCCTCCTAACACCTTCCTCCAGTCTAGCCAGAGATTCCACCACAAGAATGGACTCACTTCTCCCTCCTAGGTACTTCACCCTCAAAAATACTTATTTAGTCCTCTGGATTCCACAGAGAATGAAATGTGTATTTTACAACAGGGCCAATCAAACTTTTCGTTATAAACCACAGAGTCCTGGAAATGCCTCAGGAATAAACAGCTTCTTCATCAGTTTAAAAGGTAATATTTATAAGGCTAATTCTTTCCCTCCCCACTCCCTTGGCAGAAACCAGTGTATTCTGGAAAACCAAAATGGCAATGCTGAGGAAAGGGAGAGAAGGATTGACACTTATGTGAGCTTCAACTGCCCAATAGGAGCTGGGCAGATCTTATCCCCTGATTGTACATCATCAGCATTAGTAAAGTATCATAGTTAGTTTGCATAACATGATCTGTGTCAAGAAGAGAAAATTATCAGTTGTAAACTGGAACATCTGAATGTAGGCTTACTCCACCATGGAATGGGGATAAGAGGAAGTTGACATCATAACAATATGTTCTTTAAAAATGGCTAGTGAGGCATCTTTGTGGCAAAATAGGATGTGACACAGACATATTTCCCTTTCCAAAAAATATGCTGGTGCATCACTAAAAGAACTTCTCAAGTTTTAATAGTGAGCAAACAAATAGAACTAATTCAGAATGTGGAAATAATTGTTTTTTTTTAAGGGATAGAAATTAGAACTTTGGGCTCAGACATTCTTTAATGTCTTCTTTAATTGCAGTTGCCAATTTCCCTTAAAGGTAGACAACAAATTAAATCCAAATCCACAATCTGATTTGCACAAATAGCTCAATAATGGAATATAGCCAGCATTGTATTGGCTAGGATATTGAGAAATGTGTCTGCATTATCTTGTCTTTTAATTAACTCATGCCTTGGGAAAAAATTGATTCTTTTTTCACATTTACTGTATTACATTGCAGAAGTAAACTTCTGCAGTTCTGTGAAGAATTGCTTTGGCCCAATTGAAATAAAACATACATTTGCAGCATTGTCCACGGGAGAAGGGTGTGTGTGTGTGTGTGTGTGTGTGTGTGTGTTTCAGAATAAAGAAAGGAATACCACAGGCTCATGAAGCAAGTTTGTCCCTTATCTATGAGCTTTGTAACATCTCATGCATGCTTAAAATGTCTCATCACAGTCAGTTATATATTTAGATTGAATTTTGCATTTTTATCCATCTATCCCAGGACCTGGGATAGGTAGATGTGGATGTTTGATGGTATTAGAGGTATCCTCAAAGGGTGTAAGCTGTTCCAAGTGAAGCTGCCTTTTGCAATTGATTTATAATGAATTTGTCAATGCTGATAGTGTTCAGGTGGTGGTCCTGTTGTTTTGGAATGACACCTAAGTCATCTATTATTATTGGTACTACCTTTGCTTTATTTGTTTGTTTGTTTGTTTGTGTATGTATGTATGTATGTATGTATGTATTTTAGATGCTCCATCTCACTGATATGACCGTAAAAAGATAAATATGATATAAATAAATTTGGGAAGAATTGCATAAGAACTAGTACCAAGGGAATGGATGGCCCAGGGATCAGATCTTCTTCTTTACCCTGTCAGCCAGCTCCATTAAAGAGAGGCACCATCAGTGCCCCAAGCCAACCTGCAAAACCATGTTTTAAGACCCTTCCAAGAAGCCTGAAGGCTGAGAGCAAATCTCACCTCTGATGGTGAGATGTTCCACAGGGCAGGGGCCAGAGCAAATTGTCATGACATTGCTTTTCCAACATTCTTTTCCATTCCAACAAAACCAGCAAGATCCTATGGGTGCTGCCATCTCTTGATTTCACTATAACTAGCAACAACAGATACTTTTCAGTAGACAGTGTTTGTTGATTTTAATCTAGTATAGATGTAGCATAAAACATGGAAAAACAATCTTTATTGTGGCTATACAAAATTCCACAGGATTACAGAGACAACAGCTATTTTTCTGCTGCTTTATTTTAAGATTAATGGGTTTTTTTGTTTTTATCTTAGTCTGGCTCTTTATTTGGTTATTAGAGTTAATTACCCTAAAGTTACTCAAAATTGTAAGATTGTAATACAGTATAAATGCTTTTTCTTCCTCTGTGGGAATATACATAAGCCACCTTCATTCACAGAAAGCTATTCTTGATGTTTACGGAAACTTTATAAAAAGGTACTGAAGCAAATAATGAATCATTTATTTCAAGAAATGAAATTGACAACAAATTGTCTAGTTCCATGTTTAACAGAGCTATTCAGATAACACTGTGAACCGAAAGTAGAGACTCATACTGGGAAAAGAACCATATTCAAAGGCCAAAATGTTATTTGGAGCATGTGAAGACATACACATATCTTAAACGAAGCATATATTGCTCAGCATTCCACCTCAGCTGTGGAACACAGCCGTGCAAACTGGAAAAGACGCAGCTGTTTAAGCACTTCCTGGAGGGGACTTTACATGCTTGCATAAACACGCCAAATCACATTTTGCCCTTTTAATCAGAATCTCAGAGCAGTGATGGGACAAAAATATAAATAAAAACTGTAAAATTGTCAGTCTCTTTGGAAAAAACATTACATTTGTTATTTTTCTATGTCTCCTATTAGGTATTAAATAAATTACAAAGAATCTAAAGAGCAATAGTGTATCTAAAGCTATCTTATAAATTTATTTCGGCTGTGAAGGTCTTTGATGGGCTACTTTGTTTGATAAGAGTTCATTCGTTTAAGCGGGATGGCCCCCTCGCTTCTAAAGGCAAAGTGGTTACATTTTGTGCTTTCTTAACATAAATAGACAAACATTATTTGTTGATAAAATCATGATGTGAAACACCTCCCTGAGGCAAATCAAAGACACTTTACATAGCCCAAATACTTCTTGATCAGCTGTTACAAATAACTATCCTGAACTATTAATTTCACTATCCGCAAATAAAAATGTATAATAATAGAAGGTTACTATGAATACTTATTACCTACTATAGATGTTTAAAGTTATTAATACTTACTTATTATTAACCTAATAATACTAGATGTTTTATGTAGGTTTTAGAAAGAACTACTTTGAAAGTGAAAGAACTTCAGAGACTGCGTCCCAATCTACTGTACAGTTCCAATTATAAAATCATTCATTATTCAGCTATGAAAATATTATATTTATACTATTATAACTGCTAAACAATTAGCTGTGTTATTACATCATTTTCCCCTCCAATTGTGCCAGCCTTTGTGCTGTTAATTAGATTTAATACGCAGCTAGAATATTAGAGATGTATGTTTTCAGAACAATAGGATGATAGTTATTTTCTTGTGTTCCCATACGCAAACATCATATACTTTCTATTTACTTTCATGTTGGTAAAATGTACATGAATCATGTCACTAAGCTTGTACAGGGCTGAATATTTATTCCAAAGTAACTCACTCATGCTGTTGCTGGAACTAAGTAACTAGGTAAGATATCAAGTATATTATTTTATTTATTTTATTTTATTTATTATATTTTTATACCGCCCTTCTCCCGAAGGACTCAGGGCGGTGTACAGGGCAATAAATACAAAAACAGAATACAAAAGTTAAAAACGATTAAATAAATGCCCAAGGTTAAAACAATAATTAAAACGTATTAAAACCCCAACCCTAACCCATCAGACCAGGTCAGATTGCTCAAATAGATACATTTTTAGATCGCGCCGGAAGGAGCGAAGGTCGGGGGCCATCCGGAGCTCAACCGGCAAGCGGTTCCATAGGTCTGGCGTGCCCACAGAGAACGCTCTCCCCCTGGGGGCCGCCAATCGGCATTCTTTGATTGGAGGCACCCTGAGGAGGCCCTCTCTGTGGGAGCGCACTGGACGGAGGGAGGTTGACGCCGGCCGCAGGTGTTGCCGTAGGTAATCCGGACCCATGCCATGTAGGGCTTTGTAAGTCATTACTAACATTTCATACCATTGTAAGTGCTCTCCTCTTGTCCTTACAATAGAAAAAAAACACTAATCCAGGATTAATTGTACAGCTGATCTCTATCTAGCATATACAGTTTAGCTTAACACAAAATGGGAAAATATCATTCATTCATTCATTTCCTTTTTCTTTCCTCATTGCTCTATTCTTCCCATTGGTGCCTGGCACTAGCAAAGCAAGTTTCTCCGTCTTGGCTTCTGTCAGTCACAGGAAAAGAGGGGAGGGGGGGAGAAAGAAAAAAGCACCTTTTTTTGTGGAAGTCAGCATTGGCTCTTCCTTCTCCTCCCTTCCCCTGAATCAAGGGTTTTTAGACCTGAGGATCCCTGATTTTGATGGAAAACAATATTTGTAGCTCAGGGTTGAACTGTGAAGTCCTTGGTGCTCTCTGAGGTTAGTGGTTGTTTTTTTCCCCTCCAGACATTTCATTACCAAACTAGATGACATCATAGCACTGATGTTGTTAGCTAATTTGGTAATGAAATGTCTTCAAGAAAACCACCCAGCTCAGAGAGCATCAAAGACCCCACAATCCCTGATTTGCGCTTATAAACAGAAAGATATCGACGGCACATGAGTGGGTTTGGAGGATTCTTGTCCTATGAAGATTGAAGACTGAGTCAGTGGTGCAGCTGTCAGGATCAAATGCAGTTTAGCATGGGAAATAAGTGGCAACAATCCCAGCAAGCCACCTGCACACTAATTGAAAAGAGAAGCAGGGCCCAGCGGCCTCTCTACTCCAGCAGAAACATGGGCTGCCTACAGCCAGCCTCAACAGGTAGAGGACCTTAGAAGGGAATATTTGTAGCTCAGGGTTGAACTGTGCCTTCAATGCTCTCTGAGCTTGGTTATTTTCTTGCAGACATTTCATTACCAAACTAGGTAACACCATCAGTGCTAGTAAGAAAACAACTAAGCTCAGAGAGCACCAAAGAATCCAGTAGAGGACCTTTTTCCCCTTCCCACGTTTACACCCAGAGTGAGCAGGCATTTCTTTTTTCTCCTGAGATCCAGAGGAATGGAAGGAGAGTTAAAACAGCTGCACGTCCTCTCTTTAGTTGGGGTGTTTACCCCATAAGTGGGAAGGCAAAAAAAAACAAAAACCAGAATGTGTTGCATGTGGCAAGAAAGGAGCCAAACCAGGAAGAGGTGGGAAAGAGAAACCTCTGGGACCAGCACACTTGAGCAGCTGTCTTAAAGCAGCAAAAGAAAAACTGTAATTTCTGGAGCTGCAAGATTGGCTGAGAGGAAGATTTGAGAAACGGGGAAGGAAAGGTGACCAGAGACTCCCAACACAAAGCAAACTGACTACATCCAGCAACCCAAGTGCAGAAATGCACAAAGCAAGGCCATAAAGAGAGTATTGGGAACGGGATAGAAATAAAACTTCAGGACTCCAGAAAAGTGAAAAAGCTTTTAACATGCAAAATGATCTGAGACTGGCTACCAGACCTGAAGAGCCGGGCCGGGGAGGGGAGGGGGGGAAGATTTAAAGAATTCAGAAATAGTTAGGATAGGAAAACATAGTGCTAGAAACATAGAGATAGGAACATAGAGTTAAAAATCTGGATTAAATAAGATAGAAATAGTTGTAAATGTGTAATAATAAGACTGCCGAATAAGGTAAGAAAAATAGAACAAGTCTAAAATTTGTATACTTAGAAGTAAAGAAATGAGTTAATTTTCTGCAATAAAACAGCTTGTGAAGGAAAAACAAATGCAGACTTTGTTTGTGAACTATACCATATGAAGGAAAAAACCCTAACACAGTATGAAACTAGCACTTCAACAGGAGCTGACAATAGTATTTGATTTTAATGATGGCCAAAGATTTTGTTACAGCTTAAGGCAATGAAGGAGAAGAAAATAACTGTTTAGAAGGCACAAAGACATAGATCTAAGTATTAGTGTAGAATTTAGTAGTTGGCTGAAGAATTCTGGGAATCGAGGCCCACAAAAGCTGTCAGAGGTTGAGAAACAATAGATTAAGTAATCAGGAAGAAGTTAGTTTCTTAAATTGTAGTATGTGTGTTTGTATAATAACCTCCCTGGAACTACAGGGAAGACAATATTCATGGTTGTGGTTTGCACCATTTCCCGACAGAATTCCTCACAGTTCAGGACTGTTTGCTAGTAAAGGAGACACCATTACATGTTTTCAACCCAGATTTTACTTCAAATCATAACCACAAATATAGCCCAAATCTTCACAGCTCCTCTGATTGGACCTCCTCCATTGCAATTTTTCACACCCCTTCCCTTTAGTACAAAAACACACAGTGCCTGTATTACTTTCTTCTCAGAAATACAGGGATTGACATGTGAAAAAACTAACTTTTCTGTTATCTAGTTATCTTATCCAGCATTTTTGGAGCTCACGTCTCTAGTAGCCCTAACAGTATTTGCTTTTTGTATGCCTTGCTGTATTAGAAAATTAAACCTACTTTGAAAACTAGTTGGAGAAGCATGTTACATATCTGGAAACTACCATTGGTTGTTGTTGGGTTAAAGGGGGGAAAACCTATTTTAACATTTCAAGTGGTTTAGGATAAACTGTCTCCCTCTTGTAGAGTAGATGAATAAGTTACCATGATTGGAAGGCATGGAATCTACTGAGATACTTGTATTAGCCTTATCTCAACAATACTGCATAAATACCCCAGGGCCACAAGACAATTTTATACCTCTCTGCTGCTTGTGGACATTAATCTTGCTACAACATACCATGTTTTGCACAGCAATAATAAAATCCATCAGATGATGACCTGTACCTCAAACCAGCCTTAATATTTAATTTAACTATCTTGTATTATGATACATTTACTTAGCCATGTTGTTATTTGTTCATATTTATGTGTATATTATATAAAGTTAAAGCAAACATATATAAGTGTGTAAAGAATTAGAGTACTTTATTTGGCCAAATGTTATTAGATATATAAGGAATTTGTCTCCGGTTCAGAAGCTCTCAGTGTACCCACAAAGCAACAAAGTAATAATCGTAACAAGCATCAATAAGAAGAGGGTAGTAAGATAAGAAGGATAATATTAATTCTGCAGCCATACAACATGGACATTAGACAATACTGTGAGCATTAGTCAAATTAGGTATATTTTGAAAAATAGTTGAATTAGGTTTCACCCGGCCAGCTGTTTCTGACCCTAGGTGGTACTTGGTTCTGTTTTTTAGCTGAGACAGCCAGCATTGTTTAAAGATCCTTTCTGTGGTCATGTGGCCAGCATGACTATATGTTGAAGCACACAGAACACTGTTACTTTCCCACCAAAGTGGTACCTATTAATCTACTTTCATTTGCATGCTTTCAAACTGCTAGGTGGGCAGGAGCTGGGGAAAGAATGGAAGCTCACCTCGTTGTGTGATGCTTGGGTCTCGAATTCCAGACTGTCAGCTTTTTAGCTGACAAGCTCAGTGTCTTTAACTGCTGAGCTATCATCACACACACAGACACACATATGTATGTATGTATACATATATACACATACATACATTTATATATCTACTTCATGTAATATTACTTCTTTATATTGTACCCATCCTATGTCGTTCTATGAGGATAATAAAGATTTAATTGATTGACGGTTTGATGGAAATGTTCTAAAAGCATTCAGTTTAAGATAATTTATGCATTAGCATTCTTATTTCAGAAATTTATTATTTTCTGAAAAAACTCCAATTATTTGACTTGTCCATTTAACACAAATGATGCAACATAAATTGCAGATATATTAAAGCAGAAATATTTGCATAGGTAGCTTTTCTGATTCTTGTGCTTCAGTTTGTATTTCTCAGAACTTCCTTTGCTCTCTAACAAGTGTGTATGCATGTAAGAGACAGAAAAGACAGATTGATAGTGTTAAATCTGAAATTGTGCCCAATATCATTGACAATGAAAATAGAAACTGAGTTTTAAGTACTCTTCTATTTCAGAAAATGTAATTTAGAAGAACCCCAGGGTTAGTAAGACATAAAGGATCATAACTCATTTCATAGGATTTTGTTAACAAATGCAGCATCCGTCACTGCTATTGCCCAGCAGGGGCCACTATTGCAAACAAGGCCTTTTAATTAAAAAAATAAACTAAATGCATCCCAGAGGTAATATGAACCTAAAAATGGTGACAACATACAGCTGACAAAAAGATGTTGAATTTTACTCAAGAAAAGCACATTAAAACATTCATGAAACACTCAGTGGGGAGGTTACCAGTCGATGGGAAAGAATAATAAAACGGAAATAGCAGTGTTTGGAAAAACATCAATGAAGAAATGCCACTCGCAACAATAAACTGTACTGAGGGACACAGTAACACAGGCATAAAAATATTCACAGGGCATTCAGTGGCAATAATTAACAGTCAGTAAGAAATAGGAGGGGCGCGGTGGCTCAGTGGGTTAGGACGCTGAGCTTGTCGATCAGAAGGTCGGCAGTTTGGTGGGTCGAATCCCGAGTGCCGCGTAACAGAGTGAGACCTGTTACTCGTCCCAGCTTCTGCCAACCTAGCAGTTTGAAAGCACGTAAAAATGCAAGTAGAAAAACAGGGACCACTACGGTGGGAAGGTAACAGCGTTCCGTGCGCCTTTGGCATCTAGTCATGCCGGCCACATGACCACGGAGACGTCCTCGGACAAGCGCTGGCTCTTTGGCTTTGAAACAGAGATGAGCACCAGCCCCTAGAGTTGGAAATGACTAGCACGCTTGTGCAGGGGAACCTTTACCTTTTAAGAAATAGGATAAAAAGGGAAAGTTGTACTGATATCATTTCTTTAATTGATGTTCACCTAAAAAAGTCCTGTTCTAATTTTTTCACAGAATAATCAATCATATATTTCATATATAAATATATAATTACTTGGCTAACATAACTGTATTACATTTCTGGTGTCTTTGGAACTAGGAACTATTACAACTAAACCAGCAAGCAATATTATAATTTCTTCTGCAAATTCCCATCTTTGGAACTTGGTCAGAACCTTATAGACTTTATTTATATTCCTGTTCTACATTCAGCTTCAGCTTTGGAAAACTCAGCCACTGAATTATTACCCTTTCTTGGTTTATTGTTAAAATAGACATAATTGTTTTTGTTTTCTCTTAAAGTATTGTAATATGCTATTTTATTACGGCCTGAATGGAATGCTTATATAGGTTTATTTCTCTCACGTTCCACAATGTTAAAGTAAATAAATTATGAGTTTTTTCTTTTGAGACAAATCTGCTATCAGATATCGAAAGTGGAAATTTCTACCATTCTAAAAGGTTTTCCATTTTTCTGCTGTAGAAAGCAAGGACAGTTATTTCCATCTTACCCTACAGGTTAAGTAGTTAGAACTCTTGTTCTAACATGGTTTAATTCTGCATGCATACTTGAGTGGCATATTAAAAATCAGCATTGTTTTCTGATGTTTCAAGAATGGACTCAGCAGAGAGACTCAGCAGAAGGAAAAAATCCTTGACTAATTCTGAGATATCAGAATTAAAATCTAGATAAATCCCTACCCGAGTTGTGTATACATTTCATAAATGTTAAATCTGCAATTGATTTGATTGATTATGCACGATCAAGTTTTTGAAAATCATCCACATAAGTAAATTTTATTCCTGACACGATATCCCCAATCTCAGGCAACTTCTTTAAGTAAAATAGGTCTATTAAAGCACAAGTGGCAAAGCACAAATTCTACAAATTCATCCTGATTACACAAGCAGCTTTGCAAAATGGTAAATTTCAAGCTGTAGCTGGGTAAATGTGTCTGCCTCCAAATTTTCTTTCTCCTATATTTTTACAACCAAAGCAAATAACCGCTGATTGACTTGCATAGATAACTTCATTTTTTAAAAAGCCTTCCTGATATAAACCCTAACCCCCCGCCCCCTTCTTCCAGGATTCCTAGTGAAATATGATGTGTCACTTCCATAGATGTATGTGTCTTTGTCTATGTTTTTATAATAAATAATTGAATTCCCTCTTCTTCCATCTTGTGTTTTTATTGATTACTATATTGTGAACTACTCAGGCTAGGTTTGGATTTGGGTGGCACCTAAATTTAATGAAACAAATGCAGTACATAAATATCCAGCAGGAGAATTCTCTGCCCTTCTGCCTTTGTCTTCTCTTTTTAGCACAAAATATAGAAAGACTGGGAACATGATGGTTTGAATCTTACCTATAGAATCTGGAGATATAAACCATTTATCAATCTTGAAACCCAACAAGCAGCCATGTAACTTGGATTTAGGGGAAATTTTAATGAGGAATTTTATTCTAAAACCAACAAAGCTAAGTTCATTGGGAAATAAAGACAAAATGATAGGAATTGTATACTCGGGATTCTCTGGGGTGCGGAAATATAATCTACATATTCTTTGTATATAACATGAGAACACCCTGGTATATCAAACAATGCCAGCAGGAAGTAAGGAATTACTCCTCACTACTTATTATTGTTAAGCTCCTTTATTTAAATCTTATAACCACTTTGAAATGTACATAATGTTATATGGTTGTCAATGTAGGTTTTATAAGAGAACAAGAAGTACGGCCAAGTAATCAAGAATAAGCATATAGAGCAAGAGTGAATAATATACACAATAATACACAGCAAATGTGCACAGCAATAGACTGTCTATACCAAGGGTGTCAAACTGCTGGCCCATGGGCAGGATGCATCCTCCAGAAGCCACGCCCACCCCATTGCCGGCAATGGCAAAACCGTCCTGATACGTTGCGCAACGTCGTGGCGTTGCAAGTTTGACATGTCTATACCATGCAGTAATATAATGTGCATAAATGCATATTTATATGGTGTACTAAAATATATACATATATAAATAGTTTTAAAATTGAATATAGCCATAATTTGAGCAGGGAAAATAAAAAACCCTTATAATCAATACTATATTGAACTGATCAAAGAATTTCTATCCCAGTTGTGTTGTTATTTTAGATGTGGCAATATAGTCCCATAATTTCATCTGTCAATCTCAGAGGAAAAGTATTATTGTGAATTCCAGTATTTGGCATATTAAGTTCTCACTCCTGAATAAAAATACTATATAGTGTTAATCCAGGAAAACTCTTCCAGAATTGTAAGGCTTTGTAATGTTGATCAAAAAAATACATGAATGGTAAGTGAAATGCAAGGCTAAAACGTATTGCATGCGTCACTTTCCAAACTTATTGATAAACACAAATGATCAAAAAAATTTATTTTATTTTATTTATTTATTTATTACATCTGTGACAAATTTTTCAATATATAAAATCCCTTTCAACAACCCTAACTGGGATAATATACCAAAACAACAACAACACCTTTTATAAAATTCTATAGGTTTATGGGTAGGAGTTGAGCTTACCCCAATCATTTGCACCTATCTAAATTGTCTTCTTCCTTCTGAATACTCTATTCTTGCAGAAATCCATAGTCGCAAGGACACAATGTTCTAAAATTAAAGCTTCCCTATTCAACATTTAGAAAAAAAAATATATTCAGGTGAAAAGGGGAAACCAGCAAGATCACTGTCCCATTTTGGAGAGTGCTTGTTCCCTGAACATAATTCCATCCATGGGGCTCTAGCCTTTATTACATGTAATTGATATGGAAATATTCTCACTCTAGTACAGAAAACCACTATAGAATAATGATATTAATACATGATGAGTTCTGCCAAAGCTCAAGTTTGAGTATTGCCTGGAAACCCTGTAAATCTTTATTCAAGCAGAAGTAACTCATTTAAATAATAATGCATAAATGTGGTGTTTTAATGTGTGTAACTGGACAACAGAGCCCCAAAGAGAAAATGTATTAGAAATCTGAATAGAACATTATGCCTATAAAACTCTTTTATTTCAAGGTAAAATGTTGTATTTAAAACAAACAATTTCTTCCCATACCATATGAAGACATGCCAGCCGATCTGCAGGTCATGCCCCTCTAGATATAATAGTCTTTTATCTCTGAGTGTTATCCATTCTTTAATCCACATTAAAATACAGTAGCTGCTTGGTAATATAACTTCCAATCTGGGAGTCCCAATCCTCCCCTTTCTCTAACGTCCTGTAACATTTTCACTTTAATTCGTGCTTTTTTCCCTGGCCAAATAAATTTCAATTTTATGGTGTTCAGTTCATAAAAAAAAGCTTTTTCTAATTTTACAGAGATGGTTTGAAATAGAAAAAGTATTTTTGGTAAAATGTTCATTTTAATTGTAGCTATTCTCCCCAGCATTGAAAGTTGGAGATTTTTCCAGTTTTCTAAGTCCAGTTTTATTTGTTTTAGTAATTTTACGTAGTTGTCCTCTTTCATTGTTGCACATCTTGCTGTTAAGCAAATTCTTATGGTATGGGAAGAATAAAATGTATAGATATTTCCAGAACCATACCATAAGGAACGCTCTTCTCCTAGAATGGGAAAAAATAAAGAAAAAAACTTATATTAAGATACCTGAATGGCTTTCAGCAATGGAAGCTTTTGCTTACCCAAACTTAATTAATTATGATAAACTTGTAACATATAAGGACTTATTGGATAATGAAGGAAGACTGAAATCCAGTCAAGACCTATATCAACAAGGTATTGATTTAGCATGATGGCCATACTTACAAATTCAAACAAGATATGAAAAAGACTTGAAAACAACGGGGCTCTACAATGAACAGACAGAACTCGATCGTATATTATTAAAAACAGACGAGAAGCTGATTAAAAAACTTTACAGGTTTCAGCTTAATTTAAAGATGGAGGAAGAACAAGTTAAAGAAACAATGATAATTTGGCCAAAAAATGTTGGTCATACTATAGAACTTGAAGAATGGAAAAAGTTCCAGGACAGAAATATTAGATTAACTAAAGCTGTATCATATAAAGAAAATCTGTATAAAATGTTTTATAGATGGCACATGACACCAGTGAGACTATGTTTAAAAATACTCCAAATGCAGCCAAAGACCAGGTACCTATTATTTATTTATTTATTATTTATTAATTTAATTTGTATACCGCCCTTCTCCCTAGGGACTCAGGGCGGTGAACAGGGCAATACATAAAAACTAGATACAAAAATTAAAATTATTAAGACATGAATAAACAATGCCCATAAATTAATACAAATTTAAAATTAAAGTCATTTCCCACCCCGTCCCATCAGGCCAGGCCAGCTTGTTTAAAGAGGTAAGTTTTAAGATCGCGCCGGAAGGAGCGGAGATCGGGCGCCATCCGGAGCTCAACCGGAAGATGGTTCCATAAATCCGGTGCACCCACAGAGAACGCTCTCCCCCTGGGGGGCACCAGTTGGCATTCTTTGACCGGTGGCACCCTGAGGAGGCCCTCTCTGTGGGAGCGTACTGGGCGGAGGGAAGTTGACGCCGGCTGCAGGTGCTCCCCAAGGTATTCTGGACCCATGCCATGAAGGGCTTTGTAGGTCATTACCAACACCTTGAACCTCACCCGGAAGACAACCGGTAACCAATGCAGCTCACGGAGTAAAGGTGTGACATGGGAGTATCGGGAGACTCCCAGTACAACTCTCGCGGCTGCATTCTGTACCAGTTGGAGCCTCCGAGTGGTCTTCAAGGGTAGCCCCATGTAGAGAGCGTTGCAGTAATCAAGACGAGAGGTCACGAGCGCATGAGTGACCGTACGCAAGGCATCCCGGTCTAGATAGGGCCGCAACTGGCGCACCAGGCGAACCTGGGCAAAGGCCCCCCTAGTCACAGCTACAATATGGTCTTCTAAGGAGAGTTGTGAATCTAGGAGGACTCCCAAGTTGCGAGCCCTATCTACAGGAGATAATGACTCACCCCCCATAATGAGGGGTGGGATATCCTGAATATCCCGAGATGCCGGTACGCACAGCCACTCAGTCTTGTCACCTCTGGTGGACATGTCCTAAAGCTAAAAGGTTTTGGCTTAAGATACACTTATGGTTGGAAAAGATGATTAAAAAACAATTTAAACCAGAATTGTTCCTGTTAGGAATGATAGATCCTAACTATGATAAAGAGACTGGGTATTTAATATTACATGTAGTAACACCAGCGAGAATTATGTATGCCCAATATTGGAAAAATGAGAATTTACCAACTGAAGAAATGCTAATTAAGAAAATATTAGATTGTGCAGAAATGGATAGATTAACTTTAGAGATTAAAGAAAAAGAGCATTTAGTCTATTATAGAACTTGGAATAAATTTTATCAATGGCTAGATAAACCAATTAGAGAGAAAGGAATGTGACACTTATCTTTGACCTTATTTGACTAAGAAAAATATCATGATTGAAAACTTAACATTGTTTACTATAATTTGCCATATCTATTACTGTTATCAATCATTATTCTTACTACTTCTATTGATATATTCTACCCAGACAATATGCTATTTGCTAAATATTGAATGTTATTGGGGGAAACCCCAACACTTCTCCCAATTTTCCCACTATCCCGACCCCACACCCTATCCCTCCATTTTCCTCCCCACCCTTATAAAACCAATAAAATTTATATATATGTAAATTATTCAAATTGCTAATAAAGAATTTGGGAGGCTGATATGGCCATTTCGAACTTATTTTGTTCTCATCAGTCAGTCATCAGTCATCAAATGGCCATTTTTTAAAATTCCATTTATATCCCGCCCTTCTCCGAAGACTCAGGACGGCTTACAAGCTTAGCAGTAGCCTTCATTCTATGTATATGCCTGCCTCCCAAATTCTTTATTAGCAATTTGAATAATTTACACAAATAATGAACTGTTGTAAGTTGTGACTATAGCCTGCGGATAGCCTTGGGCTAGGCTGAAACAGGAAAGAAGATTTAACTAGCAAGGTATTCAAAAAGACTTCACACACACACACACACACACACACACACACACACATATGTGTGTGTGTGTGTGTGTGTGTGTGTGTGTGTGTTATTAAATGTTTGTTAAGCATTCAGAATACACTTGCTTAGTCCCAGACACGGGACAAATCTTATATCCTGTTTCAGCCTAGCCCAAGGCCATCTACAGGCAGTAGCCACAGCAGTGGCAGCTCATATTTGTGTAAATTTTTTTGGCTTGCTAACAAAAGGGTATGGCTGACTGATGAGAACAAATAAGTTTGAAATGATCATATCGGTCTCCCTTTATTCTTTGTTAGCAAGCCAAAAAATTTACACACACACACACACGAGTGTGTGTGTGTGTGTGTGTGTCACAATTTTATGTTTCCTCACTTTCTCCTTGCATTTCTTTATACTCCCCCCCCCCCCTGCTTCTTATTGCATTCACTGTGACAGCCTTTTAGTTCACAAACCTGGACCCTGGGCTACAGGTTAAGGGACTTGAAAAAAATATGCTTTTAAAATACTTCTTTCCATTAGTAATTATGAGCACTTTGCCCAGTGTGATGAGTGTAATAAAAGATTTTGTACTCTACAACGAAGCAAAATGACATTTTACGGTGGCAGCTCTCTCCTACAGTCCACAGTGGTTTCCTTAACAGATGTGTTAGCTTCTACATATTTCCGTGTTGGAAATTAGGGTAATTTATTTGAGGCTTCACTATAGGTTAAGTACCACAGTTCCTGACATGCATAAATAGGACACTATTGGAGCTTTTAATGCAGAGTTGTAAGATGAGGTTATGTAGTAGTGAGCAACACACAAATCACTTGTGCTGAAAAATAAAATGTGCTGTTAAATTATTACATTTTTTCCATTGGATTCTGACAGAATGTTCACTGTTAGCATTCCACATTGCAGAAGGATAATCTGGTTCATTATTAAATAAAAGAGCAGAAAGGTCAAAAAGTGAACCTGGGGTATTAATCAGGGTAAGAGTTGATATATATATTTGCAAACAAGACCTGGTAACTTAAAATAGGTTTTACTCTCACATGAATTCTGAAGAACAATCCTTATTTTTGGCAAATATCTTCCATTAGAAATATATTTGGTCTTCTTTTTATTAATGATCCTGGTCTGATAAGAATGTAAAAATTCATAATTTTATACTACATTATGCAAGTTGGGTTTTCTTAACAAGTTTAATTACTTACATTTTTTTTTGCATGGGAAATCGTGAAATCTTACACCAAGATAATTTCAGAATTAACTATCATAATATTGTCAGTCTCTATCCACACCAATTTCAGAATTAAGTAGCACCAGATCCTAATTCTCCATCTTTATAATTCTCCTTTTCCTTTGTTTACCTTTTTCTAACGCTTTGGGATATGTGCAAGGCTTGGGCACTCATTTGGCCCAGACAGCTTGCTTATTTCTTTACCTTTTAAAAAATGATAACAAACCAGGCCTTAGACATGTCTGCTCTGGAGATCTATTGGTTCAGCAAAATTTGCATAATTGTATACAGGACAGCAGTTTAAATATGGATGCTTTATAATCTCATCTCAAGGTCTTACTGGGGTTTAACATGCATCACATGTCACTAGCCCAGGTGTCATTCCTCTCTTTGAAATGGAGAAAATGTGCCTTTTCAGGGTCCTTTTCATATTTGCTGTGTTGAAATGGGGAAGGGGTTTGATTACAATAAGCAAATCTTTGAATAGGTCTTTGATGTGATAGAATGTCATAGATTGGATTCCCAGGAGGGTGGTGGTGCATTCCAGGGGAATAAGAGGCAGCATGGTTTAGGTAGTTTATGTGAGAGAAAGAGGGTGAAGACAACCTCTCCCTAATGGTTCTCAGAATATATGTTTGATATCGACAAGATTCTTTCTGTAGGTGTGGAACAATAAAGAAATCTGTTTAGGGACTTCCGGTGGCTGCGCGGCGCCGGAGACAGCCTTCCCGGGCTGCCCGCGGCTCAGCTGAGTGATTTTCGCCCGAAACAGCGCCGATCAGCTGTTCGGGCGAATTTGAAGCCCCCTCCTCGGGAGAAGAGGAGGGGGTGAGGCCCCAGGTAGGGGTCGAGTTCTCCGGGGCCGCCTGAGCTTGCAGCTTGGGCAGCTGAAGGATCGAACTCCCCCGTAGCCTGGGTCGCTCCCAGCTGGCCAGCGCCTCTGCTCCTGATTTCATGGAGCAGAGCCAGGCGTCTGCGACCACCCCTGCCTGAAGGAAGGACTATGGAATAAAAAGAGCAGGCAGAGCGGTACAAGAGGAAAAGGTGAAGAGGATTATTTTATTTTACTCTCGAGCTTGATGGATTTTTTAAACTTAAAGTGAAAGTGCGTCACAATTGAAAGTAAAAGATGGCGGCTAAACCTCCCCCTAAAACTCTTCGGAGTGCTGGAACTTCTCCGGTGCAACAATCATCATTGCAGGCATTGCATCCTCCGGATGTATTGACATCGAAGGATTTACAAGATGCTCTTGAGAAACATACCCAGGTAATTTTGGAATCAATGGGTGATAAATTTGCACAGATGGAGGAGAAATTGGAGAAGTTGGAGGAGAGAATGGAGGAGAGGATGGGACAGAAGTTCAGTGTGATGAAGGCAGACATTTTGGCTTCAGTGTATAAAGTGGCTGAATGTGTGGAAGATTTGGATGAAAAAGTGGAAGATTTGACTCAAAAGAATGCCATATTAGAAGCAAAAGTATTGGAGAATGAAGATTTAAGAGACAAAATGGATAGAGAATTGAGTCTTGCTCAATATTTCCAGATGCAGTTTGCTATTAGAATCAGAGGTTTAAAGGAGAATATTAAGGAAGATCTAAAGCAGCTGGTTTCTGAGGCTCTCGAAGTGGTATTAAAACAGCCAGCATCTGAAATAAAAGGAGGCATGGATAAAGTGTTTCGTGTGAACTCATGGTTTGCTAGACAGAGAAAGCTGCCTAGAGATGTGGTGGTTTATTTTGCAAAAAGGGAAATTAGAGATGAAGTTATACAAGCTGCCTATGATACTAAAGTTGTGATTGCTGATCAAGAAGTTCTGGTTTTAAAAGAAATTCCTCCAAAGATTTTAAGGAGAAGGAAGGACTTTACATTTCTTGTGCAAGGGCTCAAGCAACGAGATATAAGGTTCAGATGGGAGATCCCAGCTGGGTTGATGGTGATGCATGAAGGTAAAAGGTACTGTCTGGTTACTGTGATGCAAGCGCGTGATTTTTACAATAATGTTTTAAAAGCAACCCCATTAACACTTTTGGAAGCTGCAAAGGGATCTGGAGAAGGAGAACATCAAGAGGCTGAAGATGGACAGACAGAGGAGAATGGTGCTGGAGGAGATCAAGTTATAACATCTTTGGATGATCCCAGAGAACAGAGGGTGACGCGTGCTGCTTTAAAACGATCAAAAAAGATAAAAGAACAAGATCAGCAGAAGTCTATGGAACTTTCACAACGTACTTACAGCCAAGTAGTGGGAGGTGGGAAAAGATTTGGGTGAAGAATGTAAAATTTACACAAGCTTGAAATCTAGGAGAGAATTTTTACAAAATGTTTTATAGATGGTATTTAGATCTTAAAACGTTAAGTATGTATCTGAATTATTAGCCTAAATGTTGGAGGTGCGGTGATGAAGACGCAATATATTTTCATATATGGTGGACTTGTAAAAAGGTTAAGGCTTTTCGGATAAAAGTCTGGTGGAACATACAGAAGATTTTTAAACGGAGGGATGTTTGTTGGGAATAATTACAGATGTTACAGTTGTGGACACTAAGTTGATGTTGAATTTAATTACGGCAGCAAGACTTTTGATAGGTTAGTACTGGAAGAAAGAGGAACTGCCGACTATAGAAGAGTGGACTTCAAAGGTTTCCGATCTGGTTGAAATGGCGAAGATTTCGGCCTATTTGAAAGATTACTTGCAAGAACGCTATATTATGGAAGGGAGAAAATGGCTTGAGTTTATCCAGAATAAGTATAGGGTTAAGAAGTTTTATATTTGAATAAGTCTTCTTTCTTTTTTTCTTTTTCTATCTTAGTTTTTTTTATATATATTTAATATTACTAAGGTTTGTTTTATCCTATATAAGCTAGAGAGTGATAGATTTTAGAGTTTATGGTTGCTAGTATATGGTTGTTTATGATTGTTTTTTTTTTATATATACCTTGTATTTAGCTCTGGGAAGTCGGGGGGGGGAGGGGGGGAGGGGGGAGAGGAAGGGGGGGAGGGGGAAGGGAGGGGGAGGGGGATTTTTAAGGGAAAAATTGTATGTTAAAACTTTTCAATTAAAAAAAAAAAGAAATCTGTTTAGAAGAATCACCTCGGATCTTTTTTAGACCTGACATCAATCAGGAAATATAAGGGTATATTCAGATGACTCTTATTTCTGCTCTCCTCTGCAACCTTCTGGTCAAATTCTAGATATGCATAAAATATAATACTCTAGGTAAAAATTGAGGGTGCATAAGCATCTAGTGGGAATATGTTTATTGGCCTGCTGCATCTATTCAACTGCTAACAAATATCTCTTGAAACAATCTGTAATTTTATAAACTTAGATATATTAGCCCAGAACAGAGACTGTAACCTAATGTTTCCAGATAGTACAGTTTACAAGATATATAAACCATAATCAACATCTTAGTTAACTTCAACTTCTGTTTTAACTTCTGTAGACTGTTGCCCAAGACTTCAAGGCCAACAATTCAGGCATTGGGTTCTGTTTTGTGATAGGAACCATGAGGAATATCTGAACAGTTACTAAAGTTAGAGGCCACCGACATTTTAAAAATAAGGGAGAGGGCGGAAGAAAGATTATAAACATTCAAAGGAATAAACATAACAGACTAAAGAAAAAAATGGTGGGGCTCAGTAACTCCTACCTCTAGACCTGGGAGCACAGCCATGTTTTTTAAGACTTTTCAAAAATTATCAGGGTGGCAGCCATATGAATTATTTAATGGTACTGGGATTCCATATTTGGAATACTGTAGCTTTCAACACGGCAATAGCAATAGCACTTAGATTTATATACTGCTTCACAGTGCTTTATAGCCCTCTCTAAGCAGTTTACAGAGACAGCATAAAGGTAAAGGTAAAGGTTCCCCCACACATGCGTGCTAGTCGTTTCCGACTCTAGGGGCCGGTGCTCATCTCCGTTTCAAAGCCGAAGAGCCAGCGCTTGTCCGAGGACGTCTCCGTGGTCATGTGGCCGGCATGACTAGAAGCCAGAGGCGCACGGAACGCTGTTACCTTCCCACTGTAGTGGTCCCTATTTTTCTACTTGCATTTTTACGTGCTTTCGAACTGCTAGGTTGGCAGAAGCTGGGACGAGTAACAGGCGCTCACTCTGTTACGCGGCACTCGGGATTCGACCCGCCAAACTGTCGACCATCTGATCGACAAGCTCAGCGTCCTAACCCACTGAGCCACCGTGTCCCTATAGAGACAGCATATTGCCCCCCAAAATTTGGGTCCTCATTTTACCTACCTCGGAAGGATGGAAACCATGAGCCAGTGAGACTCAAACTGCTGGCAGGCGGCAGCCAGCAAAACATGAGAGAAACATGGCTTTTCTCTAAATAAGAGAGGTTATATATAGTAATTCAAGGGCTAGTATCTTGAACGCTCTAGGGCTGGGGCAGTAAAATCAGGATTTGAACTGGTTTCTAGAAACAAGTAAAAGCAAAGTGTGTATCTTAACCAGAAGAGCTTCTACAGCACAGGACACATCAGATTGAACATCTAATATCTAGGATATTAAAATAGTTTTTGCAACTTAAAGAATAAGTTGCATATTAAAGCTTTAGTAAGCTATTATCAGAAATGATCATTAAAGAATGTTTATGAAAGATCTCTTGAGCTCATTTCTGCTCTCTTTTTTAGCTTTTCTTTTCTTCAGACAAGGCTATTTAAAATGTCATTTTATAAGATTTGCTAAATAGATTAAATGCAAATGAACTCAAGGGAACCATTTCCCATACATCTTTATTATTAAATGGTGGCAATGTTCAATGTCATATAAGCAGTTTATTTTTTGTTTTCTGCTTTTAATAGTGTTTTTTTTTAAAAAAAAGACAATGTACATTTTTTTTCTAGAATGTGATTTCTCTGCAGCTTTTTAAACTTAAACATTTTAGGCTTTAGGCATTGATGCATAAAATAAGTTTATATATGTGTCTCACAGCAACTCCAATAAATCATCAGTGTTTCCATTTTAAAGCTCTTCTTTTCACACCTAGAATAAATAGAATGTTTCTGTCCGCTGATTTTATTTTATTTAGATAGGCATAATACCATGTTACTGACAATTATTCACGAGCAGCCCTAGAAGGCTTGTGCATTGTCTTATGGCTGTTTCCCTCATTAAATTTTCATTTTCACTTGTTATATTGCTCTCTTGAAATGAGTAGAGGCATGCCAGTGAATATTTTGAGCCCAATGCACTTAAGATGCTAACATCTTTGTAGGCAGGGTGCATTCTTGGTATATGTTTACATGGGCTGTTAGAGTTGTAGCTATTCTAATCTGACAGTAACTGCTGGTGCCAATTGCAACTATTTCCTCCTGTTTGTTTTATGTCAGTCGTGAAGAAAATTGGGTGGATTACAGGGAATGGAGACTGAAGGAACAACCCTTTTGGAATCAACATGGCTTGGATGATGGATGGATCACTTACAAATATTTATCTATTTCTTTTCCTTTATTATTTTTTTTTTCTACTTTAAAAATGTCCTTTTTGTCAAGTTATAATAGGAAGAGAAAAATTTCCATCTTGTATTTTACTCCCAGGATTTGTCAGCAGATGGTGCAGTGGCCAAGTGCTCATTCTTAGATAGAAAGAAGTGGCCAGAGAAAGATGCTATGAGTAGACACTAGAAAAAGATGCATTAAAAATAATAATGGAACTACTAAGGCATAAGGAAGCAAAGTTAATACCAATATAATCCCAAAACAGCTGGAGCATCACTTGAACATCCTAGAAATGGACAACTGCAAAAGCCAGTCAACTGCAAAAGCCAGCTTTACTTGACACAGCTTACCTCTTCAGATGATGCCTTTAACACTATCAAAGAACAACATCTGCCAATGCCAGATCCAGTCTGAACAACTGGTTGACTGGGTGACAAAACAAACAAGCCAACAAAAAATACAATAAAAGTACAATATACTATTCCCTGGATCTTGGAAAAGATCCAGGAAATAGTTTATTCTATTTTGGATGTAGCCTGGAAGTAATTATTGTAACAGGAGAGAAGCAACCTAGAACTAAGGAGAAACTTCCTGACAGTTAGAACAACTAACCAGTAGAACAATCTGCCTCCAGAAGTGGTGAATGCTCCAACACTGGAAGTTTTTAAGAAGAGACTGGCCAGCCATTTGTCTGAAATTGTATAGGGTTTCTTGCCTGAGCAGGGGGTTGGACTAGATGACTTCCAAGGTCCCTTCCAACTTCTTCTTCTTCTTCTTCTTCTTCTTATTATTATTATTATTATTATTATTATTATTATTATTATTATTCAGGTAAACTATATCTTTAGCCATCACAATAATTATTAGTGCATTTATAGAACAGTCTTTAGATCTTAAAGTGATTTCTAACTGTGGATTTCTTGGAATATTAATATTTACTAGAAGGGATTTCACATCTAGTTTAGTCTTCAAGACAAACACTATTCCAGATGCCCAGTGCAACTGTGTCATTGTCCCATATAGTTGAATACTATTTGGAAGGTCACAGCCTTGTCAGATCTGTATGGCCTGGTGATCAATGCTTTGTAACTGTGCTTCAGTGGCTAGAAATATATCACTGACTATTCTGCTTACTCGACCTTGTTGTCTCTTGTGATTTCCTTAGCGGCTCTGAATGCCAATTAGTCAACCAAAACAAAATATACACAAAACTATAAAAGTTGATTCTATAAACCATGGAGGATTATTTCCAACTCAATATATTTTCACTTTGTCTTCAAAATTAAAGTTGTCTAAATATGTGAGGTTTTTCCCCTCTTTTGCTGTGTTTGAAAAGGAGACCCAACTGCATACAATATACAAGCTCTGTAAATTAGGTCTCACTCAAAAGCTTAAGTATTTTATATCCTGCTACATCACCAGGAAATCAACTTGAAAGCATCACAAAAGTATAAGTGGAGTTATAGCAAGTGTTGACAAACAAAAGGGACAATTCTTACTTTGGTGAGCCTCTTGACAATGATACACAACTCCAAGAAAAAAAATTGACATAACATAAACTGCCAAGTATATTGCATCCTGCAGGTTTCTTACAGAACAGATGCTTTTAAAAGTTTTGAGCAACTATTTTTTTTAAATAATAATCAATGTTAACCTATTGTTGTTAGAAATGTTTAAACAAATATTGCTCAACATTTTATGAGCTTGGAAAAGTATGTACTAGTAAGTTTTAATAACAAGGAAACCTGTCTGAAAATGCCCATAATGTCTCTTTTATGATATAACTGTGGATAGGATGATCTGATATTAAAATAATTATTTTACTTCCAGCACACAGAAAAAGCACTAATGGAAATTATGCTTTGAAATGTCATTCTTTTAAAAAAGTTACTATTTAAAAGTTACTATAATAATTGCAATTCTAGCAGTGGGGCGTATTATTTAATGTTTTTCTCAGTTTAGAAGTGCTATTTATTTCTAGGATTCTTTAAGTAAAATATAATTAAACTTTCATAAACTTTAGTAAATACCAATTAATTCATGTCTTTCCAATTCACCTAACTTTGATCAACATCTAGTCTAACTATTTTTATTACTTTTAAAAATAAAATTAAAAAGATAAACAACCTAATTAATTTTTGTAGATATCTAGGTTGTTCACAGTCACCGAAGAGTAACTCATACAGGTGAATATTATATTCATCAGCTTTTTGCAAAAAAAGAGTTCAGTGCATTCCTTAATGTGTCAGGCAAAGATAACAGAGTGAGCAACTTATTATGCATCAGAGACCATAAAAAAACTGATAATATATGTATATATATATATATTCCAGGTGGGGATAAAAAGGCATCTGTCTTCCTGGCCTTCACAATCAAATTAAGTAACTGATTGACAGAATGTTGGCACCAGTTTTGGAAGAATCGATCAGCCTCAACTCAAGGTATGGAAGTTTGTGAAATGTGAAGCTATATCACAGGATTTCATTTACAGTGTTAATTAGACTTCACTGCCACACAAGAATATATACTACATGAGCAAAGTGGAATTAAGAGTCTTTTTAAAACAGAAAGTGGCATCATAAAAACCAAGATTTGTTTTAATGTACTGAAATGCTATTTTTATCAAATCTGTAATCCAACTTTTACTAAATTAAAAAATAGCACAAAAATAACTGCAGTTTCCACTGGATAAACATAAGCCCTTGATATAAAAACATGATAAAAGTTGGTACTATAGAGTTCTGCTTGGATTAGAATTATGTTACAAAACAGTGAATTAAAGAGATAACATCTAGGAAGACATATTGGCAGCAAAACCAAGCTTCACATTGTATAAAAAATCCACATTCCCTAATCTGGGTTTCTAGAATGCAATTTTCTTGATTCTTCACAAGGGAAAACAACAGACTGGAAATAGTTATTTAATATATCTGGAAATTCTGGAAGTAGTCATTTAACATATCTGGAAATTCTGGAAATAGTCATTTAACATATCTGGATTTTCCTAGACTTGGTAAGGTTGCTTTAAGGTAGAGGAGATATAAAATAAATTCTTCAGGCAGGAGAGATGGATTTCTTCCATCATTCTCAAATATGGGATGGTATCAAGAATCGCTTGAAGTCTAGATGTAAATGAAATGTTAGATAATGAATGAAGGAATATAGAGTTTGAAGGGACATTTAGGCCATCAGATCCAGCACTTTGCTGAGAACTGAGGTAACTTGTTGATACATAATGATAGCTGAAGAAATTAATTTCTCAGCCAGCTTGTCAACAATGGTCATCCACACTCCCCATTTGAAGAACATGTTGCTGTTTGATATGCCATTCAAATAGATCTGCATACAATTTGGATGGAAAAGCACCCAAAAAAAAAATCACAAGGCTGTAGACTAGACCAATAATAGTCCCCGTTCTGGCTTATCTGCCTCCTTCCAGGATCCAAGGAACCCAGATTATTATCTTTAGTTTTCGTAGACTTATATGGATACCCATTAATGTCCCAAATCTTAGGGTTAGATCAGGTCTTCAGAAAAAAAGATCTCAGGTGGCAAAGTGCTCAGAGGGCAGGTGCCATTTTAGAAATGACAGGTTTTTTAAAAAGGTAGCTTTTTTAAACTGTAGGGGCCCTGCCAGGCAGGGTAGAGACCATTGGCAATCCTTCAGGTATCCTGACTCCATGCCAGAAGGATCACCTTGACTGATCTCTAGATATTCTTGGTTAATGCCAAATGCACACCAGGCCCCATCTATCCATGATTATTGGGTAGTGGATGAACTTGCTGATCTGTTTGAGAAAAGAGAGGCATGTTGACTGTCTTAAGATTTTTCCTACCAAATTTCAGATCCTGAAACATAGCTGTGGCAAAGGAATGGCAATAATCGTTATGGACCCTTAGTCCTGCAACTGACAGCTATGAATGTTTATAGGTTAATATTTGTTTTATTCTATTTTATTATTCCAATTTCAAGGGTGCTTTTCTCTGGGCAGCTTACAAATTAAAGAAACAAAACATATAAAGGAAAACATAGTGAACCAAAAAAATAAAAAACTAAGCTAAATTAGAATGGTCTCTAAAATCCACCCAGTCCCAAGATCTGGGAAAACAGCCAAGCTTTTAGTAAATTATATAATGTCATAAAGTTGGGAGCCAATAAATTAAGTTAAGCATAAAACTCCAGTTGGGACTGCTGTGGGTGTGGTAGTCCTTCAAGAATTCCTGAATGTAATAGCAGGGCTGGTGCTGAAGTCCCTTAGCTTTTTGTTGCTAGAGGATTTTAATCCCTATGCCCTGGGTATGGGATAATACAGGTAGTCCTTGACTTACAACCACAATCGAGCCAAAAATTTCTGTTGCTAAGCAAAACAGTTGTTAAGTGAGTCTTGCCCCATTTTATGAACTTTCTTTGTTGTTTAGTGAATCACGGCACTGCACTGTTAGGTGAATCGGCCACTGCAACTGTCATAAATACATGCCAGTTGCCAAGCATCTGAATTTTTATCATGTGACTGGGGGGATGCAACAGTCATAGCGTGAAAACAGTTGTGTCCCTTTTTTCAGTGATGTTGTAACTTTGCATGTTCACTAAATGGTAATGAAACAAATGGTTGTAAGTTGAGAACTACCTGTATAGTGCTTGGGCTTGATGGTCTTGGGTCCAGCATATCCAAAGGCTTTTCATTACAAGAGAGTAATTGTACCTAGTACTTGAAATGCATTTGTGAATAATATGTTGGTGACAATTTAGTGCATGCTTTAGTTAAGCATGAACCATTTACTTTTAATTAAGTAACAAAAATAAAAACATGTACTTTTAATAAAGAACAATAATGTTATTAGCAATTTTGAAACCTTTTGAAACATTGTGATTTTAGAAGTAAACATAAAATTGCATCAACATTTGTATGAATGGACATTTATCTCTCATAGTCCAGCTAACCTTTTGAAACTGACCATTGTTATCAGTTAGGCCATCTTGTTATTGTTCTTGGAAGAAGTTTCTTGCCAAAACTCTCCTTCATATAAGTTTGTAATTGGAATTACACTGAATTGTATTAGTCAGAAATATCACATGCACTCATTTTAAAGTGCTCTAAAACTCCAGGTTGAATGGAGGAAATCTCTGAAGATGGATCAGTCCAATGTTTCTCAGCTGACTGAGGAATTCTGGGAATTGAAGTCCACATATTGTAAAGTAGCCAAGATTGAGAAACACTGGACTAGTTTATTTCCAGTCCATGTTACTTGCTCCTTGTTCCTTCCCTAAATTCTTGAAATCTTGTAATGCACATACATTCATTTGTATAATGCACACTTAAATTATTTCATTATTTGGAAAACTACAACACCAAAAGATAAGACTAGGTACAAATTGGGAATCATTAATTCTTCTCTAGATTTGAATTCTAGCCTAGAATTTTTGTAGACTTAATTGATATTGATATATCATAAATAATTCTTTCCTTCCTGGTAAATGCAGGGCTTTTTTTGTCATAGAACGCTCAGAACGGAGTTCCAGCACCTTTTTTGGATGGAACCTTGTAGGGTAGGCAAGGAGGGTTGTATGACGTGTGTGAGTTCCGGCATCTTTTTCTTTTACAAAAAAAGCACTGGGTAAATGTATATTTGAATCTTACCGCAGTTGCCCAAGCAAGCTAAATTGGAAAACTAGTTATTAGTTTTAAAGTTCTAGAAATACCAAGAAACTTCCTTGAGTATTATAACATTCTGACAAAGAAAAACTCCCCCCCTGTATTTCTTCCCTCTTCATTTGTCTAGTAAAGCAAATCAGTCAGTTAAAATAGATTGCTTATGAATTATTGAAACAGCTATTCTAATAGGTAGCAAGTAAAGAATGTTGAAAGCTGATTGGTAAAATGTATTCATTTGTTCCTCACTTTTGGATTGTGGTTGATTTGTTAGAACACTTTATAAAAAACATTCTGACTGTTAAGACAAGTCAGGGAAATTCACTGAGAAACAGTACATCACAGAATTACATGATATAGTTACAGTTCCAATAGGAATATTAGAAAGGAGAAACTTCCTGACAGTTAGAACAACTAACCAGTGGAACAACCTGCCTCCAGAAGTGGTGAATGCTCCAACACTGGAAGTTTTTAAGAAGAGACTGGCCAGCCATTTCTCTGAAATGGTATAGGGTTTCCTGCCTGAGCAGGGGGTTGGACTAGATTTATTTTTATTTAATAATATTTCTATACCGCCCTTCTCCCGCAGGACTCAGGGCGGTGAACAGGGCAAGAATAAAAATACAAATTACAAAAGTTAAAACTAAATTAAATAAATGCCCACATACTAAAATAGATATTTAAAACCTAATAAATAGCCCCCGATCCCCCCATCAGGCCAGGCCAGCTTGTTCAAAAAAGTATGTTTTTAGCTCGCGGCGAAAGGAGCGAAGGTCGGGCGCCGTCCGGAGCTCAACCGGGAGCTGATTCCATAGCTCCGGGGCGCCCACAGAGAAGGATCTCCCCCTGGGGGCCACCAGTCGACATTCTCTGACCGGTGGCACCCTGAGGAGGCCCTCTCTGTGGGAACGCACAGGGCGGAGGGAAGTCGATGCCGGCAGCAGGTGTTCCCTCAGGTACTCCGGCCCCCTGCCATGGAGGGCTTTGAATACCATTACTAATACCTTGAATCTCACCCGGAAGGCAACTGGTAACCAATGCAGCTCACGGAGCAGAGGTGTAACGTGGGAGTATCGGGAGACTCCCAACACAACTCTCGCGGCTGCATTCTGTACCAGTTGGAGCTTCCGGGTGGTCCTCAAGGGCAGCCCCATGTAGATGACCTCCAAGGTCCCTTCCAACTTCTTCTTCTTCTTCTTCTTCTTCTTCTTCTTCTTCTTCTTCTTCTTCTTCTTCTTCTTCTTCTTCTTCTTCTTATTATTATTATTATTATTATTATTATTATTATTATTATTAATTTTTCATAATGATTTTTTTCCAGATGCTATGCATCATACCAGTATTGTGGTAACTTTAATTTTAAAACAGGGCAATTTTACAGTGATAATCAATATAAAGCTAGGACAATAGCACTGCATTTTAAAGTTAAGTATTCAGAACTTTCAAATTTCATTAGAAATATGGATAACAAGGTGATATAAGTTACAAATATATATTTTAACTTGGAAGTTAATATGCAGTACTACTTCAGTCTGTTTGCATATATGTTGTAAGATTATAGATTGTTTATATTTTCCTGTTCCTCAAATTAAGATTAAAAATACTAGCCAAAATCAATGCATCATTTGGAGGTGAGTCATTGATTACCACAATCTTGAAGTATTCCTACAATTTGGGCTGACACTTGCAAATAATCATGATTTAGGGGCAGTGTTTTTCCAGTTAACTTAATGTGTAACTTAAAAGAAAAAGAAGAAGAACCTCTGATTATGCTAAATAGGCATTGGAATCTCTATCTCCAGATATTTATGTTTCACAAAGTCACAGTTATTTAAATATTTATAAAATGAGAGTAGAGAGCAGCACTTTTGAAAAAGCAGTTAATAATGAACCAATATCAAGGGAGCCATCAGTATAACAGCAAAGTGCTTTGCAACTCCAATAACTTCACTTGTGCAGAAGCAGGCCATCAAATTTAATTAAAAGCAGTCAAAAATAAACTGAAAAATTGAACTGTAAAAGCCTATCCTTTGCCAGTAGCTGAAGGCAAAGAAAAAAGGAGCCTTGAAAGCAGTAATGAATTGATAAGCCTTACTGGCTGCAACTTGTAATTTGCCCGGCCAGATTTTAGTATCAGTTAAACTAGATTAATAGAGCACATACTGATTCTCTATCTTAAATCCTTCTTTGTGGTCCTTCTTTTATAAACACCCAGGATAAATGGAAGCCCAAGCAGGTCAAAGTGTCCATTTGTCTCGTGCCTTTCTCACTTTTTCCAAATAATTCTGGCATTCACATTGGCAGAAATGCAGAGCAAAGTCTCCGGGACAATTTAAAGGCTGAAATAAACCTTTTTACTGGCTGGAATTTGCTTTGGTAGAGATTTGTCTTAATGCAGTAGGGTTTGGAAAGGACTGCAAAGGAGGCTGTTGTCTCCATCTGCCACTAAGGACTGTCATTGTGAAATGAATAATAAGAAAGCTCATTTCTAATGTGATGGTGGCTAATACATTTATTGCTGCTTTAAATGATCAGATTAATGTGGATCTGTGCAAACTGTACCACAAGGACAAAAACAATTTACTCAAGATCATTTTATTTTATTTTTTATAATAAAGTTCTTTAATGAAGCTAAAGGTTCCCTGCTGCGACCTTATTATGTTTTCTAACATCAGTAGGAAACAGATTATGTTGAATTGAAAGCAAGCTCATGAAACAGCAGGAATTTTGCAAGGGAAGATCAATTACATATTTTTTCCCCTCCAAATACTGAATGTGGAACCAGGACAGGCTGAAGAAAAGTCTGAATACACTTGGTGTTAAAATGAACTGCATTCTCAAATGATGTCCTAAGTCAAGTCAATCAACCTGTGTACTGCACTTTACAGTGAAAAATTGCATTAAATAGTTGATTATAATGTAGGCAACATATGCCTTCTCAAAATAACTTGTTATTAATATTAGTAATTTATCTCTGTAAAACTGAAAAGTTGATACAATGAAGAAGAAAGGTCAGCAAACTGCAACTGATTTATCTCTTTTCCTGCTGTTAAATGCCCTCCTGCGTTAAAACTGATTAAAGGTCTTCAAAACAATTCAGTTTTTGCCTTTTAGGCTGACTATGATCAACAACTAAAACTGTGAATTTTAAAAAATGCAAATTCTCATCAACTTTCATCTTTATATGACAGAAATCATCAGTTTATGTAGTTTTTATTTCACAAAGTAAGCATTGTAAAGAAACTCAGTTTTTACCAGCTCGTTCACATGGTACATGAAAGAAGTGTAGTATTATTTAAATTGGAGGACATCTGTAAAGATCTCAAATGAAATAATTTAAAATATAGAGTCTGAATCTTACTTATTTAGGAGCTCTCTCCCCACAGTGTCATACACACCCAGAAATCAGATTTCTTTTCTGTGTTGCTAGTTTAGCAATGTTTACAACAAGTTTTTGTTCTGAAGATATCTGACTAATTCAAGGCATATCTTTTTCCAAATCTGATTCCATCTGGATTTGTTAGGATACAATTCCCAGAATTTTTGGCCAAAATGACAATTCACCATACTAGCTAGGAATTCTGAAGTTGGTTATCTGGACAGTGCTGGTCTGAAAAATATTTCTTCAGAGAATGAAAATTTCACAGAAAAAAACATTACTACCGTATTTAAATACAAAAAACAACAATAACCCTGAAATCTTTATAAACAGGAGTTACCTGGACCAGGAAGACTAAATATCAAATTCTTACTTAACCACAGGATTCGGTGGATGACTTTAGGCCAGTTAGGAGTATATGTGCAATACATAAATAATATATACCAAGACATTTTGTTCCTAAAGAAAACATAGGAATATTTGCTAAGCTATATTAATAATGCATTGTGGTTACATTGTGGTTTTACTACTAAATGATGTCAGACTTTTGAATTTGACATTTGGGCTGGAAATTCAAGCGCTCTGATTAAGAAAGCTTCTTAGAAAGATTATAAAATTTATAACACAAGAATTCCAGGGAGTACCTTACTTTCAGTTGAGAGACCTATATACATATAAACATCATTAGAGCACAAAAGTTCTCCATTTCCTCCTGCTCTTTTGTGCAGAGGGCTGGAGGCTTCTTTCTATGGTGAAGAAAGAGCAGTTTCCATTTACTGGCTGTTTTGATTAGGTGTCTTCCTTTTATCAGTGTGAGCAATAATTCTACTCCTTATTAGAATAATGATGTCACTTAAGGATTCGGCTCCAAGCCAGAGAAACAATTTTTCCCAAACAAATTCATAAGACCAAATTCATATCTTAAAAGCCTTGATAACAAATGTGGTTGTCAAAGATCATTTACAGGGGTGAGAATGTTAGCTAAGAAATTACCTGCCCACTCCCAAGGTTTCCTACTGTATATTTGTATCTGATATATTATGAATGAGTTGGTTTTGAGTTCTTTCTGCTGTTGATCACAATCTGGGCACTGCAAGAAATACTATGGACCTACTACATGTTTCAGGATTCATCTGGGATTAGGCTATCAACAAGTAGGTGTGGTGGTGCAGTGGTTAGAATGCAGTATTGCAGGCTAATTCTGCCAACAGTTTGATTCTCACCTGCTCAAGGTTGTCTCAGCCTTCCAGCCTTCTGAAGTAACTAAAATGAGAACCCAGACTGTTGGGGGCAATATGCTGACTCTGTAAAACCACTTAGAGAGGGCTGTAAAGCACTGTGAAGCAGTATATAAGTCTAAGTGCTATTGCTATTGCTAAGTAGGGCACTAGAAGTGCAAATAACTATCACTTTTTCATCCCACTGTTCCCCATCTTAGTTTAGAGCAATGTGTATAATCATCTGTCTATCAATCCTAAACTGAAATTATTCAAAATATGCATCACACTGGTTTTCACCACTAATGGGTTATGTTTAGAGATACCACATAGCTGTAGAAAATGCTTATTTATCTTTCTCTATGTGAGACTATAAAGAAAAACTTGCATTGTGCATTGCAGATTATTTTTGAAAATATTCCAACCAGTAGCATAAGCTGTAGGTGAGGTGTGCCATTGCTGTAGTATTCTTTATACCAAACCCACTGTACATACTATTTCTACAGAGATTTGTGTTCTACAACTGAGAATAGAAAGTACTAGTGTGGTATAGTGCTTAAGGCCTAGCGAGATCCAGGGTTAAATATACAGTCAGTCACAGAAACCTACAGAATGACTTGGGTGAATTGCTTTCGTAATACAACCTATTTCATAGGGTTCTTATAGTGAAAATTATTCTTTCATGAGAGCTTGTTCCTCTTATATTTAATCTAATTGTTGCTAAAAAAAACCCATTTCAGTCTTTAAAAAAATGTTGTACATGTTCTAACACATTCAACCTTCAAAGTTTGGATAATATATTATTGTATGTATTGTATCCGGCTCTAAGCAGTACAGATGAAGCATTTTTGTAATCAATTCTGTGGACAGCATGTGGTCTTTAGAATAATTTCTTATTGTAGTAATACGTTGCACTGTTTAAACAGGGTTTCCAACTGTTTGGCTAAGTTGAAGCCAACAGGAAGAAAGGTAATTAATTGTTGTTGTGAATGGCAGTAGAATTGCACATTACATTCAAAATCAATTGTCATCTAAAAGAGATCGGTATAGTATATTGGGTTGTCAGTATAATGTACAGAGTCATTGTCATGTACTCTGAACTTATGGCCTAGTAGATTATTTACATTGTATTCCCATTAGCAGCTGCTAGTTATAGGAAGGCAAAGCCCATAGCATGATGGTACCAGGCAAAGGAATAACTGTTCCAGCATTATTGGGAATAATTATTATTAATTAATTCTGCATGGGAATGGCATTTGCAGTAAGAACATGGTATGAAATGTGTTCAGAGCAACAAACCAAGTCAACTTTATTTTGCCAGAGAACAATTGTTTCAACAGAGAAACAAAAGGTTTGTTTGTTTGTTTGTTTGTTCGTTCGTTCATTCATTCATTCAATTTCTATAGCCATTCAACTAAGTGATCTGGGTCTGAGAAGTCTAAAATTTTAAAACAATTTAAAATATATTAATAGATTAATGCATTTATTGTTTTAGTTCATTAAAACACTAAAACCTCCACAAAATACATATCCTTAAATATAAACAGCATCTGTGATGATTAATGCGCTAATAGTGAAGCCAAGTAGCGTGAAGCCTCTTCACGCATTCCCAGCCCCAGGCCTGGGTACATAGCCAAGTTTTTAGAGCTTTCACAGAAGCTAAAAGGGTTGAGGCCATTCTAATCTCTGAGGGGAATGCTGACTGGGGAATTCATCTTGAACTATTCCATGAATTATTTTTTAATCTCATATTTGGAAATCTACTCAAAAGCAAACAATGTGTAAAATATAAGCTGGTATGAATGTCATTTTAAACCAGGATGTATCTGCTCCAGATTAGAAGCAAAAACTCCAATGTAGGGCAGCACAAGTTTAAAAATTGGAATTGTTATCCAACTGATTGAAGCAATAGTCTACATATTTTTAAGTAGTCCTAAAAAAATTTCATATACCAAAACTATGAATACTGAAGTTAAAAATCAAAGGTTGTGATTCAATCCACAATTTATGCTGAGAAATTTAACAGTTAGCAATTGAATCTTGCCATTTGTTAATAGACTTTGCCAGTATTATATTCTTTTGTCATGTTCTAAGTGAATTTGCTTCCTAGAGGACCTTTTCCAGGTATTTTACCAGAAAAAGTAGGTAAGAGAGGTGTGGAAAGTCAGTGCCCTCCTAAGCATACCACTGCAAATCCATTGGCAATTTCCATTATGCTCTCTGAATTCATGCAGAGCTAACCCTAGCCCTAAGTCAGCACCCTCCTAAACATAACCATCTGCTCCAAATCTGTTGGAGATGTCCATTTTGCTCTCTGAATTCATGGAGACCTAACCTAACCATAAATGGATTTGGCTGCCAATGGGATTTCCCTATGTATTTCAATACTAATCATAGAAAAGGCAGACTCGGAAAGTCAGTGCCCTCCTAAATACACCCAATTGACATCTCCAATAGATTCATAATGGATCAGTATGCTTAGGAGGATGTTGACTTTTCCATCCTGTGTCATCTAGATTTCCAGGTAAAATACATGGGAAAATCCCATTGGTAGGCAAATGCACTTAGAGTTAGGTCTCCATGAATTTGAAAGAAGCAAAGGGGACATCACAATAGTTTCAGAGTGCATCTGTATGCTTACAGTAGATGGGTGTTGACTTTTTGAAACTAGCTCTCAGTTTACAGGTAAAATACATTGGAAAATCTGATTTGGGACCACATTCACTTTGGCTTAGGGTTAGATCTGAGTGAATTTGTAGGGGAAAATTGGCACCATAAATGGATTCAGAGCATTTGGGCATGCTTAGGAGGGCACTGGTTTTTTGAGTCTGCCTTTTCTACGTTTCCTGCTAAAATACATGGGGAAATCCTGCATTTAGCTACTGAAATTCAGATTTCAGAGCACTTCCATCTACCTAGTTTTAAGTTCTGTCTTCCTCCAAGTTGTCAGACACCTTAAGAAGTTTAAATGAACTTTCTTCACATTGCTGCAATGTATCTTGTAATGTATTGGGCTTTGACTTATTAAAGAGTAGCACGTGGGGTTAATTGCTGGAAGGTTGTTTAAGCAGGGAAGCTGGCTAACGGCTCCCAACTCCTCAGACAACCTGTCTCCAGCGCCGCCATTGGCTGCTTCTAGGGCGGCAATAGGTTGCTTTAAACCTATTGGCCGCCACCTAGAGGCCAGGGTATAAATAACTGCATTCTCAGCCCTGTTTCTCAGTTCAGTTCCTGTAAGCAAATAAAGAATGATTCTTGCTGAACTCACTTGCCTCGTCTCTTCAATCAAGCACAGAACCCAGTATATAACATATCTCTTCATATGTCTGTGAAGATTCTCACTCATCCAGGTCATATTTGTCTTCAAGGTGCTTTTCCAAAGGCAGTTGGACTATTTATTCTTAAAGAAGAAGAAGACATTTTGCTTCTCATCCATAAAGCTTCATCACTTCTGATAGTGAGAGGATGGGAAGATAGGTATTGAGAGTGGATGGTGGTGGTGGGCGGAATGGAAGGATTGTATCACCCTCCCTTGGCAGAGAGGGAGGAATAAGACACCACCTATCTCCAGTCTACAACACAGCCCTTTCAGCAGCTCCAAGAAGATTCCACAACCAATTGCACCCTGATTCAGGTGATCTTGAGGGCACAGATAAACCCCCAAGTGGCCTCAGCAGCTCTCAGAGAGATGACTGCAGATGACTGCAAAGAAATACAATCCTTCCATTCCCTTTCTCCACCCACCCACCCACCCACCATCCTATCAGAACCTATCCTTCCATCCCCGCACCATTCACTCTGAACTCTCAGTACTACCTGTCCATCTACCCACCATCAGAAAGGATTAAGCTTCTTGGATGAGAAGCGATTTTTTTTCCTTCCTCAAGGAAGAAGTCCAGTTTCCTTTTGAAAAAGCACCTTTGAGATCTCTTCACATGTATCTTCCTTTTCTCTTCCACTTGCCAACGCTTCAGTCTTCTTAGTCATATTTGTCCCAGGAAATGTGTTAGGTTTAGTGAGTTTATTTCAAACTCTTCAGTAACAAGTGTCTTCTTATGATCAGAACACACTGTGGCAGCCTATTCTTAATATTGGCTTGCTTTAGCCAGTTTGGATACATGCTAGGGCTTTTGATGTGCTTTTATTGATTCCTAATCTCCTATTTACTAAAATAGGGCATTTATGTTCTGTGGCCTCACAAGAGAAAGACAGAAAGCTGATCATAACAGTCATATCTGGATTTCTTCTCCTTCTTCCCACCATCAGCAGCAACATCATCACCACCATTAATCATCATCGTCTTTATCTTGAGAACTACTGGGGTGTTTCTTTTTTTTTGGGGGGGGTGTCAGTTTGCTGAATAGTTGTACTTACTTCTTACCTGTGAAATACTTTGTTATTTTTACCTGGATGAAAGTAGTTTTTGCTAATTGGAAACCCTCCTCCCAAGTATTGCGTATTTCAATTGTTGGTTTCTTATCTTGCCAAGGACTCTGTTCACAGTAACGATTGGTTTCACCCATCATTAGCTTCCCAATTCATGCATTACTATATCATGAAGAATCACATGTATAAATAAGTTCTCTACATGAATGTATGATATATTTCATACATAAAATTCACATTAGAAGAGAAATTCCAGTATCTGATGCGTGGACTTTTAGTTTAAGAGTATTTCAAATTCAGAGGTTTTTATCTTTGTGTTAAGTCTCTTTTTGTGTTGTAAAATGTATATGAGAGCTTTATGAGTTTTCATGTATAAATGAGAAAACAGTATAGAATGAACTTATGGCTGGAAAAGTGGAAAAGTGAACAAATGCAGACATCCTTATTTTTGTCTTCTTAGCTTTTTCGTCTGTTTAAGATTCTGCCTTTCCATGCAGAATCATGCTCATTACTCCTGAGAAGTACTCACAATTTGTCTTTATACCATTTCTTCAGAGTCAAATTTAGGAATCTTTAATGTATTAGTACATGGCAAGTAAGGTGAAAACCCATGCAGCCTGGGGTCAAGAAAAGTTCAGGCTATTGTTATTAATTGAAAGATGCCATCATAGAAGAAGAATTTGGGAATATAAGACCATGATTGCAACAAAGCTCAATATGTAGTATTAAAAATTGTTATGTTGATTGAAACTTATTTTTTATTGCAGTAATGCAACCTCAGATGAATTTACTGAAGACCTATTAACATTTGCATGGATGCCCAATCTTTGTATCCTGCTGTTTGACGATCAGTATCTGATGACTGGATGTCTTGTCCCATTTATTTATTTAAAAGATTTACATGGCTGCCCATCTTAGAGCAAACCTCTGGGCAGCATGCAACAAAATTAAACCACAAACTCAAGAGGGAAAAAAAACCATAAAAGCAAAACTAAAAACCAGCATTTCAACAAATTGTAGGCTCACGTCACACACTACCCCAGTGCCAGGGAGAAGAGCCAGCTCTTTATGGCTGGATCTCCCTCTAAATGTTTCTTACAATGCCATTGTGATTTTCTGTTGTGACCACCATTTTGTGAGATGTGGCCAGATATCAAAGCTGTCTTTTAATGTCATTTTTTTTAGATTTAGTAATTTGCCAAATGGCCTCGTACTAATCTTGATTTGCAGTAACATCTGGGGTCTTGTTTTTTTATTTTTTTATTTTATTTTAATTCCATTTATATCCCGCCCTTCTCCGAAGACTCAGGGCGGCTTACAAGCTTAGCAGTAGCCTTCATTCTATGTATATGCCTGCTTATTAGGGCTTTGCCCCCCCCCCCAAGCGGCATTATTACAAAGTCATCTTATTGCCCCCAACAATCTGGGTCCTCATTTTACCTACCCCAGAAGGATGGAAGGCTGAGTCAACCTTGAGCCTGGTGGGACACGAACCTGCACTATTCTTCGAGACTGCTTAGGCAAGTCTCTGCAGCTTTCTTGGTAGGTTTTTCAGAAGTGGTTTGCCATTGCCTCCTTCCTAGGACTGAGAGAGAGTGACTGGCCCAAAGTCACCCAGCTGACCTAATGCATAAGGCTGGGCTAGAACTCTCAGTCTCCCTGTTTCTAGCCTGATGCCTTAACCACTACACTGAACTTGTTCTTCTTGCTTTTTTAGATATATTTAAAAACTTATATGTGACTATCTTGCTCAATTTGCTGGTTTCTCTCTCTTTCTCTCCCTCCCTCCCTCCCTCCTTCCCTCTATCTCTCGTAAAATCCAGCTCAATTGGTTGAGTAACTTTTATTCCTTGGGGTATTTGGACAGAATTTATGCCTTTCATTGTTTATATTTCTTTCATAGTTTCTTGTGACATTGGTAAAATTCACAAGAAAATTGTGTTTTATAGAGCCTGACAGCAAATAATATAAATAATTTTTCATGCCATCAGATTTAGTATTGCAGCATGTAATCATTATCTTTTTTATCCCATGGGAAAAAAGAATCAAATAAAACATATCACTCAGTTAATTTAGTCCATTCAAACTAAAGGCATCCTTATGGGAACAGCAGCATGAAGCGCTTAGTAGCTAACACTGCTTATATTTCCCAATGTCACATTGTTTGTTCAAAGGAAAACAAGAAAAAACAGAAAAAGAGAGAGAAAATAGGGGCAAAATAGTGTTGACTAGCCAGCAAGTAGATCAAGGCAGGAAAGTCATGGATGATCTACAAAAGAAAAACATTAATACCAATTCCTAAAACAGAACATGATCAAAGTTAACCCACATCTTGTTCACTTTGGGAACAGAGCAGCAACACTGGTGGATGGTGTGTTGTTGTTTTTTTGTGTTGTTTTTCTCTGTGAAACATTTCATGTAGCTGCATCATCTTTTGCCTGACATATAATCATGAAGACTAAACCTCTGGTCCCAGTGACCAACCTAGACTGGATAGCAATGGCAATAGCACTTAGACTTACATATCACTCACAGTGTTTTACAGCCCCCTAAGTGGTTTACAGAGTCAGCCTATTGCCCCCAACAATCTGAGTCCTCATTTTACCGACCTTGGAAGGAATCAACTTTGAGCCGATCAGGATCAAACTGCTGGCGGTCAGTAGAGTTAGCCTGCAATGCTGCATTCTAATCACTGCACCACCATGGCTCTCAATGAATCCTGCAACATTATCCTGGGACATGTCTATTTGCCTTCATTCATAAAACAAAAACAACAATAGAAAGTAATAGTTTAAAGCATTTAAGATGGCACTCCCTGTTTGGCTAGGATATTTATAATTACGCACAGTTGGCACACAGAGATAAAAGAGCATCTAACCCAATCACTCCTGTCATTCAAGCAGATATAAGAAATATTAGCTCTGAAAACTTCACAAATATTGCAATGGGATAGAATGGGCAAAAGATTTAGAAGAACATCACGATGGAATTACATGTAATCTGATCATATGTTCTGAATAGGAAATAAGTCCCATCTTACTCACAGAATTTATGCCAGCTAATTATGCACAGAACAAGTGTTTAAAAATGACTGTGTGCATCTGAAATGGAATCAGTAATCCGCTTGTATTCAAAAGCTGATCATCAAAAGTACATGATGTGGTGCCTACTTCAATGAATATAAATACAAGTATAAACAAATGGTATTTCATAAAACCCTCAAAATCTGAACTTACAGTGTGGCATAATTTATTTCTGGATTTCTGCACATGCTCCCTTTTTATCCTCACAACCAACCAAGTTAGGTTAACCTGGCCAATAGTAACTCTTCTAAAACATTTAATAAAGTCCATGGAAAGAAAGGTAAATTGGATGTCTCTGTCATCAATATTATAACCAGTAACTCATTTAATTTAGCCATTTAATAAATTAACATGTTGATTTCCCATCCTTTCTCATAGCTGCAGCATAATATAGAAAGTTATTTTCCAGAAAATTTATTCCAAAATATCTTTCTTTTTTTTTTGAAGAATGATTGCTATGCAATAGAACTGTTCCTCCTTCTACTGCTTTGCAGTTCTGTCTCTATTTCTGTCATCCAATCAATATTTGGTGAATGTTTCCCAAGATAAGAGGTGGGGAGAAATGTTCAGTTGAGAGATAAATGCTTCAGTGGATTCATTCAGAGATTTTAAAAAACAGGATTTATAAGCCTTTAAAGTGCTTGAATTACCAAATAGTGCATTTTTATAATACGCAGGACTCTTTTAATCCACCACCGTGTTCTGGATTTTTGCACAGTATCTTTGAGATAATGACACAATTCTACATTTGCATTTGTAACATATTAAAACATAATGCATATCCAATGAGGAGGTCATGATATATTTTTAATTTAATGCTACAGTACTTTTGGTAGTACTTGTCATTTATTAACATGCCTGTTTACCACAAAAATGCATCCCTCTGCAAAATAAATAAATACATTGAAATGTTTATCCATGTTGGTTCTCAAAGAGAATGTGGAGGAAAGGAAAATGTGCACTTTTCCTTCAAAAGTGCAAATATGCACTTAAAAGACATTAATCATCGTGTTATTCGTCCATAGCAGAATTTTATTAGCAACACCGTGCTAAGCACACATTTGACAGACATGCCTTAACAGGTAGAAATCTGCCTGCCTTATTTAATTATGATAAGCAATGAACGTGCATCAGCATCAAAAACTGCAAAAACAGAAGCTAAGTTTTTTTTAAAAAAAAAACTCAGTTCCGAGAGAATCCTGTTAATTCAAATCTCTAGTCTAGCAAATTCTTTTCCAGGATGACTAACAAGATACTATATGCAGAGAGCTAATTTCATTGCCATTCCCAAGGAATTAATATTCAGAGGTTTAAAGACAAGCATATAGAAGTAGTTCTCAACTTACAACAGTTCTTTTCGTGACCGTTCAAAGTTACAATGGCACTGAAAAAAGTGACTTATGACTAGTTTTCAAAGTTACATCCTTCAGATTGCTTGGCTGCTGGTACATACTTATGACCTTTGCTGTGTCCCAAGGTCAAGTGATCACCTTTTTCAACCTTCTGACAAGCAAACTCAGTGGGGAAGCCAGATTCACTCAACAGCTGAGTTACTAACTTATCAACTGCTATGATTCACTTAACTGTGGTGAGACAGGTCATGAAATAGAGCAAAACTTACTTAACAAATGTCTCACTTAACAACAGCAATTTTGGGCTGTTGGACTGTTGCAATTTGAGATGTAAGTCGAGGACTACCTGTAACTATGTCCGTCGTACATAGATCAAAGTTTTTCAAACAGTTTTCTCCAGGGTTCCACAATGATGTAATGGAATTATGTCTATATCAAGGGTGTCAAACTCGCAACGTCACGTGACGTGTCACAACGTATCGTGAATTTTTTGTCATTGCTGGCAATGGGGTGGGTGCAGTTTTGCTATGAAGCATCCGGCCCGTGGGCCGGCAGTTTGACAGCCCTGGTTTATATCGATGGGTGGATGGATGGACAGACAGATTTTCTATAAAAAAATTGAGGACAGAAAAAGAATTACTTTGATACTCAGAATGCTTGAAACCGAAATCCGTGGTGCATATTTCTTCATATTTCCTTGGGATTTGCAGTTTATGTTTATGCAATATTGATTTATTTTAGCGATCTGTAGTTTGTTTCTACAGCATTTATTCATTTATTTATTAAATGCATACAGCTCTTTTGTGTTATTCAGCTTTTTTCGTGAAACAGTTTCGTATTACAATGTGTTATCTTTTGAGGCCTGTTTTAAATTTATTAATTTCTGCCCTTCTGTTCCTTATAGATTTCAGAAATGGCAGAATAGGAGATGAGCTATTCACAAGAAAAGTAATTCTCCTGGCAGATAATAAAATTAGCTCCAGTTTAGAGTCTTTGACAATTTTGTTTCTTTTTCTAATAGATTCCAGTTAATTGACTTTAGCAATTAAACTTATTTTACTATTTTGATCTGTTTTTGAATCATACTGCGTTCTTTCTCCAATTCCCACACATGAACATGTGTAAATGTAAAAAAAAAAAAATTACTCAACCAACATAGTAAAACTTTGAACTAGAAAGGAATGTATGGTAGTAGCAATTTATTCTATTAACAGAGATTTTAAAAAATTGAGCAAAATAAGCTTCACTAAATGCACATTACTAGAAAGGATGTCTTGTGCCAGTCATATACATTGTTATTTTTAAATTTCAATAAGCTTTTATCAGTTTTATCAAAGCATCATACTTTATTCATACACAATTACTTTCATGAAAGTCAGAATATTGATTTCTGCAATATTCAGAAAAACAGGGTATAAACGTGGAGAAAACCTAATTATATAATCATTTCTTTTACTTTTTGGAATAGAGGAAATAATAGGAAATAATAATTCTTCTGCTTTTGAATCCCATGTATTAGCCTTTCCCATACGTTGCAGTTAATATTATTCTAATTATATTTATTAGGGGCTAAGCCATTTAGAATTGACTAAAAAGTTGTCAATATTAAATTACATTGCATATCAAATTACGTAAGCACAGAGCAGCTTAAACAAGTTCATAATAAATGTAGTTTTGCTGATAACATTTCTATAAAAGTCAAGACATTAAAAAATGGGAGAAAAGCCATCCAAAGGATACAATTTTCTGTTTTTGTTTGTTATTAAATTCTTACTTGCTATATTCCATATTTATTTCTCCTTTTCCCATTTATTTAGGGAGCAACATTGTATTTACCCTGAAGTGAAGCAGGTCACACAAACACCTTGGACACTCACACAAGGGCTGCTAGCAGGCTGTTGATTTTTGGCCAGCTGTGGGTTTGTGACTGGCAATGTGAGTTATCATGCTCTTTCCTTAGCTTTTCCTTACTTATCCTATTCCCTAATCTTCAGATTTGGGAAAATTATAAAATTGGCATTGTAGTAGATAGGATTTAATTGAAATACAGTAGGTCAGTTGTTCTGAGCAGACCATATTGGGAGGAATGGGAAGGAGGAAAGATCCTGCTGAAAATCTTGAGATAATTTATGGACTCTTGTGGTTTTGGACTCTTGAGATACACACATACACACAAAGTCTGATTATTAATCACATTCAAACAATGGATCAACCCCAAGTTCCCAAAATGGCACTTAGGGACGTGGTGGCTCAGTGGGTTAGGACACTTAGCTTGTTGATCAGTTTGGCGAGTCAAATCCCGAGTGCCGTGTAACAGAGTGAGCACCTGTTACTCATCCCAGCTTCTGCCAACCTAGCAGTTCGAAAGCACGTAAAAATGCAAGTAGAAAAATAGGGACCACTACGGTGGGAAGGTAACAGCATTCCGTGTGCCTTTGGCGTTTAGTCATGCCGGCCACATGACCACGGAGACATCCTCAGACAAACGCTGGCTCTTCGGCTTTGAAATGGAGATGAGTACCGGCCCCTACAGTTGGAAATGACTAGCACGCACATGCGGGGGAACCTTTACCTTTACCTTACCTTTTACCCCAAATGGCGCCAACCAACTGGAGATAGATAAGATGCAGCATTCTCTTGGGACCAGGTAAGATTGCCCAGTTAAAATTGTCCCAAGAGGAGTTGGCTAGCCTGCTGTACATTAGGAAATACCCACAGAGCTTGAGCCTAGCTGCAGATCTCAACTGTAATAATAATAAATTCACTTTGGTTAATCAAAAGAGTTGACATTTCCCTTTGTCTTTTCCTTTATTCATCTATTTTTACTGACAAAAAATATTTGTAGCTTGGGATTGAACTTTGAGTCCTTAGTGCTTTCTGAGCTTGGTTGTTTTCTTGCACATGTTTCGTTACCAAATTAGGTAACATCATCAGTGCTGGTAGGGAGTGGGGTTTTCTCTCGTTTATGTTCTAGTGGCTTGCCCTGACAGTTTTGGGATATTTTTGATTTCTTGATTTGAGCTGTTGTTTACTTTTAATTTGTTTGGCAGTTCCTTGATTGGGTAATATTTGCTTCTTGATTGTTGGTCTAATGTTAATCTTGGTGTTAATCTATTCCCATCTGGGCACTGATAGCTGATGAGGAGGTCTTTTGATCTTTTTGTTTCCTTTTTGGCTTTTTGATTGTCTCTTTTGAATGGTATGTAGATGTTGTTTATCTCTATGTGCCTGTGGATGGCTGATTTGTCTGAGTGGAGGCTTCCAGGAATTCTCTAATGTTTTTAGATTTGGCTTGGTCTAAGATGCTCACAGTTTCCCACTTAAAACTTTCGTTGAGTATGTGCATGTGTTTTGAAATTAAGTTTCCATCATGTTTTCTGTAAACTAGTTGATGTGCATACAATCTGCTAGTCTTCTGCCTGTTTGTCCTACATACTGGCTCATCTATATAAGGCTATAGAAATCAAGAGGCTGGTTGTCACTATATAACCCTTCATGTTATATAGCCAAGTTGTTTCCTGGACTGTCTCTCCCCAGTTGTTTCTATTTATCCTATTAAATCTAACAGTAGAAGTCTGCTGTAAATTCTGCTAATTTGAAAAAAATATCTTGTGGGATAGCAATAGCTCTTAGACTTATATGCTGCTTCATAGTGTTTACAGCATTCTTTAAGTGGTTTACAGAGTCAGCATATTGCCTCAAATAGTCTGGGTCCTCATTTTACTGATCTCAGAAGGATGGAAAGTTGAGTGAACCTTGAGCATGCAGGAAAGGGACCTTTTCATTTAATGATTCTTCCCTATGGAAAACTATTCTTCCTGAAATTAGATTTGACCCCAGACCTGCTAAAGACTTTCAGAAGATTCTTAAGACATGGATATGTTCCCAGCCATGAGAGTTAGACCGTCAGTGGGAATCCATGATGTGTTTATATTTCAACTTGATTGATTTGATTCTTCAGCTGCTGCATTCACTACTGCAGGCATGTCAAACTGCCGGCCCACGGGCCGGATGTGTCACACCAAAACCACACCCACCCCATTGCCGGCAATGGGGAAAAAGTCCGATACATCGCACGAAATCACATGACGTTGTGAGTTTGATATGCCTGCACTACTGTGTTTGATAAATTTTGTTTTAATGTTGTAAGCTGTTCAGAGTCAACTCAGTAAGATAGGGAATCATATAATTTGAAGAAACAAAAATAAGTAAGATATATTATCATTATCCTAATATGTACTCTTCTATAATCAAACTTGGATGCAAGCTATTAAATGTATTGTACTCAGGTTAAATTACTTAAAATATTAAAACCATTTTAATCACTTAAGATCAATAAACCCTGTGCTGCTTAAGACTATAATGCATAGGGGAGGGAAAAATTCCAAAGCTTTCTTTTCACTATACTGTATTAGAAGCACAATTCAAGGTTTCTTTAGATAAAGCATTTGCCATGTTAATGCTCCAGATAATGCACACTCCACCTTACTGTCATTATGAGGACATTAGCTTCCTGTGAACAGTCACAGGTTTTATGCAACACAATTCAAGGAGGAAAGCCTTCATATATGTGGCTATGTCACTGGAATATATGTGATTTTCCTCATGATCCTGGAAATGCAGTGTGTTTGTTAAGGTACAAAGACTTTCCTTTATCAACAAATATAATATGCAGAAACTAATGTCATTAAAGCAGTGAGGAGATAGCCACCATTATCTAAATCAAAGCTTCTGGATTAATTAATTAATTATATATATAAAACTCTGTGTGTGTGTGTGTGAGTGAGAGAGAGAGAGAGAGAGAGAGAGACAGAGAGACAGAGACAGAGACAGAGACAGAGACAGAGAGACAGAGAGAGACAGGTGTATACCTAACAGCAAACATGTGCTGGAAACATTGCTTGTATACAAATGATTACACCTAAGTTATTAGCTCTTCCAAATAAGGCAGATGACTTTTGCTATGGGAATTTTTTAGATTTCTTCTGTCATACTTGCTATATAGTTAAATGGCAGACCAGATGATCTTGGTGCTCATCACATTTTTCCCAGCATTGTAGACTAAATCTAAGTCACTGCCATTTTGTTAAACATGGTCATTATATCTCAATTTTATTAAAGGTAAAGGTAAAGGTTCCCCCGCACGCACATGCGTGCTAGTCGTTTCCGACTCTAGGGGGCGGTGCTCATCTCCGTTTCAAAGCCGAAGAGCCAGCGCTTGTCCAGGACGTCTCTGTGGTCATGTGGCCGGCATGACTAGATGCCAAAGGCACACGGAACGCTGTTACCTTCCCACCGTAGTGGTCCCTATTTTTCTACTTGCATTTTTACGTGCTTTTGAACTGCTAGGTTCAAAATTAATACCCTAATTCACCTAATCACATTTTCCAGTAAAAATTAACCAGGGACCATCAGCAATTAGGACAAGATGTCTATGACACAGTCTTGGGACCAATTTGGTCTTCTGCTTTATTTATTTATTATATTTATAACCCACCTTTATTATTTTTTATAAACAACTCAAGCGGAGAACACATCTAACATTTCTTCTTCCTCCTATTTCCACCTCTGCAACCCTGTGAGGTGAGTTCCAACCTCACCCAGCTGGCTTTCATGACTAAGATGGAACTAGAATTTGCCGTTTTCTAGTTTCTAGCCTGGTGACTTCACCCCTAGAGCAAACTGGCCCTCTCAGTTTTAATTTCTTTTTAGACTATGGAGGCTTTAGATACAGATTCCAATATAGTTACTTGCAGTTCTATATGCAGTTTGCCACCTCTGCTGAGTTAAAGTTTTCCTTTGATCTTCCCAGAGGCCAAAATCCATTTTAATATCTTCCATTGTTTTCACACAGATCATAACAAATGATAGGCACATAATGCATTCCATCTATTTCCACCTGATTTTTCCCCTCTTCATTTGTTCATGTTGATTTATCTTTATGTTTTATGATGCATGTAGATATCCTGGTTTGTCTTGTTCTCCATCATGTGCCTCAGAACTCATGAAATTATATTGTTAGAATTTGGTGAGACTCCCCTACTCCAGAATCAACAAGCATACTAGAAGCATTCATTTCAAGATGCAGAGATTTTAAATACAAAAGGGGCATTCCTTTTTTTTTATTGAAAAGTTTTATCATACATTTTATCTTTAACAAACCCCCCTACCCCTCCCCTATCCCTCCCTCCTTACCCCTCCCCCCCTCCCCCCCCCGACTTCCCAGAGCTAAATACAAGGTATAAAAAACAAAAAAAAAGAATCATAAACAACCATATGCTAACAACCGTAAACTCTAAAAACTATCACTCTCTAGCTCATATAGGATAACTACAAACACTATTAATATAAAATATATAAAAAAAGAGGAAAAAAAAGAGAAAAGAAGGGAAGACTTATTCAAATGCTACATGAAACTTTTTAGTCCCATATTTGTTCTGGATATACTCAATCCATTTTCTCCAATCCATAATATAACGTTCTTGCGAATGATCTTTCAAATAGGCCGATATCTTTGCCATCTCTGCCAGGTCAGAAACCTTTAAAGTCCATTCTCCTATAGTCGGCAGTTCCTCCTTCTTCCAATACTGACCTATTAAGAGTCTTGCTGCCGTAATTAAATTCAACATCAACTTAGTGTCCACAACTCTAGCATCTGTAATTATTCCCAACAAAAAAAGTTGCGGACAAAACTTTATCCTCTGTTTAAAAATCTTCTGCATGCTCCACCAGACTTTTATCCAAAAAGCCTTAACCTTTTTACAAGTCCACCATATGTGAAAATATGTTGCGTCTTCGTCACCGCACCTCCAACATTTAGGCTGATAATTCGGATACATACTTGCAAGCTTTTTAGGATCTAGATGCCATCTATAAAACATTTTGTAAAAATTCTCTCTTAGATTTTGAGCTTGTGTAAATTTTACGTTCCTCACCCAAATCCTTTCCCATGTATCCATTGTAACTACTTCTTGAATATTTTGGGCCCATTTAATCATACAATCTTTAACAAGCTCTGTTTCTGAGTCAATTTCTATCAATGCAAGATATATCCGTTTGATATGTGCGGGACCCTGATTTCTAATTTGTTTTATCAAATTTTCATCAGTCATTGTAAAACCAATTTTCTGGTCTTCTTTCCACCTGGCCCGTAGCTGAGTATATTGAAACCAATTTTGAACAACCTTCTCTTCTCGCAAGAGGCTATATGATTTCAAACTCCAGACATTTCTTTCCAAGCTCAGAATCTCCTTGTACGTAGTCACATCATGTTTGAAACCAGCATGTATATTTTCTATTGCGTGTTTTGGAATTGCCCACAGTGGTATTTTACAATCTAGCTTATGTCTATACTTCTTCCAAACTCTCAACAATGCCTGTCTTAGAATATGCACTCTAAACACATTGTCTACCTTCTTGTCATACAACAAATATGCATGCCAGCCAAACAACAAATCGTGGCCCTCAAGATTTAATAATCTCTCTTGTGTCAAATTAATCCAATCACTTATTCCTACTAATGCAGCAGCTTCATAATATAGTTTAAGATTGGGCATTTTAAGACCACCTCTCTCACGAGTATCCTGCATAATCTTAAGTTTAACTCGTGGCCTTTTCCCTGCCCAAACAAATTTATTGATACCTCGCTGCCATTCCTCCAAATTAGAATCTTTCTTAAGAATCGGTATCATTTGAAATAAAAATAGAAATTTAGGCAGGACGTTCATTTTCACTGCTGCGATCCATCCCAACAAGGACAATTGCAATTTTTCCCAACTCTCCAATTCTTTTTGAATTTTCCCCCACAGTTTTTCATAATTATTTTTATATAACTTTGTATTAGAGGGTGACAAAAGCACCCCCAAATATTTTACCCTTTTAACAATCTCAAATCCAGTTAATCCTTCTAAGAGAGCCTTTTGCGAAACTGTCATATTTTTAGCCAGAATTTTGGTTTTCTGTATATTAACTTTAAATCCAGAAACCTTCCCGTATTGTGTTATTATCTCCATCAGGTCCACAACAGAGTTCTCTGGCTGGGTCACTGTAACAACCAGATCATCTGCGAATGCTCTCAATCTATAATCCTGATCTCTAATTTGTATACCCTTAATTTTTTCCGAATTCCGTATTTTAACCAATAATATCTCTAATGTTAATACAAATAACAAGGGCGATAACGGACACCCTTGCCTTGTGCCCTTCTCAATATTACATGCTTCTGTCAGACTATTATTAACTATAATTCGGGCAGCTTGTTTTTGATATAATGCCCTAATCGGTTGTAAAAAATTTTCCCCAAAATCCATTTTGTCTAAAACTCTCATCAAAAACTGCCAATTCAATTGATCAAAAGCTTTTTCAGCATCTAGAAAGATTAGCGCCGCAGGGATCTGGTTGTTCCTTTCCAAAAACTCTAACACATCAACTATATGCCTCACATTATTTTTCATTTGCCTACCACTAATAAACCCCGTTTGGTCCCCATGAATCACCTGTTGCAGAACCCTCATCAGTCTATTAGCCAACACCTTAGCAAATATCTTGTAATCTGTATTTAAAAGCGATATCGGTCTATAATTTTTAACTTGAGTAGCATCTTGGTCTTCCTTCGGAATCAAGGAAATAAAAGCTGTTCTCCAAGACGGTGGCACCTTTCCCCCCCTCTGGATTGTCTGGAACAGTTCCTTTAACGGTTTCATCATCTCTAATTGTAAATTTTTATAATAAGCCGCAGACAAACCATCCGTACCTGGTGCTTTATCCATCTTCAATTCCTTAATTGCTGTAAAAATTTCTTCTTCTGTAATTGATTGATTAATCCCCTCTTTTTGTACTTGCGTAAGAACCGGGATACTAGCATTCTCCAAATATATATCAATGTCTTTTTCATTAATCTTCTCCTTAGCATATAATTAGAATAAAAATCCACAAAAGCATCCTTAATAAGGTCCTGTTGAAACACAACCCTTCCTTTATGCTCAATTTTGTCTATATTAGAAGCCCTTTGCTTTTTCCTCAATCTATAGGCTAACCATCTACCTGGTTTGTTGGCGTTGCAAAAGGTATTATGCCTGGCAAACCGCAAATTGGTTGCCACTTGGTCAGCCATTAATTTATCAAATTGTCCTCTTAACAGTTTAATAGCCTCCTTAATCTTCACATCCTCTGAATTCAAAATCAAAGCCTTTTCTTTTTCCTTTATTTCATTCTCCAGTTCTTTCCTCCTAGCTTCCACGGCACGTCTATGTTTATTATTCATATATATCAACACCCCTCTCATATAGGCCTTACTAGCATCCCAAACCATGTCCATAGAGGTGCCCTTATTCATATTAATTTCAAAAAAATCCTTCATCCGCTGTTTGCATTCTTCCACATTTCTCTGATTTCTAAACAAATTCTCATTTACGCGCCACGAGCGCCTATCTCTATTCTCCTTATCAATCTCTAGCCAAACTGGGCTGTGATCAGAAATAGTTCTTGCACAAATCTTCACCTTCTTAGTCCTTAAAAAAAATCATTAGTCAACAAAATAAAATCAATCCTAGAAAAAGATTGATGTCTGTCAGAAAAAAAAGTATAGTCCTTTTCCTGCAAATGTCTCTCGCGCCAAATATCTCGCAGTTCCAAGTCATCCTTCATTTCAAAAAAGGATTTAGGCAGTCTAGCATGACTTGGGACGCGCTTAAAAGCTCCAGCCTTGTCCATCTGTACATCCAAAACACCATTCCAATCCCCCATAAAAATAAAAGATTTATAATCCAACTGGGTAAGCTTTGTATGAAGTAAACTAAAAAAGTCAGCTTGTTGTTGATTAGGAGCATATAATCCAACTAAAAGCGTCTTTTTACCTTCTAGCAGCAGCTCTATCATAACGTATCTTCCATGCTTATCTGCTTCAATTAAGTCTGCTGTTAAAGCACTTTTAACATAAACAACCACTCCATTTTTCTTATTCATTGCAGAAGCAGCAAATTGCGTACCCAGCCTTGAGTTCGATAAATACTTTTGGTCCACAACCCTAATATGCGCTTCTTGCAAACATATAACATCTATCTTAAATTGTTTTAAATATTGAAAAACTTTCTTCCTCTTCTGTGGTGAATTTAGTCCATTAACGTTCCAAGTTAAAAATTTAGTTGCCATGCATATCATCCCAAAGCTCTTGGAGCACTGCTTTGATAGGACTATCTTCTTTAGGCCGTGCTCCTCCCACTGCTTGGCTGTAAGTACGTTGTGGAAGTTCCATAGAATTCTGCTGATCTTGTTCTTTTGTTTTTTTTGATCGTTTTAAAGCAGCACGCGTCACCCTCTGCTCTCTAGGATCATCCAAAGAAGTTGTAGCTTGATCTCCTCCAGCACCGTTCTCCTCTGTCTGTCCATCTTCAGCCTTTTGATGTTCTCCTTCTCCAGATCCCTTTGCAGCTTCCAGAAGTGATAATGAGGTTGCTTTTAAAACGTTATTGTAAAAATCACGCGCCTGCATCACAGTAACCAGACGGTACCTTTTACCTTCATGCATCACCATCAACCCAACTGGAATCTCCCATCTGAACCTTATATCTCGTTGCTTGAGCTCTTGCACAAGAAATGTAAAATCCTTCCTCCTCCTTAAAATCTTTGGAGGGATTTCTTTTAGAACCAAAACTTCTTGATCAGCAATCACCACTTTAGAATCATAGGCAGCTTGTATAACTTCATCTCTAATTTCCCTCTTTGCAAAATAAACCACCACATCTCTAGGCAGCTTTCTCTGTCTAGCAATCCATGAATTCACACGAAACACTTTATCCATGCCTCCCTTTATTTCAGATGCTGGCTGATTCAATACCACTTCCAGAGCCTCAGAAATCAGCTGCTTTAAATCTTCCTTAATATTCTCTTTTAAGCCTCTGATTCTAACAGCAAACTGCATCTGGTAATATTGAGCAAGACTCAATTCTCTGTCCATTTTGTCTCTTAAATCTTCATTCTCCAATACTTTTGCTTCTAATATGGCATTCTTTTGAGTCAAATCTTCCACTTTTTCATCCAGATCTTCCACACATTCAGCCACTTTATGCACTGAAGACAAAATGTCTACCTTCATCACACTGAACTTCTGTTCCATCCTCTCTTCCATTCTCTCCTCCAATTTCTCCAATTTCTCCTCCATCTGTGCAAATTTATCACCCATTGATTCCAAAATTACCTGGGCATGTTTTTCAAGAGCATCTTGTAAATGCTTTGGTGTCAATACATCAGGAGGATGCAACGCCTGCAATGATGATTGTTGCACCGGAGAAGTTCCACCACTCCGAAGAGTTTTTGGGGGAGGTTTAGCCGCCATCTTTTACTTTCACTTGTGACGCACTTTCACTTTAAGTTTAAAAAGTCCATCAAGCTCGAGAGTAAAATATAATAATCCTCTTCACCTTTTCCTCTTGTACCGCTCTGCCTGCTCCTTTTATTCCATAGTCCTTCCTTCAGGCAGGGGTGGTCGCAAACGCCTGGCTCTGCTCCAAGAAATCCGGAGCAGAGACGCTGACCAGCTGGGAGCGACCCAGGCTACGGGGGAGTTCAATCCTTCAGCCGCCCAAGCTACAAGCTCAGGCGGCCCCGGAGAACTCGACCCCTACCTGGGGCCTCACCCCCTCCTCTTCTCCCGAGGAGGGGGCTTCAAATTCACCCGAACAGCTGATCGGCACTGTTTCGGGTGAAAATTACTCAGCTGAGCCGCGGGCAGCCCGGGAAGGCTGTCTCCGGCGCCGCCCAGCCACCGGAAGTCACAAAAGGGGCATTCCTGAAACCTGTACCTAAGCACCTCCTCAGGTATCCACACTATCCAGAAAGATACAGCCATAAAGAGATATAGAAACAATAAAGACAAAACCAATAAAGCAATAAATGTAAACAATGAAGACAAAAATCTCTGTAAGATGACGTTGAAATATTCCTTTCACGAACACGGACGTGTTGTGAGGAGCATTAGGATTGTCAGCACCGCAGAGGTAATGAAGGTGAAGCACAACAGGTCAAGTACAGCTAATTGCAGAATTCTAAAATCTCTGATTACTGTCAGGGCATTAGACAGAGAACTGACTTGTCATCTAGTAGGCAATGGTGGGCGGGGAGAAAGAGAGAGAATTAGAAACAAAGGTCAAAGCATCATCACTGCAGTTGAGCAATCTGAGGCTAATAGATCAACAGAAACACTTACATGCATGGCTGGATTTAATAGCCATATCCACACTAAACAGCATCTGTTTAAAATGATATCCAGCCTTAGAAATGAACTGCAGTAATAATCATTGTTCAAGTGTGTATGAAATAAAGCTTTCACAACAAAGAACTCAGAAGTGGAATACAAACAACAGCTTTCTTGTGAGGGTTATTTAAAAAAAAAGACTATTTTTTTTACTAAATATTAAAATGGCATTTCTTCACATGGATGCTATTTAGTGGGACTGGTAGTCCTTGACTTACAGTGGCAATTTGGGACAGAAATTTCCATCACAAAGCAGTGCAGTCATAAAGGGCATTGAAAATGGCAGTCTTTTCAGTCCCCATTGCCATTGTTAACTGAATCCCATGACTCTCAGCTAGGTGAAGCCAGTTTCCCTCAACCAAAATCAGTAGGGAAGCTGGCAGTAAGTTGCAAATCCTGGGAAGGTGGCTACTGCTGGATACAGAATGAGGCAAAGGCGTATGCTGGGATACAGGGAGATGATGTGAGAAGTACTATGTAGACCAGGGAGGTTGCACCAGACTGTGCAGGAAAAGCTGTGCAGATCAGTGCACAAATGGCACTCCACAGGTTGGAGATGGAGTGTGGGTAGGTTGAAGAAGGTCTCCAAGTGCATGGGAGATGTTGCATGGGTCAGAGAGGCTGACATGGTATAAGTGCAGAAGAGAGGGTTCATGGGTAGGAGGAGAGTTATCCCAGCAATTTACCACCTTCTCTGCTGGCTTCCCAATTGACTTTCTGGAAACCCAGCAAGCAAGGTTGCAGATAGCAACCATGTGATCATGGGATGTAACTAGTAGTCATAAGTGCAAACAGATTGTCAATTACTACGGGCATAGTTGTTTAATCACTTTTTAATTTTTGTATCCTGTTTTTTATTATGTATTGCCCTGTTCACCGCCCTGAGTCCTTCGGGAGAAGGGCGGTATACAAATTAAATTATTAAATTAAATTATTAAATTATTAAGTAAACAGTTTTTATTATTAATTTTATTTGTATACTGCCCTTCTCCCGAAGGACTCAGGGCGGTGAACAGGGCAATACATGTTAAAAAGACAGAATACAAAAATTAAAAAAGATTAAACAAAGTGCCCAGAACTCTTAAATAGGTTAAAACACATTTAAAAGTAATAAAAACCCAACCCCATCCCATCAGGCCAGGCCAGCTTGTTCAAAGAGATACGTCTTTAGATCGCGCCGGAAGGAGCGAAGGTCGGGCGCCATCCGGAGCTCAACCGGAAGACAGTTCCATAAATCCGGCGTGCCCACAGAGAACGCCCTCCCCCTGGGGGCCACCAGTCGGCATTCTTTGACCGGTGGCACCCTGAGGAGACCCTCTCTGTGGGAGCATATTGGGTGGAGGGAAGTTGATGCCGGCCACAGTTCACAGTCACATGACTACAGAGGTACTGGGACAGCCGGAACTCTGAGGAGCACCAATCATGTAATGCCATTGCAACTTGGAACGGTCACTGGACATTAGGACAAAGGACTATCTGTATATATGGCAGCACGCACCGGAAAAGACATATATGCCTCCAAATGAATTATATTGTTAGATACTGGAGAGAAGTCTGGGTGCATTGTCATTCGTTGTTTTTGTTGTTGTTATCTATGTGTATCTGGGCTAAGGAGATTTTACTTGCTGAAAACAGATAGCTATGGAGAATGGATGAGATACCAGAATACTACTTGGCCCCCAAAAGTAATCCATGAAAGTATAAAAAATGGTGGAGAAATAGATGAAATGTCAGTATTATATCAGCATTATAAAATATAAAATATTCCAGTTTTCTATTCCAAATTTCTGGTATATTACCTAATTTTATGTTTATAGTATTTTAAACCTGATGATAATATTAGCTTGCTGATTTGCCCCTATGAAAGTGCTTTGCAATTCAATCAAAATAAAAGCATTCCAATCAAACAAAAAATATAGTGTAAAATTTAAGAGTATATTGTCATTTGGTAAATTATACTCCTTACATAATCATTTGAAGCAATATTAATTATTTAAGAGTGACTGCCCATTTTCACTAAATGTTTTCCAATGAAACATTCCCACTACCAGGTTTCAGTATTTTGTCCAATGATGATGTTGGAATAAATAATGCCTAAATATCAGACCTTGCACTATTTGGGTAATGAAATTTCTGCAGAATTTAAGCTCAGACAGTACCCAAAACTCCACAGTACCTAAATATGTCTAACCATCTTTACTTTTTGAAATATCATAATATTCCTGATGTAATTGGAACCAAGTCCTTAGCAGCATTTCAAAGGAGTCAAATAAGTACTTGCTAAATGAGCCCACAGTGGAACATAATCAGATGAAATTTTATTCAAATGCATTATTGAAGCTAACAAATGCATGGAATTTATGTTAGAAAACATGAAAATTAAATTTACCATTTTCACATGAGAACTGAACTTTAAAAGAGAACTCCGAGGTGTTTTTCCTGCCATAAAAAGTTTGACATTTGATTTGAATTGTTGAGTGGAACCAATATAAGTGACACTCTTGAAATATGTATCAGTTAAAAGCTATGATCACTATCAGTGTACATATTCTTTCCCATAAACTCACTGATATTTTCATCCAGTTTGTGACATTACTTTTAATTTGAATAGTTCAATTTTGAATATTCATAGATAATTCAAGATTCATTCTTATGAATAATTATCCCCCAAACATGTGAACAAAAACAAATCCTGTCTTTAAGGTATTTCCATAAATACCTTCTAATCAATTGTCATAATTTAGATTTGTTCCAATTTATGATGGACCTAGAATGTATACTATATTGGTGTACCATGTATACAGAGTTAGAGAAAGATCTTTTACCATAATTATGGTAATAAGTGAAAGAGCCAAGGTGGCACAATGTTTAAAATGCAGTGTTGTAGGATAATTTTGCCGACTGCCAGCAGTTTGCTTTTCACTGGCTCAAGGTTGACTCAGCATTCCATCCTTCCAAGGTCAGTAAAATGAGGGGTTGGGGGCAATATACTGACTCTGTAAACTGCTTACAAAGGGCTGTAAAACACTGTGAAGCGGTATATAAATCTAAGTGCTATTGGTATTATAAAAGAGACAAACATCATCTAAATATGATGACTTGTATTTACTTTCTGCATATGCTTGATGTCGCATTTATCTTATTGAGAAAGCCAAAAAATGCACTTTAAATATTAAAAAATAGGTATGTCCTTCATATGTTCTGTTTTCTAATTAAAAATAAAAAGTATTACTTCCCTCCAATGAGAGCTTTTTTGACTAACAGAAATAACATTATCAACTAGTGTATGTTCAGAAATTGTAAATGAAACAATAAATCAATTCTCAACCAACTTCATGTTTGATCAAGATTAACAAAATAATCTAACTTTGAACAGTGCCATGTTTGGTTACTAAAAAAGTTGATATCTCTTTATTTAGATTTAATTCTATCTATATGCTACCAAACTAAATTTATTTATGTTTCCATGAAGAACATTCCAGCCCAGAATGTTTGGATTTTTTTTCATTAAAACCTTATTCCCATCTGCATTTGAATCCAAAATAAAATTTAAATCCCAAGGTAAATTATTTAGTCCACCTAAATAATTCACAAAACAGATAAGTAAACATTTGGATCATAAAATTGGATTATAAAAATTAATCCAAACCATCTGACAGTTGGCATTATTATAATATTCTTTAGGTGTCAACTTATTTAGATAAAAGTTGCTTTTATTAGGAAAAATATGAATTAGTTTTGTACATTATCAAGACATTTAGACATTCCATTTATGAAATTCTTATCTTAGTTATATTTCCCACCATTTATCATTCTATGAAATGAATGTAGATCTATCTATCTATCTATCTATCTATCTATCTATCTATCTATCTATCTATCTATTATCTATCTATCTATCTATCTGTCTATCTATCTATCTATCTATCTATCTATCTATCTATCTATCTAGTAAGCAATTTAAAAAGAACCATTATCAATCAAATTAAGATAGCAACCATAATCATAACTACAAAAAACCCGACCTACTGCATACCTAACTTAAAATATAAGCAATTGAAGACAAGAACTTGATAGAGAGGCAGTGTCATGGATTTCTATTGGCTGTTCATATTTGCTTAAGTATAAAACATTCCATGAATGTGTACTACTCAGAAATATAGCAAATATCCACAGGAAAAATAATTATCACTTCCATAATGCTCAGCATGAACAATTGGAAAAATCCACCCCCCTTGATGTGAACAGTACATATAATAGTTTAATGATAAATAAATGAAACCTATGTATTTATTTTATAAAAGAAGCAGAACATGGACATATTCAGCCCAGCTGGAAAGATATACCTTACATTCACAGCAGAAATGTGAGAAAACTAATCAGATACCAGGGGGAGACATATAAACAATGAGGGTGATACTGGAGATGAAGAGAAGAATAAACACATCAGTCTGACTCCAGTGCCAAAGGGACATGTTAAAATAGATATTCTATTCATGTTAGCCTGTTTAACATCTATAAATATGATTGATCCATATGTACACTAGCTTCATTATATTCAATGTTTAAATATATTTCTTAGATCCACTAGAGGGAAGTAGAGAGTTTAGACGATGTCCAGAGCTTAGAGATGGTTCAGAAAAATGAATGAGTTATTTTATATTGAATTTCTTATGTTGGGGATGTCTGCAATAATTTCTTTGTCGCTTTCAGAAAGTAAAGGTTTGGACATACCCTGTTTTTATCAGAAAGTTTCTTGGCTATTATATTTAGGGATGACTTGCTTTCCCTAGATCTTTTACAATTAGAACAATTACAGGGCCTGGGGAATTAGGCTAAACACAAATTTGATATTAAATACAATAGCAATGCAATTCAACCTTTTTTGTTCAGTAGCTACAATTGCAACAATTCCTCGTTCCATTCAGAAAATTATATCCATGTGAAACTTATGCATCCCAGAAATGTGGAATCCCTTTTCAAGAACAGAGCATTTTACTGTTGATATAATTTAGTAGGTTTCAAGTAGGGGAAAGAAAAAAAGTTACAGATGATTCAAAGTCTGTGATAAAAATAAGTTAAAAATGGAATTGAAGAAAGTTGTTTACAGGCATGTTCTGTATATAAAGCAAAGCTGGTTGATTTTTTAAAATGTATGAATAACTTTTTTTTCTTTTCCTTTTAGTATTCTAAAAGATGCATGGTGTGATCATTTGACATTTAGCTTTCTGGACCTTTCTAAATTCTTAATAGCAATTTTGTGTTTTGAAAGTAAAATATATCCATTAATCAGAGGAGTTTTGATTTATGTTGATTTTTATGTTTTAACTGAAACGCCATGCTAGTATAATTCAGCAAGTTTCTGCTGCAGTTTCATTGCAAAAGTCCTAAGAGACCACAAAAATAGAGAGAGAGCCTGTACAGACAAGAAGCCCAATTGAATAATAATAAATACCATTTATTCTAAAGCGCTCTGGGACTTTAGAATTCAAACAGACAAGTACTTGTCATGTAACTCCTTAGATTTAACCATTTGTCTTTCTTATTGACAATTGTTACATTGTTACAGAAGAGAAAGAATCAGAGAAAATCAGAAAATATAAAGACTTACAAATAAAAGTAGAATGTGTGTGCAAAAGAGAGCAAAGATAGTACTAATAGTAATAGGTGTTTTGGGTGCAATCCCAAAACAATTGGAGCACCACTTGAACATCATTGGCCTCGACAAACTCACCGTCAGTCAATTGCAAAAGGCAGCTTTAATTGGAACAGCTTACACCCTGCGACAATACCTTTAATATCATGAAACAATAATATCTGCCTTTCCCAGGTCCTTGGGAAGGATTCAATAGGTAGATCAAAATGCAAAATCTGACTGACTACATGACCAATCATAAAATTACATAAAGAAAGCTAAATGTCAAATGTCATGATACACTGTGCATCCTTTAGTATATTAAAAATCTGTCAGTTCCAAAAGCCTGATTGCTTGAACCTGATGTATATGAATGCCAGCAGCAGCTAAAGAACTAGCAGCTGTGAGTTCACATTGTTGTGAATAGATAAAGAAGCCAAAGAATTGGATAAGATCACAAGTATCAAGATCTAAAACTTGAAATTGAAAATTATGGTCCCAGCGGTTAATGACATACTAGGTGCTGTGCCAGAAAATCTTGGATGGCACTTAGAAAATCTATAAATTAACAATATTAATTTAAAAAAAAATTCCAAAAGACCACAGTGCTTCAATCTGCACATGTACAATGCCAGTACACCGCAACATCCTAGATGCATACTGTATAAAGATCAACCCCATTTAAAGAAATGCCTGTTGTGACTCAATATTTTTACTTATATAAGAATAATAAAGCAAACTTGTATGCCAGCCAGCTCCCAATGACTTTGCGCAGCTCACAACAGAAGCCTGCAGGACTGAATTGACTATGCAGGTTCTAGATGGGGAGATGAGCAGTCCTTTATGAATCCAGGCCTATCCCTATCCAGGGGTCTTCAGACCTGGCCCTTTTATGACTTGTGGACTGCAACTCCCAGAATTCCTCAGCCAGCATGTCTGGCTGAGGAATTCTGGGAGTTGGAGTCCACAAGTCATAAAAGGCCCAAGTCTGAGGACCCCCTGCACTAATCTATGACAAAAGAGGGAGAACAAATGAAGAACTGCCTAAAGATGGTCTTGTAAAAAAGGAGTTCTTAAAGTATTTTTTAAATATATGTTTTAAAATATATAATTGAAGCACTTCATCTAACAGGTAGGCAGGTTATTATGCACTTTTAATACTTAATTTAAAATATTAGGGGAAAAGTAAATATACATGTACTGATCAATTTCCCCCCCTTAATTTACACATGCTTATTTTCAGTTTTTTGAATTGGGAACTACGTCACAGAGTCTAGGATTTCAGGATGTTGGTGGTTTCTGGTTGGTTGCTGGAGTTACGTGAGGTAAAGAGAAAAGGATAAGGGAGATTTAGAAAATGACACACTCTGCCTGCCCAATAAGTAACTGTACTGCTGTTTTTAAATTCCTTTCCTAGGCAAAGAATGTGTGGGTTGCATAGGAATTTATCTTTTAGGAGAGGGCTGCCCAACCTTGGTAACTTTAAAACTTGTGGCCTTCCAGTGCTAGGGAATTCTGGGAGTTGAAGTTCAAAGGACTTAAAGTCGCCAAGGTTGGACACCCCAGCTCTTGGTTTCTTAATGATATGTTTTATTTTCCAGTAGGTTTAAAATGCAAAAATACACTTGCTACATATGCATTATAAATAATTATCGCTATATTTTGGAAATGTTATGTTATCAAAAGTAAACAGCATGATGGTGATGGTTGAGCTCTGAGGCTGGCAAGCAAATGGAAAATGTGCGCACTTTGCGAATATCTGGATTGCCTAGAAGCTTCAAGATAAAAACTGTAGTATGTTTGCTATTATAATGTTGTTCAGTAAATGTGTTGAACTGAATCCTTTATAGTTGCTTAATTGATAGATAGCTGTATAAAGGTAAAGGTAAAGGTTCCCCCGCACATGCGTGCTAGTCGTTTTCGACTCTAGGGACCAGTGCTCATCTCCGTTTCAAAGCCGAAGAGCCAGCGCTTGTCCAAGGACGTCTCCATGGTCATGTGGCCGGCATGACTAGACACCAAAGGTGCACGGAATGCTGTTACCTTCCCTCCGGAGTGGTCCCTATTTTTCTACTTGCATTTTTACGTGCTTTCGAACTGCTAGGTTGGCAGAAGCTGGGACAAGTAACAGGCGCTCACTCGGTTATGTGGCACTCGGGATTCGACCTGCCAAACTGCCGACCTTCTGATCAACAAGCTCAGCGTCCTAACCCACTGAGCCACTGCGTCCCTTGTAGATAGCTGTATAGGCAAGCTGAAACAACTGTGTTTATTTTTCTTGTTGTTTTTCTTTCGTTCTCCCATTTAATTGTGGCCAATTCTAGGAGACTGTGTGGAGAAATCCCTACTATTTTCTTGGTAAGCTTTCTCAGAAGTGGTTTGCCATTACCTCCTTTCTAGTACTGAGAATAAATGACTGGGGCAAGGTTGTCCAACTTTGTCATTGTTAGAACTAGCACTCACGTTTTCCGGGTTTCTAGCCTGGTGCCTTAAGTACTACACCAAACTGCTCCTCATTTTTCTTTATATGCAAAAAGAAAAGAAAAAGAAAATAAATATGATATTATGCCATTATGAAGCATTAATATTTAAGACAGTTTGTCTAACAATAGGGAATAACAAGAAATTAAAGATATAAATTACAGGGTTAGTTTAATGTATTGATTAAAGCACCAGGCTAGAAAATAGGAAACCATGAGTTCTAATCCCACCTTAGGCACAAAGCCAGCTGGCTGACCTTATGCCAGTGATTTTATCTCAGCTTTGGGAAGGAGTCAGTGGAAAACCACTTCTAAAATCTTTCCAAGAAAATCACAGGAGTCAACACTGACTCAAAGTCACTGAAAAAAGAGATATAAATGAATATATTCAGTCCAAACAATGAATCTTCCAAAACATTATTAATGTGTGAAAAGATTTATTCACAAGGAGCTAACCCGCTACAAGACCATATCATATGGATTAATATTGCATTAAAATGCCTCATCTTCAACAGTTAGATCAATCTCTCTTCTTAAGATACCTAAGTGTAGTGATGGGATTCGAATACGTGAACAACCGGTTCCCTATCTGGATGCCGCTTCCAGAAGTTCATTCTTGGCCTGGGCAACAAAAATTAGCTACCAGTTCTACCAAACTAGTGAGAACTGGCTGAATTCCATCACTGCCTAAGGGTTTAACAGGCACTCATTTATGTTATTTGGCAATAATTGTAATTCATTACAATTCATGCATTTGAAATATAATAAAAAGCATCTGTCACAACCTTTTTATTTTATCCAGAATCTATAGAAAAGGGGTCTAGTTTCCTATAGATATAGGGACCCTAATCCTATATTATCAGACACTATTATGTAATACGTTCCTTTTTCCTTTCTCACCTTCCCCCAAGTTTTTTTAAAGACAAAAGTTAAACTTTCTAATAGAAGAGATTCTAAAGCAGTTAGGACTGCTGACCCATTTCTAAGCATCAACAGTTGTACTTGGAGATGAACCATATCTGTGACTGACCTTGTCAAGTCCAAATCATCAGCCAAATAATTGACTAGATGAATCTATTTTATTCAAGTGTTAACATTTAATAAAATCATTGATAAACTGGTTTGTATACATGTAAAGGGATTCCTTGACACATCCTAATATATAAATAGGTTATTTTAAAATATGATTTTATTGTTAATATTTGAATAGACAGGTTTCTCACTATGAAAGTTAAATACTGGAAAACAATTCCCACTTGTATAATTAAATTTCAAGCACAATTTTTAAGGCATATTTCAAGCTTTACTTTCCACAAGTAATCTAACCACCGTTTTCAGAAACTATGAGTTGTAAACAAATGCTGAAAAATATCAACAGATTGCTGCTTCATGCTGTCAACCTGTTTCAAAGAGTTAAACAAAAGCAATTAAGAAACAAAAACATACAGTAGGAGCCTTCATGTCTAATCAAACTCAAATTATGTCTATCAAAATCTTTGGAAAGAACCGTTCCCAAACAATCAACAGATGAATAATTATGCATACATAGTTGGTAGGGGGAAATGGGCAAAATAAGTCAAACCATGACACCCACACTCAAAGAATTCACAAAGAACACCTAAGTTATACAATAAGCTCTTGTTCACTCATTGCCTGCTGTGAACACTGCTCCTTGCTGGTCTTCAGGTTCACTGGTAATAGAGCATAGAAGACAACTGAGTGAATTTATTTACCCCTCTTTAGCCTTTCCTGGTGGGAAATCTCCCTTGCGTTGGTTTTCTATACAGCAGACACTCTTTAAGTTTCCCTCAGCTACCAAGTATGTATTGGAGTCTAGCCTAAGCTTTTTTAAAAACAGCTTAAGAGCAGTTGGCATGGTGACGGTGCTTTTTATGACTTGGGGTTGTGGCTAAAGGTTGAAGATGAGTTAACTCCAATCAAATCACCTTCTCTTGTTTAATTCTTGGTTATAAGGTACTCTGTCAATCATTGCCACAGTCTCCTTTCTCTTTGCCATAAATCTGAATATGTCTTCCTTCTTTTTATTTATTATTCCATCATTCCTTCACTATTTAAAACTATGTCTGATCTCTTAATGAGAGCAGATTCTCTTAAAGAGCAGAATTACAGTCTATTTTTGACATATTAAAAATATCAGGTCAAAAAGTCAATACTAATTAGAGAAAAAGAGAAAACTAATGTAGTCTCTTCCCCTTCACTCCCTGTATTTCAAACTGTTACCCACTTAGCTTCCGATATCCTGTATTAGAGAACCACTTGGTTGTAGTGGTTAAAATATCAGGCTAGAAACCCGGAGACTGGGAGTTATAGTCCCACCTGATAAGGACAAAGTCAGCTGGGTGCCCTTGTACCAGTCACTTTCTCACAGCTCTTAAGAAGGAGGTAATGACAAAGCACTTTTGAAAAGTCTTGCCAATAAAACCGTAGGCACCTGTTCAGGCAGTCTCTGAGAATCCAACATAATTTAATGGGAAAAATAACAAGAAAAATAAAAAAGGAATTACTGTGTTATAAGAAGTAGAGTGGTAGAATCGCAGGTAATCAGTAGGGCTTCCTCTGTTATACACATATCAGACTCAGATATGTTAAGGTAGTGGGTGCATGCCAGTATTTAGTTGTATGGCTTCACACGTTTATATATATTTTTTTAAAAAAAAAAAAACCCTATCTGGCTGAACCTGCAAGAATGCTAAAAGCTAAGCTTAAAATGAAGACTCTCTAAATCAGAATGTTAATGCCAGAAGGTGGCAGCATCAGAACTGTTTTAGATGTAACTACAAAGTCTCAACTGGCAGAATTTTATGACTAGGTAATCTTTAGACCTGAAAGAAAAGTAAATTATTCTGTATATATTGAATAAGTACATCAGGAGAGAGAGAGAGAGAGAGAGAGAGAGAGAGAGAGAGAGAGAGAGAGAGAGAGAGAGAGAGAGAGAGAGAGAGAGAGAGAGAGAGAGAGAGAGAGAGAGAGAGAGAGAGAGAGAGAGAGAGAGAGAGAGAGAGAGAGAGAGAGAGAGAGAGAGAGAGAGAGAGAGAGAGATCTCATAATAAATTGCACTGGGCAAATTCGCAAACCCCTTCTTTTGGAATGGTTGAAGCAGCTGCATCTTTCCCCAAGCGTGTGTAAGTGCTTCAGAAAGTACTTCCACCTGGCACTTTGCTTTATTATTTGGTTTCCCCTCCTTAAACAAAAAAGGAGGCTTGCACCCATATCCAGGACCATCTGAAAGATGAATCCACGACAGGAAGGTGAACCTGGAAAAGAGTTGGAGTTGTTTTATTGATTCGGGGCTCAGTCTGCCTTCTCAGGTATTGTGAAACACTTCTTTTGAAAGAGTTGCATAGTCCCAGTCACAAATATGAGTATATTAAATGAAATACTTTTACATTAAAATTGTTCTGAACCAGCCCTCTTCTCGCACCCCTAATCAAAAGAAGAGACTGGAAAGCGTCCAAGGCTAAAAGGCTTCTGCCAAGATTTAATAGTAAACACACAAGAACTTATCTTCTCAAGCAAAAGAGTTGCTTTCAGCAACCAGCCCCTCCCCAAACACTCCTTTTATAGAGAGCTCAGGGCGTGGTCTCCCTGTGCCTCCTCCCGAGGAGTCCCAAAGCCTTCCTTTGTTTGTCCCTGCTCGACTGCCTCCTGCGTCGGGCGTCCTTGAACAGGGCCAGCTGTGGGTCATCATCCTCCGCACTCTCGGGCTCACACAGCTGAGCAGAGGTTCCCGGCTGAGGACTCTGCAAAGTCTCCAAATCATCATCAGCCGGTTCGTTTCCCTCCTCCCCCACATCTGAGTCCTCCGATACATCGGAGCCGGCTGTCGGACCCACAGGCTGACCCTGAGTCACAACACTATCCCGCACCGCAGGGCCCTTCCCCCGGGTCTGCCGATCCGGATGCGGTCGGGATGGGAACTGTTCGTGAAACGCAGTCACCAACGCAGGGGCATGAACGGCGGTCGCGTCTTCCCATGTGAAGTCCTCCGGCCCGTACCCTTTCCACTCGATCAGGTACTGGAAGCGACCTTTCAGCCAGCGGGAATCCCTGATGCTGGCGACCTCGTACTCGGGGGTGCTGTCGCCATCACGAGGTCCTGATGGGGGAGGTTCCGCTTGGCGAAGTGGACAAGCCGGTTGTTCGGGGACCAACAAGGACCGATGGAAGACGGGGTGCACGCGCAGGGAACGTGGCAGAGTTAAACGATAGGCGACCGGGTTGATGACGGCCTCGACTGGGAACGGTCCAAGGTAACGGTGGTCCAGCTTCCTCGCCGGCCGAGTGGATGGTAGGTTCCTGGTGGACAGCCAGACCCGATCCCCCACCGATAGTGGAGGCGTATCCCTTCTCGACCGATCGGCGAACCTCTTGTAGTCGGCCTTGGCCTTCTCCAGCTGCCGTCGCACCAACCGATGGATCGCCTGTAACTCCGCCATGAATTCGTTCGCTGCCGGCTCCGGTGAGTCCACGGGAGAAAGGGGGAAAAACCGGGGGTGATAACCCACATTGGCCAAGAACGGTGTCATCTGCGTGGAGGTGTGTTGCGAGTTGTTAAAGGCAAACTCGGCTATGGCCAAATAGTCCACCCAGTTGTCCTGCTGCAGGTTAACGTAGCAGCGCAGATACTGCTCTAAGATGCCGATGACCTTCTCGGTACCCCCGTCGGTCTGAGGATGATGCGCGGACGAGAGGCAAACCTTAATGTCCAACGCCCGCATCAACTCCTGCCAGAAGCGGGCTGTAAACTGGGCCCCCCTATCGGAGACGACCCTATCGGGAAGGCCGTGCAGCCGGAACACCTGTTGGATGAACATGCGACTAGTGGCGCGAGCTGACGGTAAGCCGCGACAGGGGATGAAGTGCGCCATCTTGGTCAACATGTCCACCACCACAAACACTGTCGTGAAGCCGGAGGATGGGGGTAGATCCGTCAGAAAGTCCATGGACACAGCCCCCCAGGGTCTCTTGGGCGTTGGCAAAGGCTGCAGTAAACCAGGCGGGGCCCCTGTCGCTGACTTGGCCTGCCTGCATGGGACGCAGGAGGTGACATAAGACTGGACATCGTGTCGGACTCGGGGCCACCAGAAAGTACGGGAGACCAGGTTCAGAGTCTTGAACAGGCCAAAATGCCCCGCAGCCGGGTTATCATGACATTGGCTGAGGACGAGTCCCCTGAGTGGCCCTCCTGGAACATAGAGCCGGTCACGATAATACAGGAGTCCATCCGTGACCGACCAAGGCGAATCTGGCCCCACCTCTTCCTTCCGCTGAGCCACCCACGCCTCCTGCTGCTGCGCCTCCCGGATCCGAGCCCGTATATCCACCGGCTCCCGTACCGCAGCAAAAGACTCGACGGGGATCACTGTCCTGGGCGGAAGCTTGTCTTCCACTCGGGTGTACTCGGGCTTCCTGGACAGAGCATCCGCTCTCTGGTTGTGCCCGCTTGGTATGTACCGCACCCGGAAGTCAAACCTCGCAAAGAAGACGGACCACCGGATCTGGCGTTGGTTCAAATTCCGAGCGGTCTGCAGGCTTTCCAGATTCTTGTGGTCCGTCCGGACCTCGATTTGATGCCGCGCCCCCTCCAGATGATGCCTCCAAGCCTCGAACGCCGCCTTGATGGCCAGCAGCTCCTTCTCCCAGATGGTATAGTTGCGCTCCGAGGGATTCAATTTCCGAGAGTGATACGCGCAAGGGAAAAGGGTACCGTTGGGCGTCGCTGCCTGGAGTAACACGGCCCCAATGGCAATGTCGGAGGCGTCCGCCTCCACGACAAACGGCCGTTGCGGGTCAGGATGCTTCAAGATGGGCTCCTTCATGAAGGCGTCCTTCAAAGCTTGGAACGCCTGTTGTTCAGGGGCGTTCCACTGGAACCGAGTCTTCTTCTGCAGGAGCCGGGTGAGGGGGGCTGTCAAGGCAGCAAAGCCAGGAATGAATGTCCGATAGTAGTTGGCAAATCCAAGAAGTCGCTGAACATCCTTCACGCGACGCGGGGGTTGCCAACTCTGCAACGACTCAACTTTACTTGGATCCATGGCGATGCCCTCAGGAGAAATGCGGTGGCCCAAGAAATCAATGGTCACCTGGTAGAACTGGCACTTCTCCAACTTGGCAAACAGCCGATGTTTCCGGAGGCGCTGCAGGACCTGACGGAGATGCTGTTGATGCACTTCACGCGACGGGGAGTAAATCAGGATGTCGTCCAGGTAAATCACAACAAACTGGTCCAACAGATCCCGAAAGATGTCGTTCATAAAATGCTGAAACACAGCGGGGGCGTTGGTCAGGCCAAACGGCATCACCGTGTACTCGAAATGTCCATAGCGAGTACCAAACGCCGTCTTCCACTCATCACCCGGCCGAACCCTGACGAGGTTGTAAGCTCCACGCAGGTCCAGTTTCGTGAAGATCTTAGCCTCCCGGAGTCGGTCCAAGAGCTCGGGGATGAGGGGCAGCGGGTAGCGGTTACGCACCGTGATAGCGTTGAGTTTCCGGTAGTCACAGCAAAGCCGTAACTCGCCCGACTTCTTTTTGACGAAGAGCACGGGCGCAGACACTGGCGAGGACGAGGGCCGGATGAAACCACGAGCCAAGTTCTTTGTCAGGAAGTCCCGCAATGCAGCCAACTCGGGCTCCGACATGGAGTACAAACGCCCCACTGGGAGAGGCGCATCAGGGACTAGGTCAATGGAGCAGTCGTAGGGCCTGTGCGGGGGTAATTGGTCCGCCTCTGACTCGCTGAACACGTCAGCAAAGTCGGACAGTTCGGGAGGCAAGGAAACCCCTGGGGAACCCTCCACCTGGCCGGCACAGATATGGCGGGTGTGGTCCACGCACTGCAAACTTGGGAAGGTGACCAAGTTCTGAGACCAATAGATCTGTGGATCATGCGCCCGGAGCCACGCCAGTCCCAAGACCACGGGGAAGTGCAGATCCGAAGTGACGTAAAACTGAATGGCCTCCACATGGGTACTGATGGCCATACACACGGGTTGCGTGGCGGCCGTGATAGGCCCGGACAGGAGCACTCGACCATCGATGGTCTCCACAAGCATGGGCGGATCCACCGGACACTGGGGAACAGCCCATTTGGCCACGAAGGCCGAGTCCATAAAGTTAGTGGTAGCCCCAGAGTCAATTAAGGCATGGACCGGAATCCCCTCTGGCTTGCCAGGAAGGATCAGTCGTGCCTCCAAAATCAAATGCCGTGGAGGTTCACAGGCACCGTCGGAACGGCGTCGCTCGGCGTGATCGTTGTGGGTCGCCCGATCTTTCACACCGTCTAGATCGGGCTCGGGCCGTTTCCCGATAGCAAAGCAGGGGACTTTCTCGGGGCAGGCTTGGTCACTGACGCCCGCTGACGCTTCTTCGGGCAAGAAGCAGCCAAATGTCCAGGGTCCCCACAGTAAAAACACAACCCCTCCGATCGTCGTCTGTCCATTTCCGTCACCGATAGACGGGACCTGGCGGCACCCAGCTCCATTGGCTCCTCCCTCTGGACTGGGGGCTCACGCACAACAGGGGCGGCAGGGGTCTGTGGGGTGGCACGGCGACTCTTACGCTGCTGCAGCCGGGCATCGATCCGCAGACAAAGATGGATCAGCCCATTCAGGTCTGAGGGAATGTCCACGCGGGCCAGCTCATCCAACATCTCCTCTGACAAGCCATCCTGAAAGGCATCCACGAGCGCAGCCTCATTCCAGGCGGAATCCTGGCTAAGCAGCCGGAAATCGCTGATATAGGCCTGTAGAGGGCGCTGACCCTGCCTCAAAGCTTTCAGGCGTCGGGTGGCAGTCTGCGCCTTAATCGGGTCCTCGTACATGAGGCGCATATGGTCACAAAACCCCCCAAAGTTATCCAACAAAGGGCTAGGCTGTGCCAACAGAGGCGTGCCCCAACGAGCTGCATCTCCCGACAGAAGGCTCAACACGAATCCCACCTTATCTCGGTCAGTGGGGAAATCAGCTGCTCTCACGCTGATATAAAGCTGGCATTGTCCCAGGAAGGCAGGAAACAGTTCTGGTTTACCAGCAAATTTATCCGGCATAGCTATCTGACATTTCCTCCTGGGTGGGGGGGCAGCATGTACCTGAGCCTGCAGTTGTGCCACCTGAGTGGCCAGCAAGGTGAGTTGCTGGTTGAGCTGGGCATTCTCGGCAAGAAGCTGCTCCATCGTAGTATTAAGGGGTGGGTGGCTGAAAGCAAACTGTTCTGAACCAGCCCTCTTCTCGCACCCCTAATCAAAAGAAGAGACTGGAAAGCGTCCAAGGCTAAAAGGCTTCTGCCAAGATTTAATAGTAAACACACAAGAACTTATCTTCTCAAGCAAAAGAGTTGCTTTCAGCAACCAGCCCCTCCCCAAACACTCCTTTTATAGAGAGCTCAGGGCGTGGTCTCCCTGTGCCTCCTCCCGAGGAGTCCCAAAGCCTTCCTTTGTTTGTCCCTGCTCGACTGCCTCCTGCGTCGGGCGTCCTTGAACAGGGCCAGCTGTGGGTCATCATCCTCCGCACTCTCGGGCTCACACAGCTGAGCAGAGGTTCCCGGCTGAGGACTCTGCAAAGTCTCCAAATCATCATCAGCCGGTTCGTTTCCCTCCTCCCCCACATCTGAGTCCTCCGATACATCGGAGCCGGCTGTCGGACCCACAGGCTGACCCTGAGTCACAACAAAAATCTGCCTCCATCTTTGACCAGCCTTGTTCATTAGTTACAACAGCGATTGAATAAGTGTGAGCAGTAACCTTGAACTGCCATCGTTTCTAATGTATTGAACTTCTTCATTTGAAAGCTGTAAAATATTAGTAACGTCGTAAACTTTTAAATAGGAGCGGATGCTGCATGGAGCTCAGGAAGTATGAGCTTCATTGTTCCCTTCTTCGCACTTTCTGAAGTCTGCACAACACAAGCCGTGATTGCTGAAAAGCAGTGACCACATTTTCAGGCAGGCAATATATTCATATTTCTCAGTCAGCCCTAAGTATCTCTCCTCCCAAGCTTGGGAAAAAACCTGAAAATCTTTGCTCCACCCATGTACCTAATTGCATGATTGCCCCATTCATTATAACCATCGAACTCTTTGAAAAATATGGTATCAAACACCAAAATTTTATCTACCTCTACCCCTTCAGAATAATAATAATGGACCTAACAAATGATTTTCAGTTATGTGCTCTACTACTAATATATTTTCTTTTTCAGTCGTGTCTGATTTTCAAAGGCTACCTGGACTAGTCCCTGCAGTTTTTCGTAAGTGTCCCAAAGATGCTTTTTCACAAGGCAACTGGACGTTTGCCTTGTGAAAAAGCACCTTTGGATAACTATAACCTGGATAAATGAGAATCTCCATAGACTTCAGAAGTAGTTTGCCATTGCTTCCTTCCTAGGGCTGAGAGAAAGTGATTGGCCCAAGGTCATACAGCTGGCTTTGTGCCTAAGATGGAACTAGAACTCACATTCTCCCAGTGTCTAACCTGATTTTAAACTGACATTCACTAATAATTTACTGTATATAAAAAGGTAAAGTTTCCCCCGCACATGCGTGCTAGTCATTTCCAACTCTAGGGGCCGGTGCTCATCTCCGTTTCAAAGCCGAAGAGCCAGCGCTTGTCCGAGGATGTCTCCGTGGTCATGTAGCCGGCATGACTAAACGCCAAAGGCGCACGGAACACTGTTACCTTCCCACCGTAGTGGTCCCTATTTTTCTACTTGCATTTTTACGTGCTTTCAAACTGCTAGGTTGGCAGAAGCTAGGACGAGTAACAGGCACTAACTCTGTTACGCGGCACTCGGGATTCGACCCACCAAACTGCCGACCATCTGATCGACAAGTTCAGCTTTATTTCATCGACATATGCCTTTGACTTTGTTAAATCTCCTTAATGTTTCTATTTCTTCATTATCATCAAATGTCCATCTTGTGTAGGATGCACACATGTGGAAAAAAAAAAGAATATGTGCAAAGATTTTAAACAATGAAGAAAAAAACAACAGCCAATCTTTGGCTCTGGTGTCTGACCCAGATTCAATCTTGCAAAGAAGTTAATAACTTTTTAAAAAAAAAAACCTTAAATTCTATACTACACTTCTGTGCTTCTTAAGACTGTTTTTTTTAAAAAAAACTTAGTTTCAGCAAAAAAAGAGCCAGTGATTGTTCATTATTACACATGGCTTTGGATTATGTAGCAAGGAGAGTGGTTTTAATACTTTCTAGAAGGTTTTTGTTGCACTTGAAATCCTTACAGCAGGGATCTATTTTGTCCTTGATATTATTTACAAAATGGGATACATTTTCAGAATTCCTGAAGTTTTGACCTCATCAATATGCAAATCATATTTTACTCTACTTTCATTGCAGTCTAAGGTAACAATTTTAATTTTTAAAGGACTGTTATTGTATTACTATCAGAACTTCAAATGCAGAATGGTGGATAGGAAGTGAGAAAGCGAAATCCAAGGTATTTAAAATTTATTCCCTTAATTGTGGAAGGAAATAAAGAAATACCACTGTCTTAGACGCTTCACCCAAAAATTCTATTGCTTCATTTTCCTCTTTGAGTTTTTCTTCACAAATTCTTTTCACTTTTTTTCTTTTTAGTTTATCCTTCTGAAATCTTTCCTTGTTTCCAGGTATTTTCTTCTATTCTAAGTTGCATACAAACCTGTATTTACTTGCCAACTCTCCTTCTTCAAAAACTCTATTCCTTCGGCAGAATGAGGATGGGTGAAGTGCCATCACCAAAAGCAGCGAGTATTAGGAAAATCCAAACAGTCTCAAAGGATTCAATAGAGATTTGATCTGCAGCAAACAATATATTTCTTTTTAATTATTTTTCTGTTATTATTTGTCTGGCAGGGTTTCAATGAAGAGGAGAGAGTGAGACAGAGAGACGCTCTGAGACACTAGACTTAAAACAGTGTATTCCTAAGCTTCATTTCTTTTATTCACAGAGAACCAATGCACATGCAGAAACAGAAACGAAGTGAAAAAGTATTGCTTAACAATTGGACAATTCAGTTTGTTTTCATAAATATTTATCATGCTAAGCTCTAGAATATGTATTTCAAAAGTTAAAGTGAAGAAATGGCTTTCAAATATTCTCTCTCTTAAAGTTTAAAGTTGTTATCTAATAATTCAAAAATCTTCCAGCAGTGGAATCCCGTATGTGCAGAGCATCGCTAGCAACTTACAGACAGAAAGGTAGACAAAAGCCATGTTAAGTACAGCCTTTAAATAAACTTATTTATTAGATTTTTATCCCACCTTTATTACTTTATAAATCACTCAATGGGGCAAACATGGATAATGCTCTTTTCTTCTCCTATTTTCCCCACAACAACAATCCCTTGTGGTGGACTGGGTTGAGACAGAATTACTGGCCAAAAATTACCCAGTTGGCTTCTAGTCCTAAAGATAGGCCTAGAATTCACAATCTACTGGTTTCCAGCCTGGTGCCTTACCCACTAGACCAACCTGGCTGTATGTATGGGGAAAATTAGGATATTTGTCTATGTATGGGCAAATGAGACAATAATAATAATAATAATAATAATAATAATAATAATAATAATGATGATGATGATGATGATGATGATGATGATGATGATGATGATGATGATGATGATGATGTTGGAAGGGACCTTGGAGGTCATCTAGTCCAACCCCCTGCTCAGGCAGGAAACCCTATACCATTTCAGGCAAATGGCTGTCCAGTCTCTTCTTAAAAACCTCCAGTGTTGGAGCATTCTACGTGTTTTTTTCCTATCATATTTGTTCCCTATATAGTAGCAACTGATAGTTTGAAAACTAATTTTGGCACATGCATGATCATTCTTGCATTAAATGACACACCAACAAACATTCGGCTTCAGAACTTAGTTTCCTAATAGGTGCAATCATTTCATCCAGTATGGTTCATCATATGTAGAGAAGATTTTGAAGTATGAGAAGCTTTTCTCATGCCTTTCTCAATAAAATAGAGAAGCTTTTCAGAATAATCATGTTATAATGGCCTTCAGAATTTTTAGTCCCTTAATTGCTATCCTCTGATAATGGATACAGTTGAAATCTTTAGTGGACCCCCCTCTCCCCTAGCAGGTCAGATTTTCCTAATAACCACTGCTTTTTGTGATGGCATTTCTGACACTCAAAAGAATAGTGTGCAAATGCAGGCTTGCATACATCACTGTCTGATTTAGCAGATATACTGTGAAATGTAATTTTTTGACTCAGAAGAAACTCAAAACAACAAATCAGATGAGAGATTGGAGCTTCCTATCTAAGATTTTATCTGGACAGGGAGACAAGATTTTATTTTGCTTTAAAAGGAAAAGGCTGCCATCAACAATTGTTACTTTGAATTATCCATTTCTTTTTTCAGCTGGCTTCAACTGCTCCCTATTGTGCCTGGAATTTAGCTGCCATGTCAGGGATGCTTGAAGGCTTACATATACAATATTGCCTTGTGTAAAATTGGCTGGACTGGATCTACCCTGCATGGAATTGACCATGTCAGTTACTATCGACTTATAAGTTTCAGGAAACTACAAACAGGACACAGGAGATTGCTTCTGAATGCAGATGGCCAAGATTAAATAAGTATTCCACTGTGCACTTCCTAATCCGTACCCCCAATTTTTTCAATCCTAGATTACTTGGGACAGCATCAGTTGTGCACCAGACATGGTGGATTCTTACATGGTTAATTAATATGGTTAAAAGACATCTTTGGCATAGTGGTAAAGATGCTAGCCTAGAAACCAGGAGACTGTGAGTTCTAGTCTTGTTTTAGGGATGAAAGCCAGCTGGGTGACTTTGGGCTTTTCACACTGTCTCAGCTCAACCCACCTCGCAGGGTTGCTGTTATGGAGAAAAGAGGTGGAGGAAAGAGTATTATGTACATTTGCTGTCTTGAGTTACTTATAAAGTAGAAACACTGAGATAAAAATCTAATAAATAAATAAATAAACTACTGTTTATAGATTAAATTAAAATGGATGTTTTAGTTAAACCTAAGCTTCATGTCATTAAGAACAATATTTTCATACAGTTATCAAATTTTCTTTCAAAACACGCTCACAAGTTTAGAATTTTTATGTCCAATGTGACATTATCTCAAGTAATATGTGTCTCCAATCATATAGCAGGATTTCTCTCTCTCTCTCTCTCTCTCTCTCTCGCTTGCTTAGATAGTGAGGATGTGAAGAAATTTATACTTCATAGACTTCAAATATTTGCAATCATGTGTGAGAAATCCTTTTAAATTAATTGATATTTAGTGCCTGATGGCTGTCAACAAGCTCTTATTTTTCTTCTATCATTTTTTTTAAATAGCCAAATTCACAAAGTAGACAATAATTTCTTTTTGGAAACTAAAATCCATTGACTGGCTTTTTTTAGTCCTTACAAGAATTATTTAAAACTGCACATTTGTTCTATTTTCTTTTTTCATAGGTTCTTTGTATTTAAAATCTAAATCAGCTTCTCCATATCCGGAATAGCTGTACCAATTTAAATTAGCTGGAACAGATGGTTTAAAATGTGTCCAGTCCATTTTTAGATAAGATTTTACCAAAATAATATTCTTAATTAAAAATACCCTTAAAAAGTTTTAAATGAATGTTTGAAAAGCAGTACGCCCATCAGAAGGAGAAATCCACCTCAAGGTCTCAAGGAAGTTGGAAGCTGTCAGAGAAAACAATTTGAGTATTCCTTGAGAGTGACAATCGTCCCAAGTAAAAAATAGTGAAACAGCTCTTGGTAATTTTTGCAGAAAGTCGTAATAGAGCTGGAAGGACCTTGTAGGTCTTCTAGTTCAACCTCCTGCTCAAGCAGGAGACCCTATACCATTTCAAGCAAGTGACTGTCCAGTCTCTTCCTAAAGACCTCCAGCGATGAAACACACACAACTTCTGGAGGCAAGCTGTTAATTGTTCTCATGGTTAGGAAGTTTCTCCTTAATTCCTGGTTGCTTCTCTCCTTGATTAGTTTCTTTTTTTTATTGAAAAGTTTTACAATACATTTTTTTTAACAAAACAAAACCCCTCCCAGCCCCCTCCCCTCTCCCCAACCCTCCCCAACACCTCCCTCCCTTCCCCTCCCCCCTCCCCAACTTCCCAGAGCTAAATACAGGGTATAAAAATACAAACAATCATAATCTACCTTATGCGAACAACAATAAACTATTAAATCTATCGCACTTTAACTCTTATAAAATAACTATAACTACAAGCAATATACCCCTTCATGGATTACTGCCTTGTCGTGGCGAAGGGGCTTGCGTAATTCAATGAAGCTATGAGCTATGCCGTGCAGGGCCACCCAAGACGGACAGGTCATAGCAGAGAGTTCTGACAAAACGTGATCCACTGGAGGAGGAAATGGCAACCCACTCCAGTATCTTTGCCATGAAAACCCTATGGACAGTACCAAAAGGCAAAATGATATGACGCTGGAAGATGAGCCCCTCAGGTCGGAAGGCGTCCAATATGCTACTGGGGAAGAGCAGAGGGCTAGTACTAGTAGCGCCAGAAAGAATGAAGCGACTGGGCCAAAGCCGAAAGGACGCTCAGCTGTGGATGTGTCTGGTGGTGAAAGGAAAGTCCGATGCTGTAAAGATTTTTTCTCCATAGGAACCTGGAATGTAAGATCCATGAATCAAGGAAAACTGGACGTGGTCAAACAAGAGATGACAAGACTGAACATTGACATCTTAGGTATCAGCGAACTAAAATGGACAGGAATGGGTGAATTTAATTCAGATGACCATCAGGTATACTACTGTGGGCAAGAATCCTTCAGAAGAAATGGAGTAGCCTTCATAGTCAATAAAAGAGTAGGAAAAGCAATACTGGGATACAATCCTCAAAATGACAGAATGATCTCAGTTCGAATCCAAGGCAAACCATTCAATATCACAGTAGTCCAAGTCTATGCCCCAACCACCAGTGCTGAAGAGGATGAAATTGACCAGTTCTATGAAGCACTACAGCACCTTATAGAACTAACACCAAAAAATGATGTTGTTATCATCATGGGGGATTGGAATGCTAAAGTAGGAAGCCAAAAGATAACTGGAATAACAGGCAAGTTTGGCCTTGGAGTGCAAAATGAAGCAGGGCACAGGCTGATACAATTTTGTCAAGAGAATACGATGGTCATAGCAAACACTCTTTTCCAACAACCCAAGAGACGGCTCTACACATGGACATCACCAGATGGTCAACACAGAAATCAGATTGACTATATGCTCTGCAGCCAAAGATGGAGAAGCTCTATACAGTCAGTAAAAACAAGACCAGGAGCTGACTGTGGCTCAGACCATGAGCTTCTCCTTGCAAAGTTTAGGCTTAAACTGAAGAAAGTAGGGAAAAGCACTAGGCCACTCAGGTATGAATTAAATCATATCCCTGTTGAATATACAGTAGAGGTGACAAATAGATTTAAGGAATTAGATCTGATAGACAGAGTGCCTGAAGAACTATGGACAGAGGTTCGCGACATTGTACAAGAGGTAGCAACCAAAACCATCCCAAAGAAAAAGAAATGCAAGAAAGCAAAATGGCTGTCTGAGGAAGCTTTGCAAATAGCTGAGGAAAGGAGGGAAGCGAAAGGCAAGGGAGAAAAAGAAAGATACACCCAATTGAATGCAGAATTCCAGCGAATAGCTAGAAGAGATAAGAATGCCTTCTTAAATGAACAGTGCAAAGAAATAGAAGAAAACAATAGAATAGGGAGGACCAGAGATCTTTTCAAGAAAATTGGAGAAATGAAGGGAACGTTTAATGCAAAAATGGGCATGATAAAGGACCAAAATGGCAGGGACCTAACAGAGGCAGAAGAGATTAAGAAGAGGTGGCAAAATTACACAGAAGAACTATACAAGAATGAGCTTAACGTCCCTGATAATCACAATGAGGTGGTCACTGACCTCGAGCCAGACATCCTAGAATGTGAAGTGAAGTGGGCCTTAGAAAAGCTGAGCAACAACAAAGCTAGTGGAAGTGACAGTATTCCACCTGAGCTATTCAAAATCTTAAAAGACAATGCAGTAAAAGTGCTACACTCAATTTGCCAGCAAATTTGGAAAACTCAACAATGGCCACAGGATTGGAAAAGATCAGTTTACATTCCAATTCCAAAGAAAGGCAGTGCCAAAGAATGTTCAAACTATCGCACCATTGCACTCATTTCTCATGCTAGTAAAGTCATGCTTAAAATCCTACAAGCTAGACTTCAGCAGTATGTGGATCGAGAACTACCAGAAGTGCAGGCAGGATTTCGAAGAGGCAGAGGAACTAGAGATCAAATTGCCAACATACGCTGGATCATGGAGAAAGCTAGGGAGTTCCAGAAAAACATCTACTTCTGCTTCATTGACTATGCTAAAGCCTTTGATTGTGTGGATCATAACAAACTGTGGCAAGTTCTTAAAGAGATGGGAGTACCAGACCATCTTATTTGTCTCTTGAGAAACCTATATGCGGGCCAAGAAGCAACAGTGAGAACTGGACACGGAACCACTGATTGGTTCAAAATTGGGAAAGGAGTCCGGCAAGGCTGTATACTGTCGCCCTGCCTATTTAACTTATATGCAGAGCACATCATGAGAAAGGCAGGGCTAGATGAATCAAAAGCTGGAATTAAGATTGCCGGAAGAAATATCAACAACCTAAGATACGCAGATGATACCACTCTAATGGCAGAAAGTGAAGAAGAACTAAAGAGCCTCTTGTTGCAGGTGAAGAAGGAGAGTGCAAAACTTGGGTTGAAACTTAACATTAAGAAAACCAAGATCATGGCATCTGGCCCTCTCAATTCCTGGCAAATAGATGGGGAAGAAATGGAGGTAGTGACAGATTTTATTTTCCTGGGCTCCAAGATCACTGCAGATGGGGACTGTAGCCAAGAAATTAAAAGACGCTTGCTCCTGGGGTGGAAAGCCATGGCAAATCTAGACAGCACACTAAAAAGCAGAGACATCACCCTGTCAACAAAATTGCGTATAGTCAAGGCTATGGTCTTCCCAGTTGCAATGTATGGCAGTGAAAGTTGGACCATAAGAAAGGCTGAGCGCCAAAGAATTGAGGCCTTTGAACTGTGGTGCTGGAGAAGACTCCTGCGAGTCCCTTGGACCGCAAGGCGATCAAACCGGTCAGTCCTAGAGGAGATCAATCCTGACTGCTCTTTGGCCACCTAATGAGAAGGAAGGACTCACTGGAGAAGAGCCTAATGCTGGGAAAGATCGAGGGCAATGGAAGAAGGGGACGACAGAGAATGAGGTGGCTGGATGGAGTCACTGAAGCAGTAGGCGTGAGCTTAAATGGACTCCAGAAGATGGTAGAGGACAGGAAGGCCTGGAGGAATGTTGTCCATGGGGTCGCGATGGGTCGGACACGACTTCGCAGCTAACAACAACAACAACAAGCAATATAAATATCACATTAATACTTATTCAAATGCTAGGTGAAACTTTTTAGTCCCATATTTATTCTGAATATAATCAATCCATTTTTTCCACTCCACAATATATCTCTGTTGCGAATGGTCTTTCAAGTACACTGAGATCTTTGCCATTTCCGCCAGGTTGGAAACTTTTAAAGTCCATTCTTCTATAGTCGGCAGTTCTTCCTTCTTCCAATATTGCCCTACTAAAAGTCTTGCTGCCGTAATTAAATTCAACATCAACTTAGTGTCCACAACAGTGGTATCAGTAATAATGCCCAATAATAATGCCCTTGATTAGTTTCTATCTATTGTTTCTTGTCTTGCCTTCTGGTGCTTTGGAAAATAAGTTCACGCCCCCTCTTCTTTGGGGCAGCCCATCAAATACTGGAATACTGCTATCATATCACTCCTGGTCCTTCTTTTCTCTAGACTAGCCATATCCAAATCCTACAAAAGTCTCCAGGCCTTTAGTCATCATAGTTAGTTTTCTCTGCACTTTTTCCAAAGTCTCAACATCTTTTTTGTAATGTGGTGACCAAAACTGGATGCAGTATTCCAGGTGTGATCTTACTAAGGTTTTATAAAGGCCACACCTGGTATACTGCAGCCAGTTTTTATTAGAGGAAATACATTGGTGTGGGATGGGCAAGTCCCAGCTCCTAGTTACTTCATCCTGTCAGACAGCTAATTCGAGAACAGGTATATCTGGGAAATAAAAACAGCCATCTAGAATGGTAATTTCACACACTGTGGCTGAACACGAATGTTCAAATGAGTGATTAAATAATTCTACTACAATATTTACCAATAAGTGCACCATAAATAGTCACTGAATAACACCCAATCAGTTTGAGAGCCAGATGCAAGAATTCCATAACTGCTCATTCTAGACTAGAGTATAATTGGGGAAAATAGTGCTGTATTGTCCCTGGCAGAGTTTTCCCAATAACATCAATAGAACACAGTTCCCTTGATGATAAGGTAAAGGTAAGGTAAAGGTAAAGATAAAGGTTCCCCTGCACATGCGTGCTAGTCGTTTCCAACTCTAGGGGCCGGTGCTCATCTCCGTTTCAAAGCCGAAGAGCCAGCAGTTGTCCAAGGACGTCTCCGTGGTCATGTGGCCGGCATGACTAGACACCAAAGGCGCACGGAACGCTGTTACCTTCCCACCGTAGTGGTCCCTATTTTTCTACTTGCATTTTTAGGTGCTTTCGAACTGCTAGGTTGGCAGAAGCTGGGACGAGTAGCAGGCGCTCACTCTGCTACGCGGCACTCGGGATTTGACCCGCCAAACTGCCAAACTTCTGATCAACAAGCTCAGCGTCCTAACCCACTGAGCCACCGCATCCCTTCTTCCCTTGATGATATACCTCCCTAATAATTGCTTATTGTTGTAAATAAACAGGAGGCTATCTAGGTTATTACAAAAAAATAAAATTAAATAAACAGAGAAGTAGTCAGGCCAGGGCTTTTCAATCCATCAAAATCTTCTCTCTCTATCTCTCTCATTTCTAATCATGGGTAACCAACTGTTCACAATTGCTAAAAAAAAAAAGCAACAGCACCCAAATAGAGACTTGGGGCCCAAGTGCACCATGACTGTGTAGGACCTGCTCTAAATCACTAGAGACAAGTGAAGCAGATTAAGAAAAGGAAAGAGAGGTGAATAAGCCCCAGGTATTTCATTTCACAACAGGCACTTCTGCATTTTTCAGGTCTGACTGAAATTCTTCTACCATATTTGACCCATCCTGACAGTACAGTTGAACTGCATTTTTTGTTTTTATTTTGTTCCTTTGGCAATAGCAACCACTTGTTCAGACCATTTCTACAGCATTGTCAGTACTCCAAATTATCATTTACAAGCGTTATGACAACATGTCCATGGTGCCAGAAAATGACCTTGAATACTGCTCCATCAACAAATAACAGAGTAGCAGAGTTGGAGAGGAACATGGAGGTCTTCTTGTCCAACTCCCTGATCAAGCAGGAAACCCTATATATTTAAGGAAGATGGTTGTCCAATCTCTTCTTGAAAACCTCCAGTGTTGGAGCACCTACAACTTCTGGAAGCAAGTCATTCCACTGATTAATTGTTCTAAGTGTCAGGAAATTTCTCCTTAGTTCTAGGTTGGTTCTTTCCTTGATTAGTTTCCATCCATTGCTTCAGCTACTTTGGAAAATAGGTTGACTCCCCTCTTCTTTATGGCAGCCCCTCAGATATTGGAACACTGCTATCATGTTAACCTTAAATCTCCTTTTAATTAAACTAGATGTTAAACTAGACATTAAACTAGACATACCCAATTCCTGTAACCCTTTTCCATATGTTTAGCCTCCAGTCCCCATCAATGCATGAGATGTAAACATCCCAAGATGTCTTTAGCATCATTGATCTCTTTCCATTAGGCTCTCTTCCCACTAATCTATAAATAAAATATTTCTGCCTCCCCTCTTCACCAAATTTTTAAGGCAAGTAAGAGCTAGCTGTTCCATCAGAATGACAAATTTGGGCCAAAACATCATAGAGGGATTAAAATAGAGGATGAGTGAATTAAAACTATTCATCTTCTGTCACTAACTTCTCTTTGTGTATAAAAATTCAACTTCTGCCCCATGTCAGGGTACAGCTAAGTGATTAGACTATAGTAATATCAAATAATAGTACAGAATATAGCAGTGTAATGTTAATGTAATGAAAAGGTTTCTGTATTGTATATGAAGAATTCATAATGAACAGTGAAGGGATAATCGTGGCATAATTGGGTTTTAGAATATTTGCATTATTTCTACTTGACATTTTCTTTAATGGTGACTCATCAAGGATATGTGTACTAAACCCAACAGAATCATTTGAGTTTGAAATTAATATTGATGTTGACAAATGGATTACTCTTCTGATGAAGAAAGAGTGCTGTGCCTCAGTGAACTAAATTGCCAATGAATGAACAGCATCAGAGAATTATAATGAAGAATTTTAATTTTCTTATGGATTCTACTTTGTGTTTCATTTTGAGTACTACTAGTAGTAAGGCATCTATTTTGCTTGAGAATATGTAAACTCTCATTCCCTTTTCGCTTTTTCTGTGTATCTTTCCTTAAAAACAAATGGACATGTTCTCTTACACAAAGCAATAGTTTAATTGCCCTCTATTGTAAATAAAGGAAGGGATGTGATCAGAAGGATAACAAATATCTATAACTGATTGGCAGAGTATAAAATCTATATGAAAAGTACCCATTGTAGAAATCCATTTTGGCTACCATTTAACATTCATGTATATATTCAGCTATTTTCCCACTTATTATAATCTTATTCATTTGGTTATTTGTCTAAACTAAAGTTCATTCTTAAAAAGGCAGAGGTTCTTATCGGGTAATTGTGAAATTAAAATGGATAAAAGTTTTCCTCAGGGCAAGGCATACTTGCTCTCATTCACATGATTTTTTTTTGTTATGAAAATTGTGTTTCAATACATTTCATTTACATACATTGGAGAGCTAAACACATATACAGGTAAGAAGATTCTTTAAAACAATTATATTTTAAAACATTTAAAAATAAAATAAATGACTATACAAAATAAATAACAACAAAATGATAACATAGTGTATGCTCATTAAATAAACAAGATTTACCATTGTTGTGAAACTTAAAATCATTATTTCTTTTCTATTGTCGGTGGTCTATGGCCTAAAGCCAGATGAAAGGTTTTGATTTGAGTGTTTAAATAATTAATTGAATATGTAGAAGTTAAATCATTCTGTCTTAAGAAATAATTGTAAATCATATACTCATTGTACCTGACAAAGATAACTCTATAACTTCTAAATTGGTTGCAAAACCATGTTCCAATGTCAGAATGTTTCTGCATTCCCTAGTCTAGGATATTGCATTTTTATCTGGGACAAACAAGCTAACTCTCTATTCCTGGAATGACTCCTTGATTTCTGGAAGTGATTTCTGGAGCAGAAGTGATTGTAGCAACTTGGGAGTGCAGTCTTCCTGTTCCAGAGATTCATTTTCAGAAAACATTGTACTATTCCTGAAAAGATTGGCATGTTCACGGAATTTAGAACATTCCAAGTCTGGAATGCAGGTATTTTATACACAGCTATTTATGACATACTAAGCTGATGAAACAACAACATCAAATTATGGGGTATTCTCCTGTTTTTTCTGTTGCTAGGATTTTCAAAAACAGCCTTCTCAAACACCAAGGTGTGAGTAAAGAAAACAGATTCTGATTTGCTTTAAGTACCGCACAGTTGTGTATATTGTCCAATGATATGATGGGTTGTTTTCTCAAACAACCTGTCACTACACCAACAACTATTAAATCAAGTTTCTAAGGTCATATTGTTTAGTGGTTTGGATATCAATAAATTGTGAAGAAGCCAAAATAGTTTTAAGTGTGGCTTGAAAAAAAAGGAAGACATTACAAAAAAAATCAGTGCCAAATGTTGGAAACAATGAGGCATAACTCTATAGGTAGCTACTTCTTTTTTTTCTTTTTTATTTCCTTATTGGCTACAAGAACAGCATGCAAGTGCCATCCTTTTTATTTCACACTGAATGAAGCATACCTTGCTATGAATGGGTTAAATGTATGCCATTCTTCCATTATGTAGATGGCGCAAAATGTAGTGTCACTTTCTATTCTTATTATAATTGTGAGACTGTCACTATAATTGATTAATTTTGTGCCATTCTCTCTCTCTCTCTCTGTCTCTGATCTCTTTGTCGCAAGAAGAAGCTATCGCAGAATTTTAATGCTCGGTACATTTAGTGTTCTTAATGTATTCAGATTCTCATTCTTGTGACAAGGGTTGGCACAAAATCAGACCGTATTCATAAAAACCACTTTCAAAATAAAGCAGAAAACTGTACAAAATCCATCTTCATGACAATCTAGCGAACAATGGGAACAGAAATATCACAAAACAAAACCCTCTATTCTTGAGCAATTTCAGTATTGTAGTCTTACAATACTCCCAAATGCATTTCTCAACCTTTTTGATTGGATTTGTTAAATGCAATTTTAGAATGCAGAGACCACTCAAAATATTGTTCAGAAGATGTCACCATAAGTGGCAAGTTATTTAAATTCCTTTCATCTGATTTTTTTAAAAAAAATAATAATTGTAGGTTGATTTTTTAAGCCCAATCTGGAAGCTAAGAATTTATTTTGAGATATTCTAGATTTATTACAATATTCTGTATTTTTTTACTTTGAACCATTCATTCATTCAGTCCCTATCCATGCACAGCTTTCTTTAATTGAAGCATCTAATCTTGATGAAAACATTCCCTAAGCATTGCCAATTCCAAGAATAGTCTGCTGGCAAAGAAGTTTTCATCTACCTCTGCTAAACAGATGGCTTCTTAGGCTATGAACCTGCACCATTAAACTTACAAAACATCCTTGCATATACTTATTTTTATATAAGGAGGCTGTCCAAGCACATATACTCTTTGATTGGATTGGAGCTAAACAAACCAATGGGAATAAGATAAAAATAGTAGAGATATGAAATCACTGAATGAGCAATAGCCCTTCTAGATTTGGTTTGTAAAACTGAAGCAAGCAAGTCCCAGGAGGCAACTGAAAAAAACACCTATGGGACAACCATGACCTGGGTGACTGAGAATCTCCACAAGACATGAAGCAAGCAAGCTTCTCAAAAGTTAGCTAAGATTGCTTCAAGGTCCACTTGAAATCTTATGGGTGTGAATGTTCCAGCCCATAATATTTTTTTACCAAGATAATCATGGAAGGATTCACAACTGTCAATATATATGCCTATCCAAAGGGCTTCAATAAAACGTAAGAGCAATTACCCTTAGGTTTCATTACTTGAAGTTGTTTTATGTCTTTCAGAAACACATATAGGCAGACAAGTCAGACACAAGGAATAAGAACAACCCGTGAATAGGCCAAAGCAGTTACTTTATTGTTGGTAACCTGTATTACAAGAATCTTACCAGACTGGTTGCATTCTCTTGGGAACTAGCAGATCAGATTTTTTTTCTTAGTCTGGTCTATGTGTTTCCTGCCTGGAGTGATTCTGGTATGCCTGTTAACTCCACCCTCTCACTCAGCCTGTGATTCCACTACAGATATCTCACTAATGATTATATTATCAGGTGACTTGAACCAGCCTAATAAATGGCTGTCTTTTTGTTTTCCTCAAGCAAAACTTAACTTTTTTGAATTGCAGATCAGTGTACTTAACAACACTTTTCTGTTGTTAGGTTATCAATAAGTCTTGTAATTCACAAGGACAAATAAAATTAATTGTAAATAAAAATGCTTAATATTTAAAATTAAAATTGAAGATAAATTTCATGTATATTGAAATAACCACTTAATTTTATTTTGCAGAGATGTAATGCCCTTTTTCATAGATGTATCTCAACAAAAAATGATGCTACTGCCTACAAAGATGGAAATACCTATGATGATAAAGGCATCATTTTATATATTTCTCTGGCATTTCTTCTTTATAAATGTGTAGGCTGGATATAAATTAGCATCTTTAAAAATTATATATGACTATAGGTCATTAGGTTTAGGTTGTTCGTCTAGGCACAGGGATAAATTAATACCCCTGGAGAAATTTGTACAGTTTTTTCTCTGCCTGAAACAGAAAGAAAATTCATTTTAATATTTAAAAAAAAACAAATAAAAATATTAAATGAGGGTGTAAAAAGCATTCCATATTGTCTTATTTGTTATGGAAGAGAAACCTTTTAATTTATGAAAAAAATCTTTACAAAATTGTTCAGATATAAGAGCTTGCATATTTGGCATTTATGCTTATTTCTATCTTGAGCATAATTTTTGTCTCCCCTGGGCATATTGCCTTTAGATAAATGATGAATAAATAAAGGTTAATAAAGAACATTAGAAGTACAGTCCAAAATGTACTTTATCTAAGAAGTCTAAGATTGCCTCCAAATGTCATTTTCTGGTTGGCATGACTCAATGATTTTATTTAGCTCATAATTTTGCTATTGCAATCTGTGTAACATCCAGGAATTACAATCAGAACATTATGTTGAAGAAATAAAGGCTAATAAGTATCGTGTGATAACATTCTATATAGGTGAGAAGTATCCTGTAGTTACATTCTGGCTGAGTATACCATACATGACTCTAGCATCCCTTCCCTGGTCCATAGACTCACCTTTGTATACCAGTAGTACATACAATTGAATGATTGGATCTGTTGCAAAACAGCCATTTTTATTTCATTTTCAGATCCATTTGCTGCAGAGAAGGTTAGACTAGACTAGACTAGACTAGACTAGACTAGACTAGACTAGACTAGACTAGAATAGAATAGAATAGAATAGAATAGAATAGAATAGAATAGAATAGAATAGAATAGAATAGAATAGAATAGAATAGCAGGGTTGAAAGGGACCTTGGAGGTCTTCTTGTCCAGCCCACTGCTCAAGCAGGAGAACCTATACCACTTTAGACAAGTGACTGTCTAGACTCTTCTTAAAAATCTCCAGTGATGAGCACCCACGATTTCTGGGGGTAAGCTGTTCCACTGAGAGGAGATCATTTCTCTTTTCTTTATTATTGTCCCTGTGGAAAGGAAAAGAAAAAATAAAATAAAAATTGAGATGGTGCAATCTTGATTGGTGCTGGGGTGGACAGACTCAGAAAGACTTTACGCACTCCACATTTTCCTGCATTTTTGTTCACCTCCTCTGCCTCCCCTTACCCCCTTGGCCAGGGGTTAAAACTAAGGAAGAAGAGTGTCAACCCCACCAGGTAGACTAGACAAGAAAACCAACTGCATAGGAAAAATTAAGCTATTCTTATGGAAAACATCTATAATAAAAGAAGGCTTCAGATCCGACGGAGTTGTCTTTCCTTCCCCCTTCTTATACTCCAGTGAATCAGGGAGGCATCTTCCTGAGTCACTTTTGAATGTTAACATGTTCCTCTGGACTTTAAAAATGCTTCATTCCCTTTTGACTAGGGTTCCTGTTTATCTCCAAGACTATCTTCCTTCCCAGGTAAAAAAAAATTATGCATCTGTGGACACAGTTCAGGGTATCCATATCACTCTGGAAAATGAACTGAGTTGACTAGTCCTCAGCAAGTCATTTGCTTAAGCAGAATTTACCAGATATATTTAGAGCTAAATCTAACCTTTTTTAAAGTCATTTCTGGAAATTAGGGACATCATGCAACATACTCCATGTATAACTGTGGCCCAGTCAAGTATGTTATGAGAACAGAATCATTTGATATTTATTTATTGCTCATAGACGAGACTTGCTCTGAAATGTATTTAGTGATCAGACTATGGGTGATTTGATTCATAGCTCAGTCTTTTCTCTGGCTTTCCTAATTAAAAATCAGTTATCAGTTCTTCACATGGCATGGCGCCTTTCTTTTACCTGCCCTGGTATTATAAATTGTGTAAGGAACGTACAAGCATTCCCTGCTACTTTGGTGTCTCCATTTAAGTTTTTTTTTTTGCATAAGAAACAGAGCTTGTTGGTTTCATTATCCTGATGTGTTTAACATACTAACATTATGCATGTTTACTCAGAAAGTCCCACTGAGTTCGCTGGCTACAAGCTTGTAGTCACGGTCATATTGTTTGGGAGAATAAGAGAAATGGAAAGGGATCTGTATGTACAGTATATGTGTGTGTGGGGGGGTGTTAGTTCTCTTACTCAAGACTTCATCTCATGAATTGGATTTTGCTCCTTTATCTTACCCAACAGGAATGCAAATGTTGCGGTTAAGTTCTGTGCTATTTCTGCAGTTTTCATGGCAATGTAAGGTAGACTTCCAGCATTTGTTTTTTAAAGCACTAATGGATTTGCAGCTAACCTATGGTCCTGGTCAGTTGCCTTCAGTAGCACTTGTGTATGCATTGAGCTGATAAGTACTGTAGTTCATTTTCCTCTTGGGCAAGCACCATTTTATTTTATTTTATTTTATTTTTTATTTTTAAAAAGAGAGAGGGAAAAAGCCTTCTGACTAATAATTATCTTAGCTTGCGAAAAGAATAGTAAAATGCATTTGATTGCTTTCGGGAGCTTAGTAGAATTCAGTGAAATATTTATTTTATTTTATTTATTTTTATTTTTATTCCATTTATATCCCGTCCTTCTCCGAAGACTCAGGGCGGCTTACAAGCTTAGCAGTAGCCTTCATTCTATGTATATGCCTGCTTATTAGGGCGTTCACACACACACACCCAAGCGGCATTATTACAAAGTCAGCTTATTGCTCCCAACAATCTGGGTCCTCATTTTACCTACCTGGGAAGTAATATATCTGCTTGCTTCAGAAAAAGTGGGGGAGGGATTGTTTCTCTTGGGTAGTTCATATATTTATCTTTCCTTTGAAAGATGTTAACATTAAACATCAGCAGTCTGATAACATTGCAGTTGAGGAAACACTAGTGTATATTAATCAGTTCTGTCTCTCTCCTTTTTTAAAAGAAAGAAATGGAAAGGGGTGATATTGTTGACATTTTCTCTTCCATCTTCAGATTTTCTATATGGAGGACTTCTTTTATGTTAGGCTATTTGATTTATTTTGTGACCAGAGACTTCATTTTCTATTTTAAGCTGTTTTTAAAAGGCCTTTGAGGGGTGTAGGGGCCATAATACTGAAGGGTAAAATGTCAGTGAGGTATTTTTGGTGGGATGTCTTGTTGTTGTTTTCATTGCTGGTGGCTTGTGGAGTTTATCAGAGGCTTAACGTGCTTGTCTTATTCCTTATCAGTGAATAGAAAGTGAAATAAATATCCGCGTAATCTGGTGATTTACTACCAAATTTTGACTGCATCATTTTAGAGCTATGGAGATCTCACCCACCTGAGTGAGACATGCGAAGATTGGCATAGTCCATCAGGATGTCAGCTTGGTAGCTTGCTCATTCCTGAACTATACAGCTCTAAATTTACAGAATCAGATGGGGAGCAAGGAAACAATGATCTTTGCAAATAGACTATTATTTGGAAAAAAAGAAGTGTATCATGCAACAATCAAGGGGCGTTGGCCTGGACAGTTTTGGCGGGAAACCTAGGGCCAACCCCATTGGCTGTTAGCTTACCTGGCCAGGTATATAAGGAGGCCAGGTAGCCCTCATTCCTCAGTTCACTGCCCCTTCCAATAAAGAGCTGAACTCACACACCGGCTGGCATCTCTCTTGCGTCGGACCCACTACACAATAGTGGCGACGAAGGTGGGATTGCTGCCGACCAAGAGCTGAAGTCACTGGGGAAACGCTCCGCGAGCTGAAGGGAAAGGCATTTTTCCTTCTTCCCCCCACGACCGCCAGCCGAACCGGCAACGCCAAGCGCCACATCCACGACCAACTGCCGCCATGGCTAGAGCCGGACAACCCCGCAAATTCGAGACCCGCCGCCCCGAAACCTGGACCCGTTACCTGGCTCACGTTGAACTGTACATGCAGTTCAATCAGATATCGGAGGACGGTGCAAAGGCGGCCACCCTGCTCTGCCTTGGGGGACCAGCGCTGCTGGAAGTCGCCTTGAACCTGTTCCCCCAGGAGGCCATCAACACCGTCGCGTACCGAGACCTCGTGGCCAGGCTCAACGCACATTTCAGGCCCCGGCGCTCCAAGGTGGCCGCACGGTCACAATTCGAGAAAAGGGACCAGTGCCCCGACGAGACCGGCGCCGACTTCCTCGCCGCACTACGGGAAGCTGCCATCGCTTGCAGGTTCACAAATTTGGAGGAGCGACTACGGGACCGGCTGATTTGCGGCCTACGCAACAGGCGGTTGCAGGAGCGCCTGTTCGAAAGAGAGGAGGTCTCTCTCCAGGAAGCCGAGGACGCCATCCTTGCCCACGAAGCGGCCTGCGGGGCCGTCCAAGCCTGCCAGGGAACCCGGCCCGGCAACCAGGAAACCAGCGTCCACCGGCAAGGGGCCACAGAGGAGGACGACCTGAGCATCGACCTCCTCCAATGGAGGTCGACCCCCGACCAGCGAGCCAGACGCCCAGACAAGCCCAGGCCTCCCGGCAACACTGCCGTTCCCCAGAGATGCACAGGGTGTGGTGGGAACCACATGCGCAACCTCTGCAAGTTCCGGTCCGCCACGTGCCGGGCCTGCAAGAAAACAGGCCACATAGCCGCCGTCTGCCGTAGCCGCCGCCCCCGAGAGGAGATCCACGAGCTGCAGCCGGAGGAACCGCCATTCGAAGGTACTGGGGCCCCCACCAAAACAAAAATTGGCTATGTCAAGAGCCGGCTGGCCATTAACCACACGGGTAGCCGCCGGCTGCTCAAACCCAAAATTAGATTAACAATCCGTTTGCAAGGTGTCCCTTGCAGCATGGAGCTTGACTCCGGATCAGCGGTCTCGATTATTTCGGACGAGACCCTTAACCACATAATTAGCCGGAGCAAGCAACGGATTAAATTACGGCCTACTAAATTAACCCTGACCGATTTTCAGAATTCGCCGGTCAAGGTGAAGGGGGAGGCCACCATTTCAGTGGGGTTTAAGGGTCGCGAAGGGCACCTGGACGTTGTAGTGGTAGAGGGCCACAGAGCCAGCCTGGTCGGGCTGGACTGGTTTGAGGCCCTGGGAATCTCAGTATCCGGGATCCATTGGATCCAAGGGGACTCCGTTGAGGCCGTTTGCCGGGAGTTCGCCGACGTCTTCGACGGGTCATTAGGCAAGTACACCGGGGCCCCCATATCGTTCAAGCTTAACTCGAACGTCTCCCCCGTTAGGGTCCGGCCGCGGCGAGTCCCGTTTGTGCTCAAACACAAAATCGAGCGCGAACTAGACAAGTTGGTGGCCCAGGGAATCTTAGAGCCTGTAGATGGAGGGGAGTGGGAAACCCCCATCGTGACCCCCCTCAAATCCAACGGGGAAATAAGGATCTGCGCCGACTATAAGTGCTCGGTGAACCGCGCCCTAAACCCGCACGCTTACCCGGTTCCCGCGGTCAGCCACGTTCTCGCTTCCCTCCAAGGCGGCGCCATTTTTGCAAGGCTCGATCTTGCACAGGCGTACCAGCAACTCACGGTCACTAGGGAAACAGCTGACATCCGATAAACCATAGTAACCCATAGGGGGGCGTTCCGGGTGAACAGGCTGCAGTTTGGAGTCAGCGTTGCTCCCGGCATTTTCCAGGAGGTTATGGAAAAGACACTCAAGGGCATTCCAGGAGTCTGCCCCTATTTTGATGACATCCTGATCGCAGGAGCATCAGCAGAGGAACTGGCAGGGAGGCTTAGGGAAGTGCTGGCAAGGCTGCGCACAGCTGGCCTCAAACTCAAAAAGGAAAAATGCAGCATAGGCGTTCCTTCCACAGAATTTTTGAGGTTCAGAGTAGACGCCAGGGGAATCCACCCCACAGAATCCAAGGTGAGGGCCATCAAACTAGCACCCACACCCAAGAACAAAGCAGAGCTTCAGGCATTCCTGGGTCTGCTGAATTTCTACCATACATTCCTCCCACACAAGGCAGCCATCGCTGAACCGCTCCACAGGCTGCTAGACAAACAGGCAACATGGGCCTGGACGGCCACCCATGATCAGAGCTTCAAGGCCCTGAAGGCATTGCTGTCGGACAAGTCCACAGTAACCCATTTCATCAAGTCCAAGCCCATTTGTATCGCCTGCGATGCATCCCCTTATGGTGTGGGCGCTGTCCTAAGCCACCTTGAGCCCAACGGGGCACAAGTCCCCATAGCATACTATTCTAGGACACTGTCTGGAGCAGAAAGAAACTACGCCCAAATAGACAAAGAAGCCCTGGCAATCGTGGCAGGAATCAAGAAATTCCATGATTACTTATATGGCAGGGAGTTCACTGTCTTCACGGACCACAAACCACTCCTGGGCCTGTTCACCACAGACAGGCAAACCCCCCAGATTCTGTCCCCCAGGATGCTCCGGTGGTCCATCTTCCTTGCAGCATACAATTGCAAGCTGGTACACAAGCCAGGGAAGGAGATGGGCCACGCAGACGGTCTAAGTAGGCTCCCCCTAGACACACACGACCCAGACCCAGCACCAGCCACACAGATCCTAGCCCTGCAGGAACTACCCGAGTGCCCAGTTCTTGCCAAGGACATTGCCAGCCACACAGCCACAGACAACATCATGGGCAGGGTGCACTCATGGGTTTGCACAGGGTGGCAGGACAAATCCCCGGGACCAGAGTTTCAGGCCTATTTCATTAGACGCGATGAAATCTCCACACACAAAGGGTGCCTCCTTTGGGGTAGCAGGGTCATCATTCCACCCGCACTACGCGCCAGGGTATTGGACTCCTTACACGAAGGGCACCCGGGGGTGGTCAGGATGAAGGCACTGGCTAGGAGCTACCTCTGGTGGCCCGGGTTGGACAAGGAGGTTGAGGATCGGGTCAAGGCCTGTTATACATGCCAGAGATCCAGGCCAGAAGTGCCACATGCACCAGTACACCGGTGGGAGGCCACACACACGCCATGGTCCCGCATTCACATTGACTATGCGGGGCCATTCCAGGGTCAACTATTTTTAGTAGTGGTGGACAGTCACTCCAAGTGGTTAGAGGTAGTCCCTGTCCCCAACATGACCTCCGGGAGGACAATCCAGGTGCTCAGAGCTCTCTTTGCCACACACGGCCTCCCCGACGTAATTGTGTCTGATAATGGGCCTCAGTTTACTGCTGCTGATTTCCAGGCGTTCTTGAAGGCAAACTGGATTAGGCACGCCACCTCCGCGCCTTTCCATCCATCTACCAACGGGCAGGCCGAACGGATGGTAAGGACGACCAAAGACGCACTCCGGCGCATCATCAGCGGGGACTGGCACCACAGACTGGCCAAATTTTTACTAGCCCAACACACAACACCATGCGTGGCTACCGGCAAGAGCCCAGCAGAACTGCAATGGGGACGGCGCCTCATCACCAAGCTGGACCACCTACACCCAGACCGGGTAGCAGCCGAAACCGGTAGGGCAACATCACCATCATCACCATCATCACCATCACCACCAGCATCACTACCATCACCATTGCCATCATCACCCACACACAGGGTCCTCAACCTGGGGGACCTGGTCTGGGCAAGGAACTATGGGGCTGGACATCCTTGGGTTCCGGGGACAGTGGTCGGGAAAACAGGACCCCTTTCGTACATTGTAGGGGTGGAGGGGGACAGACGCATAAGGCGACACATTGATCAGCTCAGAGGAAGAGTCCCTGAGCACGTCACACACGCCCCTGAGCGCGTCACACACGTCCCTGAACTCAACGCACACGATCAACAGGAGGACCACACTCCAGGAGGGGTCAACCCAGCTGAGGACGTCACAGGGCAGGGACCAGAGGAGGAGGACTTCCTGATGCCGGCTCCTTGCAGCCCTGCACAAAGGCCTCAGGAACCCACGGTCCAAGCCCAGGGGCCAAGCACACCCAGACGATCCACCCGTCCACACAGGACACCAGCCTACCTGTCGGACTATGTGTGCAAGTGACCCTCACACAAGGACACCACTGTTTTTTAATATATATACTCATAGTTATAGTAGTTGCATGCTGTTGTTGTTATGTGGGTCTTCTCTAAGGGGGGAGGGGTGTTATGTATGCAGGCATCTGCATAGCAACAGCCATCAGGGGGCGTTGGCCTGGACAGTTTCGGCGGGAAACCTAGGGCCAACCCCATTGGCTGTTAGCTTACCTGGCCAGGTATATAAGGAGGCCAGGTAGCCCTCATTCCTCAGTTCACTGCCCCTTCCAATAAAGAGCTGAACTCACACACCGGCTGGCGTCTCTCTTGCGTCGGACCCACTACACAATAATGATGTTAAGCTTTCAGACTGCAAATGTTTTGCGTACTGAGTTGGCTGACAGGTAACTATAATTTTGTTATTGTTGCACTGTTAATGATCTATACTGAAGATATGATTGTCCATTTGGATCTCGGTTCTATGGCTTCTTAAGCAAGGAAAACCTTAACCATTTTTTGTAATTTTGTCCATATAAATTACTAGTTTCAATTTTATTTTTTTTAAAAAAGTATTAAAATGCTTTTTTTAAAAAAATAACGATTGTTATGGTAGATAGCATTAGCACGGATCATTCTGCTCTATCTGCAGTTGTGTTCTGGAATGAAAGGGGGAAAAATCCATTGTTCTTCAAGTTGATGGTATTGCAACATGGAAAACCTGGCTCTTCCAATGTCCCATTCTGAGAGGGACTGCTTCATTCCAAGCTCAAAGGAAAATGTAGCTATTCCCTCCAACCTGATGGAAAGCTGTCAATAAAATTACATAAGGAATGGTAGAAATCTGAGCCGTTTGCCCACCCACAGGAATACCCTCCTAAAGCAAGACACAGGGGAATCAAAAAAAAAAAAAAGAAGAACAAAAACAGAAGAAAAACCATATTTTTTTAAAAAAAGACTTCAACTCCGCTTAAGGTGTTACCTAGCCTGGGTCATGAAACGATCGGAAACCAACCCACAAGCTCAGAGAACTAACCTCCACCCTCAAAGATCCTTTTTCTTGCCCAGACTGCAAATAAATGCTAATGTTGATGATTCCCTTACCCTAATCAAACTCAAATGTAGTTTCGGGCTATGCACATTATGGGCATTAGAAATGGTTTTGCTGCTTGAAGTTCACCTCTTGATGTTTTAAAGGAAGCAGCCGACGTGTCCTAGAAAGAGAGACTGAAGCATTGCTTTATTAGCACTAACTCCCCTGAAAAATCATCCCCCTCTGCAGCAAACAGGCTTTTGAAAAGCCCAGATTTGGCATCCTTAGAAACTTGGTACAGTTTGTGTGTATCTGTGTTTTAAATCCCACTGCAGTGCAGAGGACCATTTGGGGAAAGATTTGTCTTTGCCTCCCGTGCTGTGACAATGTGCCTTACACACCAGACTGCGGCTTTTGCAGTCTTGTTGTGTTTCAGAAATACCTCCCTGATGCAAAGGAGGAAAGCAGGGCCTGCAAATAGAAGGAAAAAGCTCTGGGATCTGACCTGCTCTTTAATTCTGAATACCGGTAAATCTGTCTAAGATTGTGCCGGAAATGAGCGGCTGGTGTTAAACTTAACAGGGCTGTTATGCAAGGTAGCGCTATTGAACCTTTGCAACTCCTGAGTAGATGGTGGCAGCTGCTGCAAAGGGAAAACGCTTCCCTGAAAAAGTTGAAGACAGTGAAAAAGAACACTGAATCTAATTGAAACTGCAGGGGAAATGTTGGGAGGCAGAATGTAATTATACAATTTGGAACCTGGCCAGGAGGCTGGGGTTAACACGCCGACTCCTCTTTCAAAGACAGAATGGAAGAAAGATGCCTTGTGCTCGCAGAAGATCCTTCATTCATGCCGGTATCTTCTCAGCCAATTTCAGACAATAGTGTTGTGACTCAGGGTCAGCCTGTGGGTCCGACAGCCGGCTCCGATGTATCGGAGGACTCAGATGTGGGGGAGGAGGGAAACGAACCGGCTGATGATGATTTGGAGACTTTGCAGAGTCCTCAGCCGGGAACCTCTGCTCAGCTGTGTGAGCCCGAGAGTGCGGAGGATGATGACCCACAGCTGGCCCTGTTCAAGGACGCCCGACGCAGGAGGCAGTCGAGCAGGGACAAACAAAGGAAGGCTATGGGACTCCTCGGGAGGAGGCACAGGGAGACCACGCCCTGAGCTCTCTATAAAAGGAGTGTTTGGGGAGGGGCTGGTTGCTGAAAGCAACTCTTTTGCTTGAGAAGATAAGCTCTTGTGTGTTTACTATTAAATCTTGGCAGAAGCCTTTTAGCCTTGGACGCTTTCCAGTCTCTTCTTTTGATTAGGGGTGCGAGAAGAGGGCTGGTTCAGAACAGTTTGCTTTCAGCCACCCACCCCTTAATACTACGATGGAGCAGCTTCTTGCCGAGAATGCCCAGCTCAACCAGCAACTCACCTTGCTGGCCACTCAGGTGGCACAACTGCAGGCTCAGGTACATGCTGCCCCCCCACCCAGGAGGAAATGTCAGATAGCTATGCCGGATAAATTTGCTGGTAAACCAGAACTGTTTCCTGCCTTCCTGGGACAATGCCAGCTTTATATCAGCGTGAGAGCAGCTGATTTCCCCACTGACCGAGATAAGGTGGGATTCGTGTTGAGCCTTCTGTCGGGAGATGCAGCTCGTTGGGGCACGCCTCTGTTGGCACAGCCTAGCCCTTTGTTGGATAACTTTGGGGGGTTTTGTGACCATATGCGCCTCATGTACGAGGACCCGATTAAGGCGCAGACCGCCACCCGACGCCTGAAAGCTTTGAGGCAGGGTCAGCGCCCTCTACAGGCCTATATCAGCGATTTCCGGCTGCTTAGCCAGGATTCCGCCTGGAATGAGGCTGCGCTCGTGGATGCCTTTCAGGATGGCTTGTCAGAGGAGATGTTGGATGAGCTGGCCCGCGTGGACATTCCCTCAGACCTGAATGGGCTGATCCATCTTTGTCTGCGGATCGATGCCCGGCTGCAGCAGCGTAAGAGTCGCCGTGCCACCCCACAGACCCCTGCCGCCCCTGTTGTGCGTGAGCCCCCAGTCCAGAGGGAGGAGCCAATGGAGCTGGGTGCCGCCAGGTCCCGTCTATCGGTGACGGAAATGGACAGACGACGATCGGAGGGGTTGTGTTTTTACTGTGGGGACCCTGGACATTTGGCTGCTTCTTGCCCGAAGAAGCGTCAGCGGGCGTCAGTGACCAAGCCTGCCCCGAGAAAGTCCCCTGCTTTGCTATCGGGAAACGGCCCGAGCCCGATCTAGACGGTGTGAAAGATCGGGCGACCCACAACGATCACGCCGAGCGACGCCGTTCCGACGGTGCCTGTGAACCTCCACGGCATTTGATTCTGGAGGCACGACTGATCCTCCCTGGCAAGCCAGAGGGGATTCCGGTCCATGCCTTAATTGACTCTGGGGCTACCACTAACTTTATGGATTCGGCCTTTGTGGCCAAATGGGCTGTTCCCCAGTGTCCAGTGGATCCGCCCATGCTTGTGGAGACCATCGATGGTCGAGTGCTCCTGTCCGGGCCTATCACGGCCGCCACGCAACCCGTGTGTATGGCCATCAGTACCCATGTGGAGGCCATTCAGTTCTACGTCACTTCGGATCTGCACTTCCCCGTGGTCTTGGGACTGGCGTGGCTCCGGGCGCATGATCCACAGATCTATTGGTCTCAGAACTTGGTCACCTTCCCAAGTTTGCAGTGCGTGGACCACACCCGCCATATCTGTGCCGGCCAGGTGGAGGGTTCCCCAGGGGTTTCCTTGCCTCCCGAACTGTCCGACTTTGCTGACGTGTTCAGCGAGTCAGAGGCGGACCAATTACCCCCGCACAGGCCCTACGACTGCTCCATTGACCTAGTCCCTGATGCGCCTCTCCCAGTGGGGCGTTTGTACTCCATGTCGGAGCCCGAGTTGGCTGCATTGCGGGACTTCCTGACAAAGAACTTGGCTCGTGGTTTCATCCGGCCCTCGTCCTCGCCAGTGTCTGCGCCCGTGCTCTTCGTCAAAAAGAAGTCGGGCGAGTTACGGCTTTGCTGTGACTACCGGAAACTCAACGCTATCACGGTGCGTAACCGCTACCCGCTGCCCCTCATCCCCGAGCTCTTGGACCGACTCCGGGAGGCTAAGATCTTCACGAAACTGGACCTGCGTGGAGCTTACAACCTCGTCAGGGTTCGGCCGGGTGATGAGTGGAAGACGGCGTTTGGTACTCGCTATGGACATTTCGAGTACACGGTGATGCCGTTTGGCCTGACCAACGCCCCCGCTGTGTTTCAGCATTTTATGAACGACATCTTTCGGGATCTGTTGGACCAGTTTGTTGTGATTTACCTGGACGACATCCTGATTTACTCCCCGTCGCGTGAAGCGCATCATCAGCATCTCCGTCAGGTCCTGCAGCGCCTCCGGAAACATCGGCTGTTTGCCAAGTTGGAGAAGTGCCAGTTCTACCAGGTGACCATTGATTTCTTGGGTCACCGCATTTCTCCTGAGGGCATCGCCATGGAACCGAGTAAAGTTGAGTCGTTGCAGAGTTGGCAACCCCCGCGTCGCGTGAAGGATGTTCAGCGACTTCTTGGATTTGCCAGGGTCAGCCTGTGGGTCCGACAGCCGGCTCCGATGTATCGGAGGACTCAGATGTGGGGGAGGAGGGAAACGAACCGGCTGATGATGATTTGGAGACTTTGCAGAGTCCTCAGCCGGGAACCTCTGCTCAGCTGTGTGAGCCCGAGAGTGCGGAGGATGATGACCCACAGCTGGCCCTGTTCAAGGACGCCCGACGCAGGAGGCAGTCGAGCAGGGACAAACAAAGGAAGGCTATGGGACTCCTCGGGAGGAGGCACAGGGAGACCACGCCCTGAGCTCTCTATAAAAGGAGTGTTTGGGGAGGGGCTGGTTGCTGAAAGCAACTCTTTTGCTTGAGAAGATAAGCTCTTGTGTGTTTACTATTAAATCTTGGCAGAAGCCTTTTAGCCTTGGACGCTTTCCAGTCTCTTCTTTTGATTAGGGGTGCGAGAAGAGGGCTGGTTCAGAACAAATAGGCAGTTGTAAGTAACAGACCTTGACGTTCTCTTACCTGAGGAATCTTTCTCTTTTGACATTTTCCCATCCAGTAATGAGCTTGGCCAACCTCGACATGACTTTAAGCAAGAGAAGATTTTTCACTAAGAAAGGAAAGGCACAGAACTCTAACATAACTATATGCTACTATCTAAACACAAAGAGTGAAAGACACGGACGGATTCATAGGCAAATAAATACAAACACATATATGCATGTATGTATATATTCACTCCATTTTAAATATAATATAATATAATAGGTGCCCTATGCACAGTCACTCATGCGCTCATGACCTCCCAATTGGACTACTGCAATGCTCTCTACATGGGGCTGCCCTTGAGGACCACTCGGAGGCTTCAGCTGGTGCAGAATGCAGCCGCGCGGGTTGTGATGGGGGTTTCCTGATACTCCCATGTAACACCTCTACTCCGCGAGCTGCATTGGCTTCCGGTTGCCCTCCGGGTGAGATTCAAGGTGCTGGTGATGACCTATAAAGCCCTAAATGGCTTGGATCCAGGATATCTGAGGGAACACTTGCTGCCGGCATCAAGCTCCCTTCGTCCTGTGCGCTCCCACAGGGAGGGTCTTCTCAGGGTACCTCCAGTAAAAGATTGCCGGCGGACAATACCCAGGGGGAGGGCCTTCTCTGTGGGTGCGCCGGCCCTTTGGAACCAGCTGCCTGTATAGCTTAGGACTGCCCCTGACCTTCGCTCATTTCGCCGGGACCTGAAGACCTGGCTCTTCGAGCTTTCTGGCCTGGACTGAGAGTATTAACTGGGGCTTTAACTGTATTTTAATTGTAATTGGGGTTTTATTTCAAGGTTAATGTAATCATTTTAATTGTTTTTAATTTTTGTAATTTGTTGTATTGTTTTTAAAAAACCTTGTGAACCGCCCTGAGTCCTACGGGAGAAGGGCAGTATATAAGTCTAATAAAATTAAATAAATAAATAAATAAAACAAAATAAAATAAAGTTCAGCACACACACACCCCCCACACACAGCTCCATTCAGAAGCCTCCCTATGATTCTGATCAATTTAACAAACAGCTCTGAAGTTTCATTTGGAACTATTAGTCAGAAGAACCATTAATAGTTACTGACATTGATTGGTTAAGATACCTATTTTTTGTTTTATATAGTGAACAAAAATATTTGAATTTGTCCAGTTTTAAAACTTGCTTCTCATCATTTGTTTGCTCCTGCTCATTGCTTACCTCTTCCATTAACTTGTTTCCTTGATGGCTACTGCTCACACCTAGACTACAGCAGACTACGAACATGTAGTACCACTACAGTAGAGTACAAACATCTTAGGTTGGCTAAAATAGATTCTATATCAAAAATTAGTATTAGTGTTGCTTCTATAACATGCTTCAAAAGTGGGTGGGAAATGCTCCTTGGAGTAATCAGATTGTAATCATACATTTACTGACTATAATTATATTTGACAGTCTTGTAGTATTCTCAGCATTATTATTTTTTTAAAAAAACCACTGTAAATGTATGAATAATTTGAACTTAATGGTTATCCAGCTCTTTATATTTAGATAGATGTTGATCTAATAGGAGCAGTCAGTCAGAGTACAATTATAGCATTAATGCCTGTCATCCACATTTAACTTACATTTGGTAAACAATTGAAATTCCATGTGTGCTGTCTTTAGAAAGTTGATAGTAGAATGTGAAAATAAGAACTCTTGGAGATGAAAGAGGTGGAAGAAAATAAATCTAGCAGATTCAGAGAGAAAATTGTTGTCAGTGGAATTGGCTCTTCATAAGTGAGGCACTTGACTTATGGTGACAGGATTAGTCTTATATGAAACAAGAAATAAATAAAAGATAGGGACTACTTTTCCATCCACATAAAGACAGCAAGGAACTCATATTATAAGGATAATGGAGCTTCACACAGTTCAATATACCAATAGAAGAGAATATGTGTAGCTCAGGATTGAAATGTGGAGTCCTTGGTACCCTCTGAGTTTAGTTGTCTTCTTCCAGACACTTAATTATTCAACTAGGCAACATCATCAGTGTTAGAAGGCTGCAGGGTTTGCAAAGGGACTGGGTTTTACAAACTCTACTCCTTTCTCCCAATGGTGATGTTATCTAGTTGGGTAATTAAATATCTGTAAGAAAACAACCAAGATCAGAGAGCACAAAGGACACCACAAATAAATAATAAGTTGATAAATTGTGTTGTTGTCTGCTTGGGGTGAGATTAAGCTGCCAGAACTAACACAATTTCTTATTTGGTCAAATCTGAGTTCTGTTGGCATTCTTTTAATAAGTCGGTATTAGTTAAGTCTGTATTAGTTTCCAACACTACTGCCACTGTAAGTTAACTTAGCTATCTTTGATTACAGTACTCACTTGCTGCAAACTGCAAGAAGTATGAAGCATTGGTGCTATAATTTGGTTCACCAAGTTATAGCCTTTATGGAACCTGACTAGAACATTGTTTTTCTTCTTTAAATTAAAAAAAAATCATCTGAGAAGGCCATATAATTCAATTAGAAAATGAACTTTTTAATTATTACACTGAGCCAATAAAATTTCACTCACTTTTACATTTTCAATATCTTTTAAATTGTGAGAGGGGAAAAAAACTGTTAAATATTTGTTACTGAAAGTAAACATAATTTTAGCTACAATTCATTAGTGGTATCACCAACACAAGTAGTAATTAGCATTTATGAAGCAGAAGAGATAAGGACAATGCCAAAATATAACTTTTTATATCATTTAATTATGGTAGTATTGACTACAGATTACTGAAAGGAATAACAACATTCAAATTATTAAGATGGAAGCAAAATATCTTGTAAAATATCTGTTTACGGGTGATATGTTTGTTTTTCTTCAAACTTCATTCTACGTTCTTAAGACAGCTAAGTAAACATGAAATGAATAAATTTAAGATAGTGTTAGTACTTGAAATTAATTTTGATATATCATGTATTATGTCAGTTAATAATGATGAAGACTGTAGAAATGCCTCTTAAGAATCTACAGGTTGTTGTTGTTGTTGTTAGCTGCGAAGTCGTGTCCGACCCATCGCGACCCTATGGACAACATTCCTCCAGGCCTTCCTGTCCTCTACCATCTTCTGGAGTCCATTTAAGCTCACGCCTACTGCTTCAGTGACTCCATCCAGCCACCTCATTCTCTGTCGTCCCCTTCTTCTATTGCCCTCGATCTTTCCCAGCATTAGGCTCTTCTCCAGTGAGTCCTTCCTTCTCATTAGGTGGCCAAAGTACTTGAGTTTTAGCTTCAGGATCTGGCCTTCTAAAGAGCAGTCAGGATTGATCTCCTCTAGGACTGACCGGTTTGATCGCCTTGCAGTCCAAGGGACTCGCAGGAGTCTTCTCCAGCACCACAGTTCAAAGGCCTCAATTCTTTGGCGCTCAGCCTTTCTTATGGTCCAACTTTCACTGCCATACATTGCAACTGGGAAGACCATAGCCTTGACTATACGCACTTTTGTTGACAGGGTGATGTCTCTGCTTTTTAGTGTGCTGTCTAGATTTGCCATGGCTTTCCTCCCCAGGAGCAAGCGTCTTTTAATTTCTTGGCTACAGTCCCCATCTGCAGTGATCTTGGAGCCCAGGAAAATAAAATCTGTCACTACCTCCATTTCTTCCCCATCTATTTGCCAGGAATTGAGAGGGCCAGATGCCATGATCTTGGTTTTCTTAATGTTAAGTTTCAACCCAAGTTTTGCACTCTCCTTCTTCACCTGCAACAAGAGGCTCTTTAGTTCTTCTTCTTCTACAGGTAGTCCTCAACATATAACAGTTCATTTAGTGATCATTCGAAGTTACAACGGCACTGAAAAATATGACTCATGACCATTTTTCACACTTACAGTTGTTGTGGAATCTCATGGTCACATGATCAAAATTCAGATATTTGGCAGCTGACTCATATTTATGACGGTTGCAGTGTCCTTGGCTCATGTGATCATCTTTTGTGACCTCCAGACAAGTAAAATGAATGGCGAAGCCAGATTCACTTAACAGCTGTGTGACTAACTTAAAAACTACATGATTCACTTAACAACTGTGGCAAGAAAGGTTGTTAAATGCAGCAAAATTCACTTAACAAATGTTTCGCTTAGCTGCAGAAATTTTGGACTCAGTTGTGGTCGTAAGTCAAGGACTACCTGTATTGTGCTTCACGCTAGCCTTTAATTTAGCTGATCTGACATATTATTGCAAAAGTATAACTATCTCTGTCCATTTAATTACTGTTTTTGTAGTTTTTAAAGGAGTTGGGAAAATGTACAATAATCTTGAATAATTAATTCAACTGTGGCTTTACTGTTGTGTTTCCCAGGGACTTTACAATGATTTACATTAGAAATTAATCCAATTTTGTTGTTAGCTGCCAGATTTACTGTTGCAAAACATTGGAAAATTAACATACATGGTTTTTCAATCAATGGGGTTTTAAACCGTGGGAAATTGCATTGGCAGAAAAACCACCACCACAGCAAAAAGTTTTGAGTAAGCATAGTAATACTTTAGTTAAAGATTATTTTATTCATATTTGGTACGTTGTTATATTAACAAAGTAATTCAAAGTTGTCTTGGGATATCTTAACATTTTCTATTTCCCTTAATATTCAAAACATGTTTGTATTGTGTATTAGTGGAATTACAGGTTAAATACTGTAAACAAAACTATTGGTTCTATTTAGTCACCTTGGTTTTGATTACAAAGCAGATTCAAAAAGCTACCCATACCTCATGGAACTTTGCCCTATCATCGGTGTTGAAGTAAAGTTCAATTGTGATCCTGTTTGCAGGATCTGTACATGGATTGAGAAGCATGCAAACATAAAAGAAGATAAGAAATCCTGGCAGTACAGTTTGGTATTGGAGAAGGATAGAAGAGTGAAAGAAATAAGCATGGATGGAAACACATAGGTGTGGGTTAGAAACGATGTTTTAGGATTTAACCAATTTAGGTGAGGTAGAGGTCCTCTAAACCAGAGGTCCCCAACCTCCGGTCCGTGGACCGGTACCGGTCCACGGCATGCCAGCAAACAGCCCACACAAACAAGTAAAGTCCCATCCATGGGATGCAGGCAGCCTGCAAAACCACACACTTTCCAGTCCGTGGAAAAACTTTTCTTCATGGAACCGGTCCCTGGTGCCCAAAAGGTTGGGGACCTTGGCTCTAAGCCTAATAAAAGGGGAAGCTGAATGTACCCAGTCCTTTTCTGAATTCCTCTCTTAATATGAATGCACTTAGTATGCATTCACTTTGCACTTTTAGTTTCTGTAATAGTAAAGATTTGCACTTGACAATTACAAGTTGACAAATGGTAACTGTTTGGAATGTATATCCATACTAAAGTAAACCTGATATTTATTACACTTATTACACTGCTATAGAAGGACAATACATTTTTTGACCATCAAAAGCGATCAGTGATGATTAGATTTGTAACCCAATACAAATGAAGGTGAATAGATGAAAGAAGGCTGGTCAAAATAATGTTTCAAAGCTAATGTTTTTATCAACCCTTTGACATTTCAAATATTAAGAATTCCAAATTTTTTTCTGAGTATGTGGAACTGCATAAAGTATTATTTTAACCTGTAGGTGTCTTTTATTCATAAATGTGCAACGTGTACTTTTACTTTGGCTTCTTACAGCTTCAGCAATGTCAAAATAAATGTGATATTCAAATGACTACTTAACTTTTGCCTGCTTCTCCCTCTTTTTTTTTTGGAGATGGTGGTGGTTTTTTACTCAGTATATTTGCCTATAATTGACAAGCTGTTCCCAGGAATTAAGTATTCCCTAGCTAGATGGTCTTTGTAAAGAAGAATATCCTTGAAGGTAATCAACAAACTGAAACACAGCGTGTTTTCTTAGCTTGTAATTCCTGATAAATCAATACTAGGCAAACACTCTTACTTTAAAGGTTAAATAGTTTAAGTCCTTTGATAGTAATTGAGTGTATTTTCAAGAGAGGTTTAATTTTGATAGGAGGTTTCTTCAGTTCCAATACTTCAATCACACTGCTCCTAAGAGGAAGAGCTGAGCTTTAGCTCATATTGGCTCCTAATTAATATACACAACATTTATACTTATGTTTGTTTAATGCCTACCTCAGTCTTATACTTTGGAAAACAGATAAGAAGGTTGTGTAATGAGATATAATTTTACAGGGCCGATCCTAAACCAGTGTGGTTGTATTTTGTTTGGTCGGCTAATTGCAAAATTAATGCAAAATTAATCATAGTGATTATAATCTTTCAGTGATATAATAAGAATAAAAGGAATAAAGATATATGATGGTGTATGGACAAATCTCAGGCTTTTGGATAAAGCTTGAATTTCCCAAATAATGGATATTTGCTGAGCATTCTTCAAAAGAAATTATATAACAGTAATAATAAGGATAATGCCGCTTCACATATTATGTCCCTCTATTGAAATACAGCAGCAGTGTCACACTTGCAATGTCACGTGACGTGCCACGACGCATGGTGACTTTTTCCCCACTGCCAGCAATGGGGTGGGCACAGTTTTGGCATGACGCATCCGGCCCACGGAACGGCAGTTTGAAAATATAGGGTTGAGTGTTATAGCCAAGCTAGAGATCAGTCTGTAGGTTAAATAAAGAGGGTAGGGCTGTATTCAGAGAATTTGCCCATATGTATGGTATACTGCACATGCAAGAAAAGAAAGCTGATGCCTTCATTATTTGGGGCTTGATTAAGGAAAGGACAATGAGCAGACTGCTTGAAAAGTGGTGAGTAAAAGGAAGAGAGGTACACAGTTTAGACTCCAAGGTAGCATTTGCTGAACAGGAATGATGGCCTAGGTGTGGGATACCAAGGCATATAAAACTATGTTTGCATCATAGAAAGTTCCTAGAAGCTTAGTGGGTCTTCCAGAGACTAGCAGAAATATGCAAAATTATTGATCAAAACTAGAAAATTTTCAAGTTATCAAAGTTGTACCCAATTTTGGGAGCCTCCTGAAAAGTCAAGAACAAAGGGAGGAAGAGTTATGCACATCCTGGATGCCACTTGAGGAAGGGAGATTGAATCTTGGGTTCAGAGGGGAAGCCGTTCTTATCACATTATTCATGTTGGCATGCATAGCCAATGCTCGGCAGAATCTCTGGGAAGATTAGTGAACACGGAAACTGAAAGACTTTTAGGAAGCTCAGTGGTCACTAATCATTCTGAAGGATCAGTAGGTTATACACCCAAATCCAAATCATATTAGGGAAATAAATACTAGCTGAGTGCATTGAGATATGGATTTGAGATTGGGGTAAAGGGTGATTTCTCCTATACTAACTGATCCTCTATGCGTTAGTGAGAGAGCTCATTTCTTGGGTCGTAATGCAGAATGATGAAAGTATGCATTGCTTGTTATAGGTATTTTGCTATGGGTATCTGTGAGCAATAAAAATTCACTTAGTTTCCATGTCATCCCAATTTCACGAATTTGTTTCTGGATTCAATATATGAAATCAGAAAGGCATAGCAACAGGAAGATGTTTTTGTTCCCTTATTTTCCAAGCATCTTGCCAATCAGATATGTTGGAACTCTCTAAAGCCAAAGTCAGAGTGGTTAATGTAGACTGTTAAATATGTTAGTTTTGGAATGGGAAGGTCCAGATTTCCACTTAGAATCCTCACTGGAAGACTCCATGCCAGACATTTTCTTTCAGTCCAAGCAACCTTGTATAAATTTTAAGGTGGACATAAAATAGAAGCAAATGCCCAGGTTAGTTTTCTTGAGATCTGTTGTGACTGTAGCTTTCTAACCAGACTTCCCACGCCCACATAGCTCATGTTTATCTACAAAGTCAGTTTGGATCTTTTAAGAGAAGGAAAAGAACTTTTCCAAACTCCATGAAGAGAGACTAGCAAAAAGTGAACTAGTCTGTCTCCCCAGAAAACTCTGAATAACATGAGGAACTCTCAAGAAGTTGAGGAAATCTAGGGAACTGAAGCAGAGAAACAAGCTTTATCTTCTTCTTCCCCCCTGATTCCTGCTGTTTTCTTGGCAAGGTTTTTCAGAAGTGGTTTGCCATTGCCTCATTCCTAGGGCTGAAAAAAAGTGACTGGCCCAAGGTCACCTGTCTAAGGTCCGTCTAGAACTTGTGGTGTCCTAGTTATTAGCTTAATGCTTTAACCACTATACCAAACTCTCACATATGCTTTCGGTAATTACTGTTCTAGGTTTTTACTTTCTGTTATGAAATTGCATGTAATTTCAGTCTTTGTTCTTACTGTTTTTCCTTTAGAATCTTATGATCTCTATCTCTCTTCTCAATCTCTTTATGTAGATTTTATGACAAATCCCCATTAACACCATTCTTTACTCCATCCAGATAATTATATTTTCTTTTGGATTTTGTCATTTATTCATTAGCAGCTGTTGCATCCTTTGGTCAGCTCTAGATGTCTTCTTTAACATGCAATGTTTTCATGTTGATATTTAAACTAAAATATTTTAATATAATTTTTACATTTAAAAAAAAATAAAATTTGATCCTATTTCTTGTGAAATTGATTTCTTTCTCAAAATGAGGAGGAAAGGGTGAATTCTGTAATCATCACATCTCTATGCTATACAACCAGGTGTGGCACTATTGAACTGATTTTTTTTCCAGTTTTGGACTTTTAATCCCCCAAATTGAAAGTTTAGGGAATGCATACCAAATAAGGTGCTTCCTGTAAGAGGGACATCAGTAACAAAAACTTGCAAAGTGACTATACCAAAACCGGAAGCAAGACAAGGATGTAAAGATTCCAAGGGCTTTTGGGAGATAAAATTTGAAATCTCTACCCGTCCATCTGATAGGCATCTATTATAACCTGTCAGAGGAACAGTGATATGGAAACTTGATACATATAATGCAAATAGCATTATTTGCAATATTTCTACAGTGATATTTTTATTTTTACAAATATCTATTTTCATTTTTAACCCAATACACTAAACATGTATGTCTAATCTGATAACAATGAGGTTTGTCAATATACTAGTAACATTTGGAAACCTAATACTATATTTTCCATCATATACAGTCCAATAAACTGTTGCACAACTACTATGTTGTAGATTTAGGGGAAAAGTCAACATTAAAAGTTACATCATGGCTGCATTTTACTATCATAGTTGATGATAAATATTGCATTAATATATCCCTGTGCACATGTCTGTGTACCAATTCTAACTTTCCTTTCCTCCCAGTGCCTCTATTCTGCATGGTCTATTTCACTTTAATAATACCCTCTAGTCTTTCAGCTAATATTTGAGATGATTTAATTTAAAAGAAATGTGGGAAACTAATTTTCTAGAACTATCACCCCATTTTTAATCTTGAAGTAGAGTAACAAAATGTATGCAGCATATGTAATGTATTTTAAATAAATTCTGCATAAATATTGATTTTAAAAAATAGCAAGAGACATTCTGACACTTTGATGAGTGACAAGATCAAGGCAGTATGCTTAAAGGTGAATTGCAAAGACGGTTTTCTGAATTGATCTCTCTTTTTTTTAAAAAAAAATCTCTTTTACAATCCAAGCCATAAAATATAAGAAGGGTGACTTAAAGCATTTAAAAATGATAGTGAAGATTAGCCACCACGATCCTTTGTACCATGTATTGCTCAATTGGATTTTATGCCTATATCAAATGTTTTTCTTTTCCAGCCCAACAAATTACCTTATCCAACCTGAGTTGGTTTTGATGGGCCATGTGATCCTTTGCAGATGGTCATTTGCATTCTTTTAGAAAGTCATTGAGGCCACTTGGGGGTTTGTCTGTGTCTTCAGTAGGTAGCAACTGAGCAGTGCAATGGGTGTGGAATCTTCTTTTGAACTGCTGAAAGCACTGTGTTCTGGAACTGTGTTTTCTGCAGAATGTTTTCTGCCACATGTCCCCTCACTGTTGAACACAGGCACAGACTGTTGGGGATGAGTCTGTGTTGTCTGTATCTCAAAATAAAGTGCAAATGGTTCCTGTAGTCTGCAATTTTTCTGGAAACCTATTCATACTCCCGCACCATTTAAAGGGTATTCCTCCCAAAGTGCATAGCTAAATGTCTATGGTGATTCTCAACCATCCATGTTTTTCTTTGAAGACAAGCAGAAAACATCCTGCAGAAAATACAGCTCCACAATACAATCCTTTCAGCAGTTCCGAGAAGGCTCCACAAAACTCCAAGTGATCTCACCGACTCTTTAAAAGAATGCAAATGACCAGCTGTCTGCAAAGAATATAAATCCTTCCATTCACATCTTCAAAGAAATATAAGAAAGTCCAGCTACCTCCTGAAAAAGCACCTTTGGGACAACCATGATCTGGCTGAATGAGAGTCTCCATGGACTCTTGGCAGTAACATTTTCTATTTCCTTCACTTCTTGATCACCTCTTACTGACATAGATATTAATTAGAGCATCCTGGAATCTTTTTCAAAAACTAAAGGAGCTTAAAGCTTCTTGCATCTGAAACTGACCCCAACCCAACACCTTAAGAATGGTAGAAATCATATCACTGCCACAAGTAGATGTATAAAATGCTGAGTGGTTCCAGTCATATGATTTGGAGACTACCTGTATCTGGTCTTAATTCCTGGAAAATTATAATTGCATTGTTTAGATGTTGTTAGTTTAGTTCAGATCCAATCCAGAATCTTCTAAGAGCTTAACAATGAAAAAGAAAGTCAATTATTTCTCTTATTTGATTTTGTATCATATATTCATATTTTATAGTGTAATCATGTAAAAACATTTTTAAAAAGAACAATGAGATGTATCTTACGATACCTGAGTGCACGCACAGTTTGAATGCATAACAGGATGTTACAAAATTTCATTGTATGTTAATTCCACAAAAGAAATCTGAAATTCCACATATATAATTGGCTGGCCAGAATATGTGCATTATTTTTGAAGGACAACACCAGAAAAATGAAAAGGGAGAATCCCTATCAATATCTCCATTTTAATATCAAATATCTTTCAACAGGGTTGGTTGAAAAATGTTTGTATTAGAATTTTTTTTGGAAATTTCCAATTTATGAAAGGATGAATATTTCATTTCATTTCAAAGGGATAGTGCTCATACTTTAAAGAAATAAATCCATAGTGATATCTGAAAAGCAAAAACATTTTTGTTTCTTCTTTCAGCCCTCTGTCCTGAGACACAACAACAGGATGTGCCTTGGAAAAGAGTAAGTCACCTATTTATGTATACTTATGTGAACTGTACATAAATCCCTCATCATTGTGCTCCAGCCTTAGTCTAGGAAAAATTGTTCACAGTTGAATACATTTTTCTTAAACACTGATTTTGTATATTGAACTAAGTTATTTAGCAAATAAAGTTAGCTCATGAAATGTAGTACTTCATAGATTATGGAATTCATTTGCCGTTACACATGTGCTTTTTCAGCATTGCTGTTGTATCAATTAAAACAACATAGGAAAGAGCTAGAGGTTATATAGGCGATATTAAAGGTATATGAAGATATATAAGTCACACAACATTTATATACTTTGTGGGTATGATTATCACTTGTTAAAAGAGGAGGAGGACAAGGAGGAGGAGGAGGAGGAGGAGGAGGAGGAGGAGGAGGAGGAGGAGGAGGAGGAGGAGGAGGATAGCAGGAATAGATTTTTCCCCCCTATACAATCTATTAAGGAATAATTGTTCATGGCCCCAGTCTCTAAGATCTTTAAAGAGGATTGTGATCATAATGTCAACATTTACCAGAGGCTATTGGCAAATGTACAAAATGAAAGATGTTCCTAGTTTTGGTTCATTCACAGTAGAACATGAAGCCTCAATGTTCATTGTCATAGCAAATAATGGCTGTATTTAGAAGCCATTAGTAAAATGTGAATTTAGACTGGGAAAACAAGAAAGCATGAGAAAGAAAATAAAGATTGACTTTTTTAGTATAAAAAGAAGGAAAGTAGAAATGCGAGTAGGGTTTCAAGATTCAGAGAGAGAGGAAGAGAGAGAGAGAGAGAGATTGCCTCCTTCAATGAAGTAGAGTTAAGGTATTCCTGTTATCTATTTCCTGACCTGCTGTACCTTACACACCTGCAATCCAATTGTACTGTTTAGCGTGTTCCTTAGTGCTGTGTGATTGATGAGATTGGGTTTTTTTTTGTATATTTCTATATATATTGTTTCTACCCCAACAGCATTTATATGATTTGAAGTCAAGTCAGAATTTAGGATTTCCATAACTTTTATTGGGATTTATATTAGTGTTTGTGCAGTAGTTAAAGATTTCATCACTGAGTATATCAGAAATTACAGCAGCCAGTTCATACACATTTTAAATTGGGGATGGCAGATCACTTCTAGGCTTTAAGCCTCCAGAGTGCATGTTATAGAAAATGAAGAAGTAGGTCAGGGTTTTTTTTATGCTGTAACATCTTCATTACACACACACAAAGAAAGAAAAGCAAAGAATTGGGGACCCACAATAAAAGTCTCTTTTCAATTCACTCACCCATGCACACATACAAACACCTAGGTTACTTCAAATCTTGAAAAAGCAAAGTTATAAAATTTATATTGCAGAATTTCTTTCATAGTTAATAATGTATGCATTCAATTAAAGCTTGAAATTCCACAGCTCTGTGTAGGTTATAATACAATCCTTTCATGCACTAAAAAAAACACCCCTCTATTTTTTCAACGTTTGTAGCAATACTGTTACATACATTTTAGTACCATTTTTATGAGAAGGAAATAATTTATGTATACTGTACTGGGCTTTTAGAGACTCAGTTCCTTGTGCCATGGGAGATTACATCCTTATTGCCAAAGTGTGTGTGTGTGTGTGTGTGTGTGATCTCTCTCTCTCTCTCTCTCTCTCTCTCTCTCTCTCTCTCTCTCTCTCTCTCTCTCTCTCTCTCTCTCTCTCTCTCTGTGTGTGTGTGTGTAAATAATATGCATGGAAGAAAATTTTCTAGCCATTCTGGCATTCACAATTCAAATATTTTCAAACACTTAAAACAATGATTGAAACTTGATCCCATGGCAAAAGTGGAAGTCTATTAATCAAATATTTTTAAAAAGATTCTAAAATAATCTTCCCTGGTTTATAACCCTAATACGGGAAATTCAATATTTCTGCTCAAACAAAAAGGCCAGAAGATATATTTACAGAAAGTCTTATGATGTTTGTAGTTGACTTTGCAGAAGAAAACATTGATAAACCTTTACAGTGCATGACAGGTGTCATGAATTCTCCTGCGGATTAGTACATTCAGATATATAGTCTTTCATTTGAACTTCAAACACATATTTCACTAAGGTGTGTTTTTAATTAAACCCTTTATATTTGTCTCATTCTACTACCCTCCATAAATTTATTTCAGGAAACAAGTTTCCACAAAACTACATGTAACTATAATTTTGTACATTTGAAAAAGGGACCTGTGCCTGATAAATTCATGTATATTCTGTTTGTGCTCTTCAAAGAATGGAAAACTTAATGGAAAATCTAATTACCAATTTAGCTCCAAATAATACATTTACTACTATATAACTAAGAATTTGAACATTATAGTTTTACTTGGTGAGTTTTAAGGGTGGTCTCTTTTGTAACTGATTAGAGGGGGAAAAGATCATTTCTATGTTCTACTTAAGGTTGTACACTTTAAATTAGTCTTGAATAACTTATATTATTTTTAACTGTAATTAGTTATGGCTAACTCTTGTTGGATAGAGATCTCTATGAAATTGATAAATAAACCAAAAAAAACCCATTTGAGAATGTGAAGTAATGCTTAATAGATTAATCAAGATCAATTTTAGATAATAGTTATGGGGGGAAGGTTTGTTCTTTCTTAATTTGTAGGTGGGAGAAAATGATTTCTTGAAAAAAATAACTGACCCAAGTATTAGATTTGAAATAGATTTGGTTTGGTTTCACACATGCACGGTGCATGTCATGATTCCGACAGATGAAACTCTTGAAAAAAACTTTGAGGCATTGTTTACCTTAAAGAATCTTTTATTTGAGTAGCATAACATCAGCACTGAATAATCAAAGCCAAAAACTGAATTCCCCTCCCCTTGGCACATAGTATCAAACCACAATTCCCTCCTCCAATTAACAGTCATAAATCACATTCCCCAATTAGCTTGAAGCACGGGCTTCCTCTCCAACTCGCCAATTCTTTGTCAGCTCTGAGTTCAACAACCTTGATTCTCACACTAAGTTTAGTGTTGTTATGTCTAGCTAAACTCTCATTCACATCCCCCCTCCCAACATCATCTAATTCTAAAAGTGAAAGGAAAAAGATGGCTACATGTCCATCTGTTGTCAATGCAAAAACATCTGATGTTAGCAGCGTTGACATCCGTTGTAAATAACATAAATCCTTTTGTTTTGATTGCTTGCATATGCACATTTATATATATTTAAACTCTGATCTGTATAGGTGGTACATTTTCATTTCCTGTCAATGAATGATCATCAAGATGGCAAGTAAAAAAAATAACATTGATGTTAAAACATAATTTTGTTTTTCAATATACATAATGATGCATAGTTAAAATGCAACCTTAAAAATATAAACAATCCAGTCACCAGTGCCTCTTCATGTATCCTGCCTCCACCTTGTAACAATAAACTTTCAAGGCATTTTAAGGCTTATTTTTAATGGGGAAACTTAATAGACAAAAATAAAAAATAACTTCATGAAAGAACAATTATAACAATAAAGTGAAAAGGAAGAAAATCCAGTGAAGAATATTAATATATAGCACATTCAACTTTTTAACATTTAAAGCTAGAACATATAAAATCATAGTGTCACATCTTCTCATTTCTACAAGATAAAGTCATTTCAAAGCATGATAATCCTTAGAAACAGTTCAAGGTTCAAATAAACAGACACAAGGTTCAAATAAAAACACCAATTTTAATGGCTCTTTAAAACAGGAGCACACATTTCTAGGCTGTGGGAAGGGAGAAAACCTTTTAAGAGTTTCTCACCCCTGACAGATTTATGGGAATGATTATTGGGGATATACACATCATACCCTATTTTGTTATTATTTTTCTATATATTCTATATACACTAGGGAACACAGTTCAGAATAGATGCTTAGAAATAAACCATATCAACAAACACTCAAAAGAGACAATAAAAAGCTAAAAAGAAAAAAAAAACAAAAACCAGGATACATTTTCTCCAGCAGCCAACACCCAGATAAGCAGGGATTAACACCAGACAAACAATATCCTAATCAAGGAACTACTAAGGCAGACATGTCAAACACAAGGCCCGGGGGCCGGATCCGGCCCACGAAGTGGTTTCATGTGGCCCGCGAAGCCATCCTGGAAACAGTGAGGGAACGGCCCCACTGCCTTGGCCCTGGCCCAGAGACCCTCCTTCTGCCAGAGACCCTCAGATCTGTCCCATTCCTGCCCAGGCCCCCATAGGCACCCTTGATGCAAATGATGTAGAGCTGGCCACGCCCACCCAGTAGGCCATACGCACTCTAGCCACACCCACCCAGTAGGCCATGCCCACCCTGGCCATATTCACCCGGCCCCCTGAGGGCAACCGCAATGCTGATGCGGCCCTCAATGAAATTGAGTTTGACACCCCTGTACTAAGGAGACAACCACCCACCATCACTAGCAGGCTAAGCTACTGTATTTAAACAGGGAGCAAACCCTACACCAGGGGTGTCAAACTGACGGCCTGTGGGCTGGATGCATCATGTGCAGGCCACGCACATCCCGGCTCTGCAACGGCAAAAAAATGTCGCAATACATCACGATACGTCACGTGACACTATCAAGTTTGAAACTCGTGCCCTACACTCAAACACAATGATGATGATGCTTAGTAAGATAATGAAACATCTGCAAGCAAACAACCAAGCCCAGAGAGCACCAAGGACTCCACAGATCCAAATGCTGGCTACCCCACTCCCAGTATTGTTTTCATCTACCTCCTATATAGACGGTAACTCTGTAGAAGAGCACTTTTATCTGTGAACTTCTGAATCGACCTCAATCTTCTGAATCAATCTTCTGAATCACCTCTGCCCTTCACTCATTCACAGTCTCAGGTTTCCTGGAGAGGATGAACTATAACTCCAGTATGTTCAACCTTTGCATATATTCAGTTATAACTCATCAAGTCACTTGGTCAGTTGGGTAACCATGTAACTCTGATAACTACTGTAGATCATACAATAGAAGGATTATAATTATTTTTATTTGCAACTTTTTAAAATATATGTACCTTTTAAAAGACGTTGAGCCCAACATTTCATTGCAGTTTCAAAGATGAAGGAAAACTAAAGACAGTCCTACTAAAGATGTACAGTTTGTGCAGAGTTGCAAGTAGAAGTCAGCCCAATTTAGATCTTCAGGATGACACCACCAAAAAATTGCAATGATATATAATAGACTGGAAAAGGGTTTTTTCCCCCAAAAAAATAAAAGTTACTGGGGGCTGAGTGAGATGGGAAAACACTGAGGCAGTTGTTCTAAAGATGCTTTTTTTCAAAAGGCGAAAAGACTTTTTGCTTCTCATCCAAGAGGTTTCTTCGGTTCTGAAAAGCTTCTTGAATGAGAAGCAAAATGTCTTCAAGGAAAAACAAAGCAAGTATAGTTGTCTTTTGAAAAAGTACCTTTGGGGCAACCATGAACTGGATGACTGAGAATCTCCATAGAGGCAGTTCCTTAGTGGAGGTAACAACAGTCATAGCCCATATGATTTCTACAATGGCATGGATGCTGGGACAAGCAAGAGAGGCAGCTAGAGGCTTAGGATGAGGGCAGCGTATTAAAAAGCACATGGGAGAGAGGAAGCTGTTTTCATAAGAAGACCATGTCAAGCCCTTCAACTGCAGATGTTGAGGAGACCTGCAGGAGAAGGAAGAGAAGGAACAAGAAGCCAATGGTAGGAGGCACTATGCAGGCCTTATTTTAGGGCAACTATTATCCAGAAATGTCAGGTATCCATCCATCCACTCCTATCCACACCCTGGCCATTGCCTTTTAAATATCACTGAATTAATTGCAAATGCTGAATGGATAGTTGATCAGTTAGGTGTTAGGAAAAAAGAGGTAAGCCTCCTGGAGCTCCGAAGGGCTTCAGAGAAAGTGTCTGAATGTCATATTTTTTTACTGGCTAACCATGTGTGTGTCAAGCCTCATTTTATAAATTGAAGCTTCTACCTAGCAATTTATACCCTGAAGTTTTCCTTCTTTAATGGGTAGCTGTGGGGAAAAGCAGAAGGTCAAACCACATTATGTCTATCCATTTGCCTCTGCTGTGCAAATTGCTGCAGAAAATCCCTGGCAAAGAGTGGGAGTAGCAAAGTTAAAAACAATCAGTTGTCTACTTAGGAAGGGGGTTTTTTTGCACTGGTAATTTCTCTGCTTTGAAATTTTATCCTTCAAATTGTGAAAAGGGGTAAATAGGAGAAAGTGACACAAAAGAAGAGGCATTGTGGGCGAACGGTATTAGTCTATGATAACCAAAAATCAGGAGGAATTTGGTAGCCATCGGAGTGGCTAAACTGACACAGTATGGAAGAAGAACATTCGATGAAATTTGCTGTAGCTCACAAAAACATTATGCCTTTTTAATAAAATCTTGTCATCAGAAAAGGTGGTGCGGATAGTCCTCAACCTACAACAGTATGTTTAGTGACCGTTCAAAGTTACAACAGCACAGAAAGAAGTGACTTATGACCATTTGTCACACTTAGGACCGTTGCAGCATTCCCGTGGTTACCCAACCAAATTTTGGATGCTTGGCAACTGGTTCATATTTATGATAGTTACAGTGTCCCGGGGTGTGTGTCATGTGATCATCTTTTGAGACCTTCTGACAAGCAAAGTCAATAGGGAAGTCATATTCACTTAACAAATGTGTTACTAACTTAACCACTGCAGTGATTCACTTAATAGCTGTGACAAGAAAGGTTGTAAAATGGGACAGAATTCACTTTAGAAATATTTTGCTTATTTTGGACTCAACTGTGATTGTAAGTTGAGGATTAGTTGTTGAAAACTACAGGCAGAGCTGTACCACAGAATTGTACCATTTACTTGTGTTTTATCCAAAATTTAGCAAGCTAATAAACATAAGGATCTCAGCCTATTGCAAATGTACCCCATCCTCGGGTATTCCTGCTTCAATTTAAAACTGCTTTTTTCTGATCTGAATTATATCACATCCTTTTCCAAGAGAGGGTCCCTGGGACTTCATTATAATCTAGTGGTTAACTCAGTTCCCTTTCTTCCTCTAAGCTGCCAGGATCTTGTGTTTTCTGCTCTTTGTTCACCCTATTTTCCCATCTTATTGAAAATCTCAGTACTTATATTTTCTGGGGGCTTTCAATTTTTGCCTAGGCTGGGTGCAGCATGCTTCTTTTGCCCTGTACTTTTCTTTCTTTTTTCCTTCTCCTTTCCCCCTTCTCTTCCCTCCTTCTTCCCTTCCCTTCCCTTCACTCCCCTCCCCTCTTTTTCTTTTCTTCCTTTGCTGATTGTATCATCAAGGCACTAAAAGAACCAAAAAGGGGAGGGGAGGAAAGGTGGTGTGTTAAAACTAAAAACGGTAATGGAGGAAAGAACGTGTGAAGGCATTCACGGGGGAAACATCTCAAAAAGCAAAGGAAAAGTGTAGGGCAGGGGTCTTCAAACTTGGACCTTTTATGACATCATCATCATCAGAAGAAGAAGAAGAAGAAGAAGAAGAAGAAGAAGAAGAAGAAGAAGAAGAAGAAGAAGAAGAAGAAGAAGAAGAAGAAGAAGAAGAAGAAGAAGAAGAAGAAGAAAGTGAGTAAGTTGGAAGGGACCTTGGAGGTCATCTAGTCCAACCCCCTGCTCAGGCAGGAAACCCTATACCATTTCAGGCAAATGGCTGTCCAGTCTCTTTTTAAAAACTTCCAGTGTTGGAGCATTCACCACTTCTGGAGGCAGGTTGTTCCACTGGTTACTTATTCTAACTGTCAGGAAGTTTCTCCTTAGTTCTAGGTTGCTTCTCTCCTTGACTAGTTTCCATCCGTTGCTTCTTGTCCTGCTTTCAGGTGCTTTGGAGAATAGCTTGACTCCCTCTTCTTTGTGGCAGCCCCTGAGATATTGGAACACTTCTGGCTGAGGAATTCTGGGAGTTGAAGTTCACAAGTCATAAAAGGGCCAAGTTTGAAGACCCCTTGTATAGGGAAACACAAAGTGGGAAGAAGTCCTAAAAAAAAGAGGAGGCATTGATAAACTGGTCCAGACTGGAGCTACCCATGCCTTCCCTGCCTGGACAGGAGGAAAAAGAAGAAAAAGAAAGATTATTCTGTTCAAATGGTATCTCCCCCAGCCTCAGTGTCATTCCACTATAAATCAGGACCAGAATGTCTGAGGCTTCGGATATGTATTTAACAAACAGCCAGGAGTAGCATGGAAGAATGCATCTTCAGCTGCTGTGAAGAATTGCTTTGTTTCATCTCTAATTTGAGGAGCATTTGGAGAGAGAGGGGGGGAGGGAGAGGGAGGGAGGGAGGGAGAGGGAGAGGGACAGAAAGTGAGAGAGCTTGTAAGGGCCACAGTATGCACGAAAACTAGCATACAAAGACATTTTTTTTGTTTCTTAATTACTTGTGTTAGTGATAATTATTGTCAGTATCTGAGCATGGGAAAATATTTTTCCTCCCATCCATGATCAGGAGAGAAATCACTTATATATAAATTGTCCTCAACTTATAACCATTCATTTAGCAACCATTCAAAGTTACAACAGTACTGAAAGAAGTGACTTGCAATGAGTCTTTATACTGATGTTGTTATCAAAATCTGGGTGGATTCCCGAGATCCGATTGAAGATGGTGCTGCCTTGAGAGGGGAGGCAATAGACGGCCGAGCCTCTTGTTGTTTTTCAGGCCTCCTGCGGCAATATTCTGCCGTTTCCAGCCCCGGAGAAGCTGGGAGAAGCGGAGAGGGCATCTTCGGAGGCGAGGTGTGGTGCGACCACCTCGCTGGAAAAAAGAAAGCACCCTGAGGATCCGGAGGCTTGAAAGAGGGCCGCGGTTTAGCAGCCCCGAAGCCAATGACTCAGCAGTTTGAGAAGAAGCAGGGAAGCGAGAAAGAGTGGAAATGAGTTTAAAGACTTTCCAAGCAAGCGTGCCGGCGGGGCGCTAAGCAGAAGTTAAAGGAGTGGCAGCCAGTTATCGGGGCAATATTTTTTGTACCCCTTTTGTTTTCTGCTGCCGTGGATCCGAATGCTGATCAGAGGCTTAAATGGACTTGTTTACGAATATGACATGATTGGTGGAAGCTTCTTTTCCCCTGAAAAAGCTAGCGTACTGATTTACAGACTTATAGAAATCCTGCTTTAAACTGATGGATATTGATGTGATTTTTTCTTTTTTCTACCTAAAGAGCGGAAGTGAAATTTATTTACAGAATGGGTTTAGTTAAGTTCTGGCAGAAGACTTATTAGAAGGAAGTACAGGGTTATTGGTAGTTTAGGGTTGGCCCTGACAAGTTTGTGATAATGTATCTGGGAAGGAGTTAACCTGTGGTGTACAGTAGTGTGGAGAAACCTCCTGGGACAAACTGAAATGTCTTTAATGACGATGTCAACTAAAACCTTAAAGAAGGCCCCCGCCTTGACAGCAGCGGCCTCTCTGGTTACGACGCCACCAAGGGTTAGGAAGTCGATGGAGAGCTTATCGGCGACAGAAAAATCTGCTACCATTCAAGGGATTTATGCGATGTTACAAAATATGCAGGACATAATGGAGAGGAATTTTGACAGCCTGAGGGCTGAGTTGGGGGACATGAGAGAGGAGATGAAGGAAATTAAAGGAAAATTGGGTGTAGTCCAGGTGACCCTGAATACGCATGAAGAGCGAATAAAAATAGTAGAAAAGGACTCTGAGAATATGGAGAAGCGGATGGAGAAATGGGAGCACAGGTGCACGCAAGCATCCAAGAAGCTGGAAGATGATATGGTGTACCTGGAGATGGAGAAAGCGGCCTTTTTTTGCGCTTCCAAAATGTGACGGAAGACAGAGAAGAAAAGTTGGAAGAAGTGGTAGGAGAAATGATCGCAGACTTGGTGGGGAAAGAGAAAAAAGAGGTTCAGTGCGATATTGATGAGGCCTTTCGAGTTTATACTAATTATGCCAGGCGATACAGCCTCTCTAGGGAAGTGCACATTAGGTTTACCAAAAAGGCGCTTAGAGATGAAGTGCTCTATAGAGCTAGAGACCAACCAATTCAGTATAAAGGCCATCCGGTCACAATTCTTAAGCAACTACCAAGAAGGTTCCGAGAGCAATGTCAACGCTATCAATTTGTTACTTCGCAATTGAGAAAAAAAGGTGTGGCATATAAATGGCTGCTTCCAGAGGGGCTCCTGGTGATGTGGGAAGACTGAAAGATAAAGATTGAGAGTCTACAAAACGCACAATATTTCTATAAATTTTTTTGCGGGACTAGCGATCAGGAGAGTGATGGAGAAGTGGAGAGTAGAAGTCAGAGGGAGGAGAGGGGGGAGGGGGGCGGAGAAGGAAAGGGAGAAGAATACAAGAGGGTAACTAGACAGACTACCAAAACTAAGGCCCCGCTTAAGTAAGGATGTGTCAAGGGGTGATTTTTTTGATGCTCAATGTTAATGGTCTTAATGCTCCTGTTAAGAGAAAAAATATCTTAACTAGATTAAGGAAATGTGGAGCCGATGTATTATGCCTTCAGGAAACTCATATTAAGAAATGCCAAACTAATCTGTTGAATTATCCTAAACTAGGGAAATTATTTGTAGCTTCTGCTGAGCAGAAAAAGAAGGGTGTAGCAATGTATGTTAAGGAGTACTTGTGTCCTAAAGAGTTATGGGCGGACCCGGAGGGTAGAAGCCCAATGTTGGAGATAGAAATGATGGGAAGCAAAGTGTTACTGGTAGGCATATATGCACCCAATAATAATCAGGGAGACTTTTTCCAGAAAATATATCAGAAAATATTAGACCTGGAGTATGAGCAGATGTGTCTCTTGGGGGACTTTAATGCGGTGGTAGATAGGGCTAAGGATTACAAAACAGGGAGGGTTGATTTGAAGAAGAAAAAAGGAACAGATAGGAGGGTCTTGCCCAAAGTATTTAGGGATATGTGCAAAGAATTTGGCCTTAGGGATATATGGCATGAGATTAACCCGGCCTCTAAACGTTATACCTACTATTCCCCAAGGCATAACTCGTGGTCTAGGTTGGATATGGTATGGTTGTCAGATGGGCTGATATCTTATGCAAAAGATGCCATGATTTTGACGAACGAATGGGCAGATCACAACCCGGTGGCTATTACGTTGATAAGGGGGAGTAGAGTGAGGAATAGATGGATGATGAACCTGGAGGCTCTAAAGGATATGGTTTTTGTACAAAAAATTAAACAATAGATGAGCCTGTTTTTTTTTAGAAAATAGGATGGAAGGGATGCCCCTACGAATAGTTTGGGACACGGCTAAAGCTTATCTGAGAGGCTTGATAATAAAACAGATGGCAGTTAAAATGTAGGAAGGAGGAGAAAAGTAGGAGGGAAATTGCTGAGCAACTTACTAAGGCAGAGAAGGCTCTTCAGGTAAACCCACAGAAAGTGTATGGGAAGGAGCAGGTGGATTTTTGGAGGCATAAACTCAACCTTGTGGATCAAGAGAAAATAGCACGTCAAATTAGGGTGGCGAGGCAGAACTATTTTGAACATGCCAATAAGACAGGGAGATGGCTTAGCTATAGAATAAGGAAAGAGAAGGAAAGTAGAAGAATTGATCAGTTAGAGGATAAGAGGGGGACACTGATAGGGGATAAAGTAGGGAAAGAAAAGATAGCGACTGAGTTTTTTACAGAATTATATCAGAAAGAAAAGGTTCCTGAGGAGAGGATTAAACAATACCTGATGGAGTCAGACCTTCCTAAGTTACTTCCTAATGAGAAAGAGGCCTTAGATCAGGAGATAACAATAGCAGAAATTGAAAAAACAGTAAGACAACAGAAATTCAAAAAACCCCAGGCACTGACGGAATTCCTGCAGAATTGTATGAGGTATTAGTGGAAGCGCTTGGAAAACATATGAAAGATCTATTTAATGAAATTTTGGATAAGGCTATAGTCCTGCAAACTTGGTTGGAGGCAAATATTAGTTTGATCCCTAAGGATGATTCCCCTTTGAAGCATATTAAAAACTATAGGCCAATATCCCTTCTTAATTCAGATTATAAAATATTTGCGACAATAATTGCTGATAGATTAAAAATTTACTTAAACCAATTCATACATACAGACCACAATGGGTTCCTTACCACCAGACAAATAAAGGATAATCTCAGAATTATATTAAATGTTCTGGAGTATTATGAAAGCCGACCAGATAAACAATTAGCTTTAATATTTATTGATGCTCAAAAAGCATTCGATAGGGTAAATTGGGACTTCCTAATGTGTCAGTTGGAACATATGGAGTTTGGGGCTAAATTCTGTAATATGATTAAAACAATTTATACTAAGCAGAAAGTGAGATTGTTGATAAATGGGAACTTAACTGACAAATTTGATATTTGTAAGGGCACTAGGCAGGGTTGTCCACTCTCCCCACTTTTATTTATTTTAACCTTAGAACCCCTATTGAGAATAATAAGGAAAGATGAGGAGATTACCGGGCTTCAGATAAGACACCAAATTTACAAAGTGCAGGTGTTTGCAGGTGATATGGTTTTTGTTTTAGAAAACCCTCTGGAATCCAGCACGGAATTACTAAAAAGGATTGAGGAATTTGGAAATGTGGCCAGTCTACAAGTAAATAAAGATAAGATGAATATATTAATGAAAAATCTTTCGAATAGAAGTAAACAGATGTTAGAGGACATTACAGGGTTTAAAATGTTGAAGAAGGTGAAATATTTAGGAATTTGGTTGACGGGAAGATGTTCAAGTATTAGGGAGGATAATTATTCTAAATTACTGATACAAACAAAACTTGGGACTTGGGAAAATGGGGTAGGATACAGTTGTCATTATTAGAAAGAGTAGCCACGGTGAAATCTTATATTTTGCCGAAATGGATTTTTCTTTTCCAGACAGCACCGGTTAAACTTTCAATGAAATTTTTAAAAGAGTTAGAGGGGGTAGTTTCTAGATTCATATGGCAGGGGAAACGGCCAAGGATTGGGAAAAAAATGATGCAAGAAATCAAGGAAAGAGGGGGCCTTGGCCTGCCGAATTGGGAACTTTATTATCAAGTTGCCCTTTTAGTTTGGGGCAAGGAATGGATATGTTTAAGGAATAATCGATTGTTGAGTTTGGAAGGATTTGATTTGTTGCACGGATGGCATGCTGCTCTTTGGTGGGAAGGTACTCCTCCAAGCAAACAGTTCATTACATAAGGGATATACTGATTCGGAATTGGGATAAGATAAGGGCCAAGTACTATGCGCAAATTCCATGTTGGTTATCAACCTTGGAAGCCTTGACCCATTGGACCCTACTCAAGAAGAGAAGAAGACCAACTTACAAAGAACTTTTAGATAGCGGGGGAGAACTCAAAACGCGACAAGATCTGGCTCAGCAAGGGTTTCAATTGGAGTGGTGGGCCTACCTGCAGATTCAGTCAAAGTATAAGAAGGATAAGGAAGGAAGGAAGGAAGGAAGGGGTATTTATCTGAATCTGCAGGAATTAGATAAGATTCTGCTGGGTCCGGAGAAAGGGATGATATCTAAGTGTTATAAATTGTTGCTAATCAGGGTAGTAGGGGAGGAGGTGGTAAAAGATGCGATGATTGCCTGGGGGAAGAATTTTGGTTATGCACTTCCACTTGAGAAATGGGAAGAGATTTGGTGGATTAATATGAGGCTGGTGGTTTCCACGTCATATAAGGAGAACATATACAATATGCTTTATAGATGGCATCTCCCTCCAGCTAGACTTTCCAAAATGTTCCCCAGATTGTTGGCCGATTGTTGAAAGTGTGGTAAAGGGACTGGCACGTATTATCACTTATGGTGGACATGTCTGGAAGTGGTTAGATATTGGACGAGGATCCAAAAATGGATAGAGGAAATCACAGGGTGTTTAGTTGATCTTAAACCAGAGACGTATCTGCTTGGCTTCAGGCCTGGAAATATTAAGAGCGGAATATGGTATTTGGTTTTACATATCTTAACGGCGGCGAGGATGGGGTATGCACAATTTTGGAAGGCAAATCATACCCCACCGGATGAAGCTATAATTAGGAGAATACTTGATTGTACAGAAGCAGATACATTGACCAAGAAGTTGAAGGGTAAAGAAGAGACACCAGCATTTCTATTATGGAATAAATGGTATATTTGGTTGGATAAAAGATTAAAGAAATGAGGGTGGCTTGGAGGTTGGTCAAAAATGAAGTGATATAGTTTTTGTTAATGAATAAACTTTGTAGTTGGATAGTTATAAGAGATTTAGTGAGTGGAATATAATTGTCAGTTTAGAAGTAGATACAATTTGATTTTTTTGAAATGGTTTCCAATTTTTTGATTTCTTTGTTTTCTGTATATTGTATATGTTTTTTTGTCTTTTTTGGTGTATGGTGTGTGTTTTTAACATGAAATGTAAATAAAGACTTATTTATATATAAAAAATAAATCTGGCTGCTTGGCATGTATTTATAATGGTTGCAGTGGCTCTGGGTCATGTGATCATCATTTACAACGTTCCCAGCCAGTTTCCGACAATCAAAGTCAATGGGGAGAGCTGGATTCATGTTAATGACTATGTAATTCACTTAATAAATGCAGTAATTCTCTTAACAAAAAAAGATCATAAAATCATCAGTGTTTTACTTAACTACCACTTTACTTAGCAACAGAAATTCTGGTCCCTTGTGGTCATAAATTGAGGACTGCCTGTAATCCCTTCACATTTATGGGGCTTCATAAAATATAGTGTTTTTCATAAATGACTTTTTGGATAGTGCAGAATTGGATTTAAGAAATAATAGTAGATGAAGGAAGATCTTCATTTGCATTCTGCTAGTTATTAATTATAATATTTCCTATGATTTATATACTGTGTTTGTAAGGAGCAGAAGACAACATTTACCTTTTAGTATATAACTTGGTAAAAGCTGCAATTGCTTTTTCCCTCTAAAATATAAGCTTATTGAACGAGTTTTATCAGCCACAGCAGAAATATTTTTTTTAAAAAATGTGTTTAATTAAGCATGTACTCTTCTACCGGAACAGCTATCCTAAATCAAGCTGTGATTTTCCAGGTGTTCTCCCAGTTTAGAATATTTTAAATATTTTCACCCTCCTTTTTCTAAAAAAAGTTATGCTAAAATTTCCAGCTGGGCAACTTTACTGTACTTTACACATAGATCCTATGACACTTCCAAACAATGGTACAATGGACATTAAAAAACAAATTTTGTCAGGCTTCATCTGTCACTGAGAAGGCTCCTAAGCCAGCAGAAACTTAGTGCCTTCTTGTCTTGTGTATAGAAATCTTTGTTGTCAATAGCCCACAAAAACTGCACTCTTTCCATAGGCTTTTAAAAAAAAATCTCAGTGAGAGTTAACACAAGTATTTTCCACTGGGATGATTATGAAAAACCAACAGAATAATTTACAAGGGTCCTCTTTTAGTGACCACAATTGAAATTGGCAAGTTTCACTAAATGAAACTGGGCTTGTGCTTATCATCTCACTTCAGCTTTTCTTTGCTTTACAGACCTGCAAAGGTTAAAAATGCCAAAATTTGTCACAAAGTGGCTTTTTTCATAACACTGAATGGTCACTAAACAAAGCAGTCACTGAATGAGCAGTAGCTACAGAAAGCATGATTGACTGATCTCCCCCAAAGTTATGACTGTGGTTCTGAAAGAAAATACCATGAAACAATATGCACAAACTTCAAGAATGAATAGGGGCATATAGATGTTCCATGTGATTCAATTAACATTTTAAAATACTTTTATCTGTATCAGCTACATAATTTATTACATTTCTCAGACTCTTAACTTTGAGATTGATGCAACAGAACTACTAAATTGATGGAACAGAACTATTAAGTAAGTGTCCAAAAATTTGAACAGATGAAATTTCTTAGAAAATAAATGCCTATTTCCATTCTCTTCTGTTCCATTCTGGAGAATATTTATCCCTTACTGCCTAATAAAGGGTGATGCATTTTTGGTACTTCAGTAAATCAGGCAATATTGCTCATTTATATTTTATTGTAGTTAAAGCAAGCAAATAGTTTTGTTCTTCTTTCTAATTATCACCCTATTGCTTCCTTCTTCCACAAGTACTGATGTTCAAATTTCTCCAAGTATAATTTTCATGGAAAATTTATTTTGAAATTATCTTAGGAGAAAAATAATAATACATTCTTCTATGTGCTTTCTTAAAAAAAAAACAGTTGCTGAAATGGTCTCCCTAATTTCACCCTCCATTTATATGATGGCCTTTGAAAGCCATTTCTGCTAATCCTTACATGCACACGTTCACAGCTCTTTATTCTGTACTGAATAATAAACAGGCATTTTATTCATCCTTTTTTCTCACTTGACTTTCAGAAGAGCTAAAATATATTTTAATTATAAATTTAAAAATGAATGAAATAATGAAAATGATGGCAAATTAACTGATTAACAAATTTTGAAGCCTTCTTCAAAAGCTTGTTGGATGGATACTGTAATATTTTTTAGCTCTCCAAAGCTTCGTCCAAACAACTCCTATAAGATCAAGACAATTTACAGGGGAAAAAAGGGTTCTGGCTTGTGCAAAGAAAGGGGAAAATACAAATATAGCTTTACAGTTCTTTCCACACAGCAGTTTTCCTGTTATTTTCCTACTTTCCAAGGAAAATTCCCTTACTTACCTGGGCTCTGGAACCAGAAACTAGGAAGGATTTTGAAAATTTATTTCTCTTCTTACATCAGATAACTATGGATTCACTTGATTATATATTACCAAAATCTGCCCTAGTTGTTGTTGTTGTTAGCTGCGAAGTCGTGTCCGACCCATCGCGACCCTATGGACAACATTCCTCCAGGCCTTCCTGTCCTCTACCATCTTCTGGAGTCCATTTAAGCTCACGCCTACTACTTCAGTGACTCCATCCAGCCACCTCATTCTCTGTCGTCCCCTTCTTCTATTGCCCTCAATCTTTCCCAGCATTAGGCTCTTCTCCAGTGAGTCCTTCCTTCTCATTAGGTGGCCAAAGTATTTGAGTTTTAGCTTCAGGATCTGGCCTTCTAAAGAGCAGTCAGGGTTGATCTCCTCTAGGACTGACCGGTTTGATCGCCTTGCAGTCCAAGGGACTCGCAGGAGTCTTCTCCAGCACCATAGTTCAAAGGCCTCAATTCTTTGGCGCTCAGCCTTTCTTATGGTTCAACTTTCACTGCCATACATTGCAACTGGGAAGACCATAGCCTTGACTATACGCACTTTTGTTGACAGGGTGATGTCTCTGCTTTTTAGTGTGCTGTCTAGATTTGCCATGGCTTTCCTCCCCAGGAGCAAGCGTCTTTTAATTTCTTGGCTACAGTCCCCATCTGCAGTGATCTTGGAGCCCAGGAAAATAAAATCTGTCACTACCTCCATTTCTTCCCCATCTACAGGTATTTGCCAGGAATTGAGAGGGCCAGATGCCATGATCTTGGTTTTCTTAATGTTAAGTTTCAACCCAACTTTTGCACTCTCCTTCTTCACCCGCAACACGAGGCTCTTTAGTTCTTCTTCACTTTCTGCCATTAGAGTGGTATCATCTGCGTATCTTAGGTTGTTGATATTTCTTCCGGCAATCTTAATTCCAACTTTTGATTCATCTAGCCCTGCCTTTCTCATGATGTGCTCTGCATATAAGTTAAATAGGCAGGGCGACAGTATACAGCCTTGCCGGACTCCTTTCCCAATTTTGAACCAATCAGTGGTTCCGTGTCCAGTTGTCACTGTTGCTTCTTGACCCGCATATAGGTTTCTCAAGAGACAAATAAGATGGTCTGGTACTCCCATCTCTTTAAGAACTTGCCACAGTTTGTTATGATCCACACAATCAAAGGCTTTAGCATAGTCAATGAAGCAGAAGGTAGATGTTTTTCTGGAACTCCCTAGCTTTCTCCATGATCCAGCGTATGTTGGCAATTTGATCTCTAGTTCCTCTGCCTCTTCGAAATCCTGCCTGTACTTCTGGTAGTTCTCGATCCACATACTGCTGAGGTCTAGCTTGTAGGATTTTAAGCATAACTTTACTAGCATGTGAAATGAGTGCAATGGTGTGCTAGTTTGAACATTCTTTGGCACTGCCTTTCTTTGGAATTGGAATGTAAACTGATCTTTTCCAATCCTGTGGCCACTGTTGAGTTTTCCAAATTTGCTGGCAAATTGAGTGTAGCACTTTTACTGCACTGTCTTTTAAGATTTTGAATAGCTCAGCTGGAATACTGTCACCTCCACTAGCTTTGTTGTTGCTCAGCTTTTCTAAGGCCCACTTCACTTCACATTCTAGGATGTCTGGCTCGAGGTCAGTGACCAACTCATTGTGATTATCTGGGACATTAAGCTCATTCTTGTATAGTTCTTCTGTGTAATTTTGCTGCCTCTGTTAGGTCCCTGCCATTTTGGTCCTTTATCATGCCCATTTTTGCATTAAACGTTCCCTTCATCTCTCCAATTTTCTTGAAAAGATCTCTGGTCCTCCCTATTCTATTGTTTTCTTCTATTTCTTTGCACTGTTCATTTAAGAAGGCATTCTTATCTCTTCTAGCTATTCTCTGGAATTCTGCATTCAATTGGGCATATCTATGTTTTTCTCCCTTGCCTTTCGCTTCCCTCCTTTCCTCAGCTATTTGCAAAGCTTCCTCAGACAGCCATTTTGCTTTCTTGCATTTCTTTTTCTTTGGGATGGTTTTGGTTGCTACCTCTTGTACAATGTCGCGAACCTCTGTCCATAGTTCTTCAGGCACTCTGTCTATCAGATCTAATTCCTTAAATCTATTTGTCACCTCTACTGTATATTCAACAGGGATATGATTTAATTCATACCTGACTGGCCTAGTGCTTTTCCCTACTTTCTTCAGTTTAAGCTTAAACTTTGCAAGGAGAAGCTCATGGTCTGAGCCACAGTCAGCTCCTGGTCTTGTTTTTACTGACTGTATAGAGCTTCTCCATCTTTGGCTGCAGAGCATATAGTCAATCTGATTTCTGTGTTGACCATCTGGTGATGTCCATGTGTAGAGCTGTCTATTGGGTTGTTGGAAAAGAGTGTTTGCTATGACCATCGTATTCTCTTGACAAAATTCTATTAGCCTGTGCCCTGCTTCATTTTGTACTCCAAGGCCAAACTTGCCTGTTATTCCAGTTATCTTTTGGCTTCCTACTCTAGCATTCCAATCCCCCATGATGATAAGGACATCATTTTTTGGTGTTAGTTCTATAAGGTGCTGTAGGGCTTCATAGAACCGGTCAACTTCATCCTCTTCAGCACTGGTGGTTGGGGCATAGACTTGGACTACTGTGATATTGAATGGTTTGCCTTGGATTCGAACTGAGATCATTCTGTCATTTTGAGGATTGTATCCCAGTATTGCTTTTCCTACTCTTTTATTGACTATGAAGGCTACTCCATTTCTTCTGAGGGATTCTTGCCCGCAGTAGTATACCTGATGGTCATCTGAATTAAATTCACCCATTCCTGTCCATTTTAGTTCGCTGATACGTAAGATGTCGATGTTCAGTCTTGTCATCTGTTGCTTGACCACGTCCAGCTTTCCTTGATTCATGGATCTTACATTCCAGGTTCCTATGGAGAAAAAATCTTTACAGCATCGGACTTTCCTTTCACCACCAGACACATCCACAGCTGAGCGTCCTTTCGGCTTTGGCCCAGTCACTTCATTCTTTCTGGCGCTACTACTACTAGCCCTCTGCTCTTCCCCAGTAGCATATTGGACGCCTTCCGACCTGAGGGGCTCATCTTCCAGCGTCATATTGTTTTGCCTTTTGGTATTGTCCATAGGGTTTTCATGGCAAAGATACTGGAGTGGGTTGCCATTTCCTTCTCCAGTGGATCACGTTTTGTCAGAACTCTCGGCTATGACCTGTCCGTCTTGGGTGGCCCTGCACGGCATAGCTCATAGCTTCATTGAATTACGCAAGCCCCTTCGCCACGACAAGGCAGTAATCCATGAAGGGTCTGCCCTAGTAGAACATCAGAAAAAAAAATATTCTAGAATTTTTTTAAAAAACCCCAAAAGATAGACATACCTACTGAAAATGTCTAGAGCTTAAAGAGTTCATTTTTTGTTTCACATTTGATCTCTGGGTGTTTTTTCCCCCTGTTATGTTTAATATTGCAGATATTAAGAGATAGAGAAACAAACAGGTAAAACAAATGCAGATTGTATGGCTCGTTTGATTTTAAGATGAGGTACATTCATTTTGAAAGGTGCAGGACTAAATCTTATTACAGGAAAAGGGTCATGGAATCATCATCATGGAAAATGATCCAAAACAAATGATTTAGAATTCCAAAAGCATGGAATAACATATATTGCATAAGGCCTTCTCAAATGTCATATGATCCTTCTAGTGGAATCCCTGCTTGGGTTATTTCTTTATTGCCTTCATAGTAAAGAGCTTTATTCTGGGTCACTTCTAAACTATGGAATGCATTCCTTCAATATCTGTATTTAGGTATGACACATAGGGCCCTGAAGTTACATGGGAATGAAGTCATGAATGGATGGTTCTTATGCTTCCTTTGATGCCTGGGTTTCGCTATAAGTTCAGGGTCCTCTTTTCTGGCCAACTGTCTTAACCAGAGTAATTTTCTTCTCTTTCTGGCTGTTCCTAGTATACTATATCTTCTCTTAATAACAGGATACCTATGCAAAACTACAATGGGTATACCAAATTGGGATATTTTTTCCCCTTAACATGTTTTTATATTCCAAACAACAGTACAGGTTAAAAATTACACAAAGGCTGATAGTACCAATATTGTTATGAAAAGTGTTATCCACCAAAGTTATAAAAGATTTAGTACAGCTATGCCTCTCTTGTAATACATTCACATTTAGTGGATCACACTAACTTAAATTATATGGTAAACCATAAACACACTTACTTTACCATATATTATTTGAATTGAACATTCTTTAAGACAACCGATAACCAGCTGTTTATATAATTGTATTATAATTTCATCTTGATGAAAAGCAATGAGAACTAAAGCAAACATTATATCAGCAATTCTACATTGCATTATCACTATCAGGGAAACCCCCCCATAAATTTATTTCCTTTGAATTTTCCCTGTTGCTCATTTTTATAATAAACTCATTGATGTCAAAACCTTTCTAGAGTGAGCCCCTCCCATCCTAAATCTATAAACAAAAATAGCTATAATTTGGTTGTATAATTAGATGGATTTGTGCTATAATTACCATAAAATGATTAGGGAACTTTTTTAGAAAAAAAATCTCTCATGCTGAGAACACTGCCCGTCTATCATTGATTAGAACATCAAAGGTAAACATTTTATTAAAGAAATTATCCTGCATGGAAGTGATAAGACAATCAGCCAGAAATAAACATCCCATTGGTCATAGCTTTCCACCTTGCATTTCATTATCATTATCAAAAATAGCCAACTGTGAACATTTTCCAAAGGCAATCAAGAAGTGTCCAGAAACCAGCATTTCACCAACCATCCAATCCATGAAGTTTTCTCATGAGAATCATACCCAAACCTCCTATGAGCATATCTGGATTATATCTTTGAATCCAAATGTTATATGATCATATTAATCTCAGAGAAACAATTACTTTCAAAAGAACAGTGGCCATCATGACTTACTATATCAAACAAAAGTCTCTCCTGAAGGTTCTAAAATGTAATTTAAATTATTGAATATGAATGATCTGGGTGTCAGATTTAACCCAGCTGTGGAAATATATATGAAGCAGGTGTTTTGCATTACAAAGGAATATTCACAATGTCAACACTGCTAACATCGAATGTTATTGCTTGACATTTCATATGTTATTTCATATGTTAAACTTGTGTATTGCTTTAAGACATTTAGTTTAAGGTTGGGAAGGGGAACGAGTAGGACTACACCCTTCAAGGCCATCTCTAACTAAGAAGATAAGACCTTGGCGGGTTTTCTGATTCTTTAAACTGATTCTTTAAATTAATTGGAGAATATGATTAATGACAAAATTAGAAAGGTGGAGAATTGTGTTTTAATATATTGTGCAAGGGGCAGAGATTTCAGATTCCAGCTTCCTTCAAGCAAGCATTTGCCAGAGTATTAGGCTAATAAAGGACTTTTAAGGTAAACAATGCCTCAGAGTCACTGGAAAAGCCCATACATCGGAAACTTGACATCAAGCTGGAATCCACACTATTTTTTAAACTAATTAGGGAGTCCTGACCTCCCATTGCAGTCTCCAAGTTTGGGAGGCAGTCTGGCAAAGAGTTGGGGAAGATCCCATAATGGAGGGAGTAAAATTGCCTGAAGCCAGCTCCCTGGCACCAGCAGCCACCCTAGTGGGGGAAGGGCCAGCGAAGAAGCAGGGAAAGAGTTTCAGCAATCCTCCCAGCTGGGAGCTAGACCCAAACAACCAGGAGAATTGGTCTGGTCATCAGAGTGGGTTAAGCCCAGCAGAGACTCCAGGAGCTTCGGAGCAGCCAGGTCAGCTGAGATTGAATACTCGGGTGAGTGGAAAATCCTGTCTGCAGATCAGACTGCTTGCCAGACCCAGGACTCCCCTCCAAACCCATTGTTGCAGAGGCCCCAGGCTACTTCATCTCTTGTCAAGCAATAACATTCGATGATGTTAGCAGCGTTGACACACGACCCATCTCTCAGTAAATCATTGAAGCAGCCAGATTTTACTTTGCTGGACCAAAAGTGAAGCACATTGTTCTGTACGCAGCCTAGAAAAGCCATAGTTGCTTGAACTGCTCAGAAATACTTGCTTCATCTATACTTCTTTGCAAATTCCAAAGAGACTATTTTAAAGGATTTGCACAGCTCTATGTTTCAGTAATTACCTTTAATGTTAGATACATGTGCATGTTGAAAGACTAGCAATTGGGTACATCACTGACATTGAAGCATTGTGCAGCATATGATCAATTCTCACATATTGTCAGCACCAAGAGATGATAACACTGTTAATTATCCAACAGTTCAATTAACCTTATCACATACAGTTTGCTCTGGACTGTTGGAGAACAGTTTCAGTAAAAGCCTCCCGGGTTCCTGGAATTAAAAGATACATCTTCTCTTGCAAATCTATCACAAATCTAACAAAACTATTTAAGCCCCAGAATACCTAAGATTAGAAGAGGAACACAACTGTAATTTTCTCAAAACTAAAGTATGCAATTATGTTGATAACCTACACTATATGAAGTCTAGTTTTCTCAACCTGTAAAAGAGAGATAGGTCAAAGCAGAAAAACATTGTGAGGCGTTTGCTACATTAGAATGAATAGGTAGAGTTAAAATTCATATGCAAGGGAGGAAAAATAAAAAGTACATGAACAGGTATATTTTTAAAACCACACACAAACCAAGCATACTTGTACACTTCAAAACATTCTCATTTTTTCCAATAAGTTTAATTATTTTATTTAATTCCGGTTCTGCTAATGACACAATTTCAATCTTCTTTAGATGCCTCAGAAATTACCTCAGATAATGTCTGGGGACATTGGGGTTCAATATTTTTGTGGAAACTGCCAAATAGCCTCCACATAAGCGATTTTACTGTGACTGGAAGGCTGACAGAGATCATATGACTCAGAGAAGGCATAACATAGAAAAAGATAGTGAAAATGTCAAACAACGTGGGGATTAAAGACAGATGAAGCATATGATTCTTGCTAGGGGCCATTCATAGACTCTAATAATGTTCTTTTCTGTTGTTTTCAAGATCTTAATCAGTCATACTACTAGCAGACTGAGGAATGCACAGGTCTTTATGTAGCTTTATATTTGGATAGTCCTTGCTTTAGCAGTTTAAATTCTACAGCTTTCTCTTTCTCTCTCTCTCTCTCTCTCACACACACACACAGACACACACACAGACACACGCACACACACACACACAATTTATAATAAATGATATAAATTAGCATTTTGTTTCAATGTTTTCCTTTGGAAAAAAGATACTGTGAAATCTTTGAGCAATGAAGGGCAGCAAAATTACAATTACACATTGACCTTTATACAGTGATATTTGCAAAACAGTTAGGAGCTTAAAGGTTTTTTAGTCAGATTCCCTCTTTCGGATTTCATCCTTAATGCCCCAAATAACTTTAGCAATCAGAATAAAATTAAATGGTTTCTTCATTGGAATAACACTATATTGCAGCTGATGTTTAAATATTCTACAAAGCTCAGAACTGTCAGAGTACTAATTTCAAACTTTTGTGCAAATGAAGGAAATGTTCTTCCCTTTGTCCTGGAAAGATTTGGGCGCAGTAAGTGTGACCTAAGAGAAAAACGTGGATAAAAATAAATATTTACTGTAAAAGAAAGGGAAATTCAGTGTGAATCCATAGGACTGTTTCATCTTGGATGTGCTTATTTTCTGGCATTCCTGTTAGAAGCAGCAGCAGAGAGAGTTAGAGAATTGTTGAGATGATCTGCCCTTGGAAAAGCTGAAGGTTTTCAAAATACTTTTGACTGTACCTGCTCAGGGAATTTCAAAATGAACTTTGGCGCTATTATATTTACGTATTGATCCTCCTCTAGGGATAAGGGTTTCCAGGAGGGAAATACACAATTATCTTTCAAATATAAGCTAATACTGAGTTAACACTGTTAGGAAATTACTCTCAGGGTTTGCCAGTTGAGTTTACACCCAACATGTTCACAGTCAGATCAGAATAAGCATATGTCTCACTCAATTCAGCTAGCAAAAAAAAGAATACTGTGTCAAAAAGAGTTAACTGACCAAAACGAGACAAAAGGCAGGAAAAATAAGGAAGAGAAAGAGAGAGGAACAAGAGGGAAGAGATAAAAAGTTAGAGGATTTAACTGCAATAGTCTGCCTTATCTGTATTTCTATAACATAGAACTTTTCAAAACCACTGAAATAGTGCTGTGATCATTAGGATGGATAGCATCAAAGAGAGAGGCCTCTTTGGCCTTTCCAGCTTTAACTTTTCATGGACTTAACAACAGCAGAAAAGTGATGGAAATTAGGACACTCCTCTAATTCTATACTATGAAGAGAATAATTTGGAGTACTTGGATGCTGTATCCACAATGCATTAAACCATGTTCTGTTCAACTACAACCTATTAAATCATAAATCCAAAGCCAATAAACTTGCAGTAGCATATAGAACTTGGTATGTCTGTTCCAGGTTTAGAGATGAGTTCTTTAAAAGAAAGCTTGGAAACTTGAAAATACTTTAAAGTTAAAGTATTTCTTTGTGGAGACTGAACTGAGAGAAGAATAAAAAGAAATTAATTCCAACTCTGAGGAGAAAGAAATCCATTTCAAACCTTAGGTGAGGATGCAGATATTCTCACAATAAAAGGGATCAAAGGAAAATATAGGATGCTGAGCTCACCAAAGACTATTAGTACAAAATGTATTCTATGTGTACAACAGCATGTGGGGGACAGATTGAAATGTATACCATATGTAAGCATAGCTCTAAGGTTTTTTATGAATATATATTTATTGATAGAACTTAGTCACTGCCTCAATCCAATTGGACTCTAGACAGTTTACAATGCATATATTAAAACACAATAATATATAATGTATGCAATATATAACTATAATAAAATGAATCATTCTGGAGAAAATCTAGGTATATGATTGCTAAGAGTCAATACCCACTTAATGGCACAAATTAAACTTTGCAGAGATGTTTCCAGAATCAATTACCAAAGGGTTTCTGGAAAGGCCTATCTCTAAACTTTCCAGAAATCCTTCAGTTTGGGATGGCTTGTTCTTCATTTCCATGAATAAATCATCTCATACTAAACCAGGCCTAAACCCACTTTGGGGGAGGTTGAGTCAGGTTAAGGTTAAGTCAGATGAGAAGATTAGTGATAGGCAGTCTCTTAATTGTTAATGTCTATGAACAATTACTAAAATCCCAATCAGGAAAGGTCTTTTATTTTCCTTCCCACTAGAGTTTCCGATTGGCAAGATTATCTTGGATGGCTTTATTAAAATATATAGAAATCAGAGACACATTTGTACCATTTGATATTATGCTGCATCCACCATAATTTATTGAATAATTAACTTGTCATGCTTGGTTAATTCTACACCCATGCTTCTGAGGCAAAGGGGAATTTTTAAAGCCAGTGAAATACCAAAAAATATCAGGACAATTAGGTTTTATGGTAATGTATTGACAGATCTTCTCTTTCATGGTTCTTGCTTGCCTTGATGCAGTTATGTCTACCTCTTGCACCAATAGATTTGGCTGTCCCACATATGTAGTAAACTTGAGGAATTCCTGACAATTTTTTCACCTTACTCATGCCAATTATCTATCCTGCAATGTAAACTCTACCAAGTATATTAGCTCATTACCTTGTTTTGTATCAGAATTAAACTAAATTATCCCCTGGTTTATAAGAAAATCAATTCTTATAAGTAATTTAATTTAACAATCTAAATTATATCCATTATCTTAAGACAAAAATTACTCCTAACCCAGCACTGTATTAATAAAACAATAGTCACATATTACCTCCTTGAAATCTGCTTCAATTTCACCTTGTAGTAATCTAAAGCAAATGATCTGCTACATTACCTGAATACTTGGTTTTTACCCCTCTTTTTAGAGTTATGGAACATGAAATGTATTACTTAATAAAGCAGAGGGAAGGGCTTGTGTTTTGTATTAAGACAGATTACTTACGTGAAATGAAAATTACGATCATAAATCAAAGCAGCTCATTACAAGTTCCTTCTTTTACTGCAATTTATCAATTGTACTTCTACTTTTTTATTGTTTGGATATCCAGCCTATGCCACTATTCCTTTATTTCTTCACTAAATCTGACTGTTAGATATTGTTTAGCTATCTGTGAGCAAATGAATAATTGCCAAATGACTATAAAGCCTTCCTTCAAGTCTGAACCTTGATCGCTAGAGCAAAGGGGAGAGAAAAGCACACATTTTATGGGGGGGGAAAAACTATATCCTTTTTCTATATACCTTGTCTCTATATCTATATCTATCTATCTCTATCTATCTGTCTGTCTGTCTGTCTGTCTATCTATATCTGTGTCTGTCTGTCTGTCTGTCTGTCTCTCTTTGTGTGTGTGTGTGTGTGTGTGTAATATATATATATATATATATATATATATATATATATATATATATATATATATATATACGGTATATATATATATATATATGTAGATCTAGAGTCTCGGGTTTCTTCCCGCATTCCTTTCATCTTCAGAAAGTTGTGGCGACGTTTCGACGAAATCCCATCCGTCATCATCAGGCCGGAGTGTTTCTCCTGCTGCTACCAGGAGCAATGCGTGGTCTGGCTGTTCATTTCTTTCCAACTGCCGGTGGGGCTGTGTTCTGGCTGGGAGGAGGCGTGGCTGCTTTCTGATTGGGTGGGGGTGTCCTCCGGCTGGGTGGAGGCGTGGTTGTCTTCTGATTGAGTGGAGGCGTGGCTGTCTTCTGATTGGGTGGATGCGTGGCTGTCCCCTGATTGGTTGGAGGCGTGGCCGTCCTCCGACTGGGTGGGGTGTGTTCCAAATGGGTTGGAGGGGGACAGCCACCCATCCACCCAATCAGAAGACAGCCACGCCTCCACTCAATCAGAAGACAACCACGCCTCCACCCAGCCGGAGGACACCCCCACCCAATCAGAAAGCAGCCACGCCTCCTCCCAGTCAGAACACAGCCCCACCGGCAGTTGGAAAGAAATGAACAGCCAGACCACGCATTGCTCCTGGTAGCAGCACGAGAAACACTCCGGCCTGATGATGACGGATGGGATTTCGTCGAAACGTCGCCACAACTTTCTGAAGATGAAAGGAACGCGGGAAGAAACCCGAGACTCTAGATCTACACATACAGACACCCGCGAGAATCTACGAAAACATATATATATATATATATATATATATATATATATATATATATATATATATATATATATATATATATATGGGGATCTTCGGTCATTCGGGTTTCCTCCCGCGTAGAACTAAAGGTGTAGGTGCAACGTTTCGACGGAATCCCATCCATCATCATCAGGCTGGTGGCTTTAGCTTCCTTCTTCTGGGAGAAGCATGTGGCTGTTTGTTCCTCTTTTTTAAACTGAGGCAGTTTAAAAAAGAGGAACAAACAGCCACATGCTTCTCCCAGAAGGAAGCTAAAGCCACCAGCCTGATGATGACGGATGGGATTCCGTCGAAACGTTGCACCTACACCTTTAGTTCTACGTGGGAGGAAACCCGAATGACCGAAGATCCACATATAAACACCCGCGAAAACCTCAGAAAACATAGAATGCTCAGAACGGAGTTCCGGCACCTTTTTTGGATGGAACCTTGTAGGGTAGGCAAGGCGGGTTGTATGACAAGTGTGAGTTCCGGCACCTTTTTCTTTTACAAAAAAAGCACTGATATACATACAGAGAGAGAGAGAGAGAGAGAGAGAGAGAGAGAGAGAGAGAGAGAGAGAGAGAGAGAGAGAGAGAGAGAGAGAGAGAGAGAGAGAGAGAGAGAGAGAGAGAGGAATTTTTAGGACACTAAAAATTGCAAGCATGCACTACAAATAACCCTTATTTTTGAAGCTGATTTTTATAATCTATTAGAGGCCAAGGAAGGACTGTGTTTTTGTCCTATCTAACCTCTCTATCTTTTTTCCCCCTTTGGAAGTGTTCTCAGTGAAGGGAAAGACATACAGTATTGAGTAGGGCATTATGGAAAGGTGAATTTAGTACAGACAAATTTCATAAAATTACTATATATAAAATAATTTGTTAAGAGTCGCATAGTCAATATTATTATATTATTATTTTCACCTTTATTCTGTGGTTATTCTCATTAGAAGTATTAGAAGACAAACATACTCTATGAACACTTATTTGCTAGGTACCTTAAATGAAGTCCATGTAAGTTGAATGGGTACAGAAAAGCTACAATGAAACCATCTTTCAGTAAATGAGAAGATAATGGCCACAGCTGTAGTAGTAATAATAATAATAATAATAATAATAATAATAATAATAATAATAATAATAATAATAATAATAATAATAATAATAATAATAAGAAGAAGAAGAAGAAGAAGAAGAAGGAAGAAGAAGAAGAAGAAGAAGAAGAAGAAGAAGAAGAAGAAGAAGAAGAAGAAGAAGAAGAAGAAGAAGAAGAAGAAGAAGTAGTAGTAGTAGTAGTTGGAAGGGACCTTGGAGGTCATCTAGTTCAACCCCCTGCTCAGGCAGGAAACCCTATACCATTTCAGGCAAATGGCTGTCCAGTCTCTTCTTGGTTATAAGGTTTTGATAAATAATACAGTTTGGTTCCAAATATTGCATATAACATCACTTCAGGAATATCAGATAGCCAGCCTACCCTGATGTAACCTGGCCTTCTGCTGTCTTGCAATGGGGGTGTCAATTTTAGGGTCAAAGATTGAGCCAGTCAAAACCTTGAGGGCTCCCTCATCTAGATACATGAAACCCATTGCATGGACCTCTTGTCTCACATGGCATGCTGAAAAATGAGATGGCTGCAAGATTTTCTCCTTTTCAGTGAGCCTGAAACATCACAGAAACGTAATCCAAGGTTTTACTGTATGTTCTGGAAAAAAGTGGAATTCTGGTAGGAGATGCAATAAACTTAAAGTTCTCCATTATCAAATGTTCCCAGCAATTCTCTGGAAAGTGTTCCAGGCAGTATGCTAAGAAATGTGAGATACCAGACAAACATGTGTCTTGACCAGTTTCAATTTTTTTTGAATATATAAGCTATAGATTTTAATGGATAAACCAGTTGCCTTGCTGACACTCCAAAGTAACGCTCTTCTGTTCCTGAACTGTGATAGAAAACTTTAATTGGTCCTCAGTGGTATAGTAGAAGGAAAGGGGATTGGCTTAATTTTGTCAAGGGCCCACATGAGAAACTGGAACTGTTATGGAGGGTCACTACACACACCCTATCACTGCTACACACCCCTGCCACTATTGCCCCACTCCCACCATTGCCCTATCCCTGCTGCAACAATACCCCTCCCTCCACCACTCCTCCATCAACACTGCACCGATGCTTTGCCTTCCACCATGGTGCCCCAAACTGGACTGGGACCCCTCATGGGCCAGGTCTCACTTTAAGGGACAGAAGGAAGATGATGGTCAGATGGTCTAGACCAGGGGTGGGCAACCTCAGCTCTTTTATGACTCATGGACTTCAACTCCCAGAATTCCTGAGCCAGTGTAGCTGACTCAGGAATTCTGGGAGTTGAAGTCCATGAGTCATAAAAGAGCCGAGGTTGCCTACCCCTGGTCTAGACTATAGTCCAATAAAAGAAGCCTGAGCTCATGACAGGACTGTAACATGAACAGATGTCTCAGGCAAGCCCCCGCTAGTTCTCAGAAAGATAAAGGAAAGAAGGGGGGAAGCACATTCAAAGCTGCAAGATTGTATTAAAATGAAAGTACTCTGATTCTACACTGAAGGGCTGACAGGTATCACTCTGCACCTAAAAGTATTACATTATGCTGATCTTGCTAAAAGGAGGTGCTATTGGAGGTTTCCCTCAAGGATATCTGAGGGACTCCATTTTAATGCCAGTGATGATACTGAGATTACAACAAAGGGGTAGGCTTCTTTTGATACTGTTCTGGCTATCCTGTGACACATGACCCAGCCTGAGGGGACTAGCCTGCATTTAGGACAGTCTTTTCCAGATCAGTCTGCCAAATCAGAAATCGGTTGCTGCTTCATAGGAAAAAGATCGCCAAGGATTCTGTAAGGATTTAGGTGTTACTCCAATCCTGCAGTCTTTTCTTCAGGTAAACCTGTTCAGCATTAAAAATGAAAACAAACATCTAGTTCTGTATTGTTGTGGTAAAGAAGACTGCTTGTGTGGCTTCACTTCTGGTTTGCATTACAGAGTTCGTCCATGGTTGCTGTTTCCACTGCCGTTTCAAGAAACTCAATTAGAAAGCAAAATCGACCTCTTGTATTTTATACATTAGCTGTTATGTTTTCAGATCACATTGCATCTTTCCTTAATCCAGCATAAAAATGTATGTTGTGCATTTTGCTTGGCTAAATGTGGCTGATATTATTTGTTTGCACTGTAAGTCCTTCAAGCCAATATTAGCTTGAAGCAAAATGTAGGTTTTTGTTTCCTGAGCTTTGTGGAAGAAGCAAAAATCCTATGCATTGTTACATGCATGGAAACTTAATTTTTGACTGAACACATATAAGAACATAGTCCATGTGCAGTGTTTGTTTTTCTCAAAAAGAAGAAGAAGAGTGAAAATAATTCACTTAAATAAAAAGAAAAGGCTAAATATGGTTCTACTTCTCAAGTTAATTTTGTACAGAGTTAAATGTATTTTCATACAAATGTAAAGCAGATACTGTATGTGTCTTTTAAAATTTTCTTCCTGTGGAATCAGCACTACAGAATGAAAAACATATGGAGGGAGAAGCCATTATGAAATATTACCTGTCATATTCAATTCCTTGAATGTTTACTGAGCAGCACTTGACCTAAGATGCAGCTAACTATGAAAGATGGATTTCCACCTTCACACAAAGTGTTCCGTGTAGCATGAAAACTAAAAGTTCCTGCAGTTCCTCGCGAAAAAAGAATGAAAAGAAGTACCCCAAAGGGGAAAAAAAATCACATCCACATATATAATGTGCAAAGCAAAAAAAGAAAATAAAGCTTAGTTGAGTCCAACGCAGAGACAGAGAAGATATACATTCCTCAACTTTCTTATACTTCTATACTTCAATTAATATGATTTTTAACACAGTTATAAACTTCATGCTATTTTTTTCTGAAAAACAACAGCAATGCTTGCAAAATTTCTTGTAATTCTTGGACAATATGAATCCTGGAAAAAAATGTCACAATATAGATTATAACTTATTGACCTTCATATAAAAAATGAACACAGTCCTTTGCATTTTTTTAACCAAGGAAAACCAAGAGATTTAAAATGGGGTGCAGTTTTTTCTCCGTGGTTGAAAGAATTGGAATTTCACTGATAAAACCTTTGCCGTAACTTAGGTTTTTGTCATATAAGAACTTTGCAAAAAATTCCTTTGCAAAAAATCATACTGGGTAACCTACTTAAATTTATATTTATAAGTACTATAAATATTTATATATACATATACTTAATTAAATATAAATAAATACTATTCATTTACTAAATATTTGGATGTTGGGTTAAGACTTTAATCACAAAGACATTTCTTAGGAGCATTATGCTTATTATTACACACACAATACTATGAAATCACAGCTGGCAGTTGTTTAGCTGGTGTTTGCCCTTAAACGTAATGAGTTCTTCTCAAGAACCTATGATATCGTAATGTTTCAGTGTAGCATACATGCGGTTCCAAGCAGTGTCGTTTGTAATGGAAACATGGAAATGTTGTCAATGCACAGATTTTCTAAGCTCAATCCAAGAGTTTTTGGAAAGTCACCCAATGTGCCAATAACAATGGGACCACCATAGTTGGCATTATTTTTCAAGATTGATTTTCTTGATACTTTGTGATCCTTGGTGGAGCAGTGGGCTAATGCCTCCTTAAGTAACACCAGCTGCCTGCAATTAGTGCAGGTTCGCATCCCACCAGGCTCAAGGTTGACTCAGCCTTCCATCCTTCCGAGGTAGGTAAAATGAGGACCCAGATTGTTGGGGGCAATTAAGCTGACTTTGTAATAATGCCGCTTGGGGTGTGTGTGAAAGCCCTAATAAGCAGGCATATACATAGAATGAAGGCTACTGCTAAGCTTGTAAGCCGCCCTGAGTCTTCGGAGAAGGGCGGGATATAAATGGAATTAAAATAAATAAATAAAAAATATACATAGAATGAAGGCTACTGCTAAGCTTGTAAGCCGCCCTGAGTCTTCGGAGAAGGGCGGGATATAAATGGAATTAAAATAAAATAAAATAAAATAAAAATTTTCTAATTTTGTCTTCTCCTCTACTATCCTGGTATTGCCACATCAATTATCCACCCTTTCTTCTTTGCATCCACAGTTGAGATGTTATGAGCCAAGGTCGCCTAGCTGGTTTCGTGCCTAAAGTGGAATTATGACTCAGTCTGCTTCTAGGCTGATACCTTAATCACTACACAAAACTGGCTTTAGAAACAACATACTGTATATAATATGCAACATATCAACTTAAAAAGTTAATCTAAAACCTGTAGATACTAAAGCTTTATGTAAAAGAATTAAGAGAATTGAGATAAACTCTATCCTTCATGTACATTAACATTTTAGCTAACTAGACTGACTGCTACCTATTGTTTATAAAGTTCTTTAAAAGAATATTAGGACAGAAAGATTTTTTTTCTCAAAACTGGCAAGGTCAAATGCAAACCTACACAGGTGCCACTTCCAGTTAGCCTTGGTTTCTTCCCTAAATTAATATCAAAATCCCAAACCCTTACAGGCATGTATCTGTAATTGTTTATTTATTTCATTGTTTATCATTTGGTTTTCTTTTTATTTTCCTTTGGCAGAATATGCAACATTACTATTCTAAGAAGAGGCTATTACCTTCTCTTAGGCATTCATAATTAATTTGGCTTTGTAGAATAAGTAATCAACATTTTCCTCACAAAAGCTGAGCAGGTCAGTTCTGGTCTGTTTTACTAGCCAAATATCCAGCATTGGTACACTAAAAGAGGAAAATTATGTCTATATTGTGTCCATGCCTATGTCCTTTTCCATCACTAGTCTTATGGTAAAAAAAAAAAAGAAAAAAGATTGTCTTACTTAGGAACAATATATTTCTGCCTGTTAGGGAAATCAGAGACTTTAAATACAAATGCACTTTTTTTGGTGGGGCATACAAAACTAAATCTATTTATAACAGAATAAACCTTATTAATCACAGCAGGATTTATTTCTAAATAAACATGCATATATTGTACTCTAGGCCCTTAAAAACCTGATCCTTCCATGATAACTCAGAAAGAAGATAGTGGGTTATAACTCTCAGTACTTTATCATATCTGTACTAGGCTATTAATGTTTTTAAAAGACTATAAAAACTATTAGTTCTGGGCTGTTTTACTAGACAGATATCTAACTTTGTTTTCAGGCTGAGATGTTATAACACAATAAACTATCCACCCAGACTCATCCTGAACATATTTTATTTTCAAAATGAACTATACAATGTAGTGCCAAAAGAATCAAGCATTACCATATAAAATATATATTTTTTTACAAAGTTCTGTTGAACCTCCCCCCCCCAATGTACTTATATGGTAAACTTTGCTACAAAATTTCATGTATCATCCTTTTTTCCCAGTTACCTTCCTTGAACAAAAAACACCACAACCTCAGATTATGTGAGCAGCTGGTAGTAAGGATCTTGATTTGATCATGTTGCTTTTTTAGACAGACTAATTGTTCTGATTTATGGTTATCACCTGTATTTCATGGGTGCTTGCTTCCAGCACTAATTAATGGATAATTTTCAAGTGCTGAAAGTTTAATTGTCTCCTGAATTTCCAAAAGTAGAAGGAAACATAGTTCTTAGCAAAATGAATTTCCTCCTATGTGACCTTTGGGGGGAATTTTAAAAGCAAAATAGTCATACTAGTGACTGTAGTGCTCATTTTCACATATAGTCATTACAAAAAGGTAAATGAAACACACATACACAAACACACACACTGTATGCAAGATATTATGATACTGAAAATCAACACCAAGGAAAAATCTGGTATCCAAAAAGGTAAGCAAGATTTAATTTAATTTAAAAGCAATTAATAGAACATTGGAGATGAAGTAAGTGAATTCCAAATCATGTAGTTGAATTTGAATCATACTGTATACACAAATGAAAATACTGATAGATTGATAAATTTCTTTATATAAATATCTGAAGCTGAGTAAATTGTAGGTACCGAGCATCTTTAGCATTTATCAACAATGTTGAAGCAAAATTTAGTGAAACCAAAACATGTATGTAATTATGAGAGTTTGTCTGGTTCAAAAAGATAAGGAATAAAGATAAAGAATCTAACATAGCTAAAAACTATCACCAATGTGACAGATGAATGGCAAACCAAGATGGATGGATGGAAGGAAGGAAGGAAGGAAGGAAGGAAGGAAGGAAGGAAGGAAGGAAGGAAGGAAGGCTGGCTTTGTGGGTGTTTAGTCTACATATGAGTTTTTATCCTGTTTGGCTTAATTGTCAAGCACACAATGAAAATATGCTTTTTTAAATTATTCAACTTCTTTTCTCAGAGCACTTCCCCACTGAACCATTTTTCCTCTTCAAATTTTCTGAAGTAGTTTGAAGGAAACCCCTTAAAAAGTATTTATCTCACCCAACTTGATATGCAAAGAATTTGGAGTGAAAGGCTCTGTCTTGCCTCAACCTGCTGCAGATGTTTCAGCGACCTAATTTTTTTCAACCTTCCCATTCCACACAAAAATCTAAGCTGATAGGGAAATGTAGTATCTTTCACTTTCCTCTCATAGCTTGCCGTAGTGAGCTATAAAACTATCAATTTAGAAGAGCCTGAAGCTAGGATGCTGACCAAGAAGCAAAACTATAGTTCCATTCTTATCATCTCTAGAATGAATAAAACAAGCAACAACTAAACGGCAGCTGAGCAAATAAATCAACTCAGCTCTCCAACATTAGTGTTGAGGTTGTTAAAACACAAGTACTAGAGATGTTTTCTTATTGGCCCAGAGTCCAGTATAGGAGTCTTACCTCAATGCTGCTATAGTAGATTCAGGTTTTTGTTTATTGACATTTGTTTGTTTTGGTAGAGAAGAGATAATATGTGGTATTCCTGCATGACCAAGCCAAAAAAAATGTTATTAATATCTCTTACTTGTGAGAGTTGCCTCAAGAGTTGCTATGTGTGTAGGTGAAGGTAGAAACTCTACCTTTTTATTGTCACAAAGGACAATAAAGGGAAAGAAAATAAAAAGAAATACCTCTATTCTCCCCACACACACTGTCCAAATGTTCCACCCAGGAACATTTGGACCAGGGAAAAAAGATTGTTTCTAAAGAAAGACTTAGAGCCGTTTGAGGAGGAAGGAATTTCTCCTCAGTAAATTAGTGATGCTTTAAAGGTTGTTTTCCACACAGCCACACACAATTAATTCTTACTCCGCTGCACTGTGCAGATGTAAAAGTCTGCAAAGCACCGTGAAATGGCAGCAATCTCGTTGTGCTATAAGGAGTGACCTTAAACATCTCCAAACCTCTTGTGTAGCTTGGTGCTACATGGGCTTTTCTTGTTGATGCCGTGACATGTGGCTCATGTTCCCACATTAAATGTAGCAAAAACAATGTTGGAATCCTTATCATTCAACACAGAGTAGTGATTGAATTTCATACAAATCCAGTCCTATGGTGGCTCACATATAAAAAGAGGTAGTCCTTGCTGATGGAAGAGGAAAACAAGCAGAGGTCAAAGTTATCAGAACCGGGATCTTGATCCTGTATTATTTTAACCAAGGACAAACATACAACAATAAAGATTTTAGGACAGGAAGAATCCTATAAATTTTCAGAACAAAATTTGGTGCATACATTCATAATGCAATTTTATATCTGAACTTCAAATATCAACTAAAACCAGGAGTGTAGGTTGTTTGTTCTGAAGAATGCCAAAAGCTGTCTCTTAGAATCAAGATGAAAATAGTCTACATTCTGAGGTCAACAGCAGGTTTTTTTCCTGATACAGAATAGAAACTAATATATGCTAATTAATTCATTAACTTGACTTTCAAGAAGATAAACTGTTGTTCATGTTTTTAGTTTATCTTTTTGAAAGTCAAGTTTCTGAATAAATTAGTGTATATATTGAGAAAACCATGTTACAGTTGAAGAATGTTCTCCCCTAATTTCAAAGTGTAAAAGATCTAAAGTGACTTACAAAACAAGTCTCTTGAACTCTGTGCTTCTAAATGAACAAGTGCTAGTAGTATTTTCATCTGGGCCCATTGTTCTTGTGGGGTTTCTAGAAACTTCCTTCATAGTGTTACAATATTGACAAGTATATTTATAAATAGGAATATGTATTTATACACACACACACACAGAGAGAGAGAGAGTATTTGTATATGTATACAGTACACATAGACTCCACCCCCAGACACACACATACCCCTATATAAAAATATTATATATATATATATATATATATATATATATATATATATATATATATATATATATATACATATATATATATATATATATATATATATATATATATATATATATATATATATATACATATACATATACATATACATATACATATACATATACATATACATATATATATATATATATATATATATATATATATATATATATATATATATATATATATATATTATATATATAAATATAGATTTCATTTTAGAATATGATGGTTTCTGTAATGTATTGGCCTCAACTGTTTAAATCACTTGCTTAATGTCTGACCTTAATTGCTGTATTGCTTAACGATTTCTGTTACTGCAAGCTAGACTGGCTGTCTCCAAGCTGATAATTAGGTTTGGGCAAGAAACTGTTACTTTAAACCTATTGGTTGCTGCCTAGAGGCTAACCGTATAAATAGCTGTTCAGCAGCCATTAGAGCTGCTTCTGTTCAGAGTTAATAAACTTGCTTGCTGTTTCAACACTCCTGTCTTGTTCAATGCCTAACGAACCGAAGATATAACAGTTTCTAAAACAATGCCAGGCCATATACAAGATTTTAATAATGCCTTTGGTAGTTACCATACCTCTTTATTTATTTACCGATGTCAATTTACACAGCCACCCATTTTACATACCATTTTAGATACCTGTGCTTGGATACACAATTGGTCCCCTGACATTTTTAAGAACTCTGCATGAATTGATCAGGGCTCTCCTCAGCATACAGAGAATCAGTCAATCGTCTGTTCCCCATTACTTCAGTATTAGGTTTTTTGGGGAGAGGAGCAAAGAAAAAAATAGCATATTTGTCCATCTAAAGTGTCCAATGTAAAGGTAGTGGTTTCACAACATCTTTCCAACTAAGAGAAATGGAAGGAGCTAAAAAGTGGACAGGCAGAATGAAGTAAGGTTATACATTATTAGATAATTTTATGTTAAACAAGAAGTACATAATTTTAAGCATTACATTTTATGCCTCTTTTAGATATATGTGTTAAAGACTATGAGCTTATTAAAGATTCTGAGCTTGTCAGCTGACAGCCAGGTTCAACCCCCAAGCCCCATGCAACAGGGTGAGCTCCCATTATTCACCGCAGCTCCTGACCACCTAGCACTTCGAAAGTGTGAGTAGATAAATAGGTACCACTTCAGTGTACCTCGACATATAGTCACACTGGCTAACATGACCACAGAAGCATCCTCAGACAATACTTCCTCCCTTGGCTAAGAAATGGAGATGAGCACCATCTGCCCTCCCCCCTCCCTACCAGAATCAGATATGACTAGACAGGAGAAACCTTTCTTTTTTAGATATATGAGTTACCTTGTTTCATATTTTATTTGGGTAAAGTTCTTTGGTTCAATAGATTTCCAGGCATGATTTCTCATTTTGCTTTATTTTGCAAAATTAACTGTATGATAAATTTTCCAATTACTGGATATAATTGTTTCTTGTACTCATTAAAGAATGGATTTCTTATGTACATTTTCTAAACGTCAGGTTTGTTCAGTCATTTTTTTCTTTGCTTCTTTTATTGTTATATTAAAATGGTAAAAATACCAGCTATCTTCCAATAAAGTATTTCAAAAGCCACATTACTGTGTTGTATCCTCTGTTTCCTTTATTACTATTTTAAATAATCATATATTTATTGTGGCATTTTCCTTATGGCATATTTATTAATACTAAATATTTTTTTTTAGAAAAGTAACTTAAATTGGATTACTATCAGCAATTTTAGGTCGATTGTTTCCATTAATGAGATGCCATGTGACAAGTCTCACTTATTTAAGTCAATTTGTAAACAATGTTTCTGATTTTTTTTATTTTTTATTTTTATTTTTATTGCATTTATATACCGCCATTTCCCTGAGGACTCAGGGCGGTATATAAATGTAATAAAATATGTAATTAAATGTAATAAAATAAAATAAAATATAAATATTATATCCCTATATTTTATCCAAGCTCAGCTTTTTAGAGTAAGTATTGCTGTAGAAATATTACAAAAAATATGGACAGTAGTTAGGTTTAATGTTGTTCCTCTTCAGTACAAGTAAACAGTAATGCTTCTACCATTTAGCACAGACATAATGTTTAATTTTAGTCTCTCCTTGAAATCCTACAGTCTCTCTTTAAATCCTACATAAAGTTCATGGTAAGCATGAAAATGGTATCCTTCTGGAAATGAACTGTTTTTATCAATAGTATATGCAGATCACAGTCTCATTTACATGACCTTCTGATTTTTACATTTTATTTTAAAAATACATCTCAGTGATCAAGGATTATTTGGTACCCAGCTGAATAAAATTTCTCATAAAGCTGTGAAGTTTTTACCTGACAGTCATTTGTTCCTATAGAAATATAGATTTAGCTTTTCTGGCCTTGCATGTGTCCTGCCACTCATTATTGGTTGGGTGTGAACTCTACCTCTACCACATTCTTCTTTATTGAGTTTAGCCTTCGCTGATGACTTGCAGATGAAAGCTGATCTATTGAGGTCTATTATGTTCCCATTAACCTAAAGAGCCAGAAGCATTTACTGTCAGTCTCTGTGTTCTGACCTAAGCAGCAATAAAGTTGATCACTCCTGCCCTCACACAATGTATGTCATTAGAGAGGGAGAGAATGACTTTAAAATGAATAGACTGTGCCAGCGCAGCCTCCAAGCATTTGAAAGATGTTCCTGCATTTAATAATAATAATAATAATAATAATAATAATAATAATAATAATAATAATAATAATAATAATAATAATAATATAGAAAGGTAAATCAATTAGGCTTCTATTTTTTTAAAAAAATTCCATCTTCAACTATATATTATGAACTACTGAGAATGGATTCTGTTTGTTAGTGGTTTGAGCTTAATCTTCCTAATAATAATAATAAGAAGTACATAAAATGCTTTGTTTGAAGTAGGATTTAAGAATTGTTCAAGTTACTTTGCTTATTAATTAATCGGCTAAACAATGGATGCTATGATATGAAATTAACCTCTCTATACGGTAAGAAAAGAAGCATATCAGATATTATTCAAAAACAAACTAGTACTGTTTTAAAACTGTTAAGTACAAAGACAGAAAACTTCTTTATACTGTGATAGATCATTCTGGATCACTGGTAATAACTACAATCCATGTTTTAAGACTATCTGGACCCGCACCAATCTGGTTTCAGGCCCGGTTACAGCACGGAAATGGCATTGGTCACACTGGTAGATGATCTCTGGTGGGCCCGGGACAGGGGTTGTTCCTCTGTCCTGGTCATACTTGACCTCTCAGCAGCTTTTGATACCATAGACCATGGTATCCTGCTGCAACGGCTTGAGGGGTTGGGAGTGGGAGGCACTGTTTTATGGTGGTTCTCCTCCTACCTCTTGGTCCGCTCGCAGTTTGTATTGGCAGGGGGGCAGAGATCTACCCCGAGGCCCCTCACTTGTAGGGTGCCTCAGGGGTCAGTTCTGCCCCCCTCCTGTTTAACATCTATATGAAGCCGCTGGGTGAGATCATCCATGGCTTTGGGGTGAGGTATCACCAATATGCGGATGATACCCAGTTGTTCATCTCCACCCCGAGCCAACCCAGTGATGCCCTTGACGTGATGTCCTGGTGCCTGGAGGTGGTGTAGGTCTGGATGGGAAGGAACAGGCGATGGCTTAACCCCTCCAAGACCAAGTGGCTGTGGATACCGGCATCTCGTATTGTCCAACATGTTCCATCTCTTTTGATGAGGGGGAGGTATTGCCCCCTCACAAAGGGCCCGCAACTTGGGTGTCCTCCTGGATTCATGGCTTAACTTGTAAGATCATCTAACTGCTGTGACCAGGGGGGCCTTTGCACAGGTTTGCCTGGTGCATCAGTTGCGCCCCTTTTTGGACTGACATGCCCTATGCACAGTCACCCACGCCCTTGTCACTTTTCGCCTGGATTACTGCAATGCTCTCTACATGGGGCTGCCCTTGAAGTGTACCCAGAGGCTTCAGCTGGTGCAAAATGTGGCTGTGCGGGTGCTTATGGGAGTTTCTCAATACTCCCATGTTACACCACTCCTGCGCAAGCTGCATTGGCTTCCGGTTGCCCTCTGGGTGCAATTCAAGGTGCTGGTAATTACCTTTAAAGCCCTACATGGCTTAGGCCTGGGGTACTTGCGAGACCACCTGCTGCCATTGTCAACCTCCCATCGCCCGGTTCGCTCCCACAGAGTCGGCCTCCTCAGGCTAAGCAATGCCGGCTGGCAACCCCCAGGGGGAGAGCCTTCTCTGTGGGCGCGCTGACCCTCTGGAATGAGTTGCATCCGGAGCTGCAGATGGCCCCTGACCTTCAGTCCTACCGCCGTGACCTGAAGACATGGATGTTCCAACAATTGGGCCTGGACCGACTATAGTTTTAAATTTGGTTTTATCGGGTTAATTGTTATGTATTTATTACATTTATCATTTAATTCTTTTTTAAATTTTGTATTTTATGTTTTTTAACTTTTTATTGTTGTGAGCTGCCCTGAGTCCTTAGGGAGAAGGGCGGCATATAAATTTAATAATTAAAAAAAAGACAGTGATGGTGAACCTTTTAGAGACCGAGTGCCCAAATCGCAACCCAAAATCCACTTATTTTTTGCAGCGTGCCAGGGCTGCATCAGCATTGTGGTGCCCTCGGGGGGGCAGGGAGGCCCCTCTGAGTGCTGCCTCTGGCACACAAAAAACAGGGGCACAAAAATGGGCCACCATGCTGCAAGGCACTGCACCACACAAGAACAGGGCAGGGCTAGTGAGTATCACGCAGGCACTAGCCCCACCCCATTTGCAGTGCATGCATGCTCGCAGCCCAGTGCATGCATGCACACATGTAAAATGTTTTTCCCTCCCTTTTCTTCCAGTCCACCAATCGACAGTGGTTGGTGACCTCTGCTCTACCACCTCTACTCGAGCTTGCTAGTCAGCTGCTTCGCCTTTGTGCTGGGCGGGGCTCCTGCTCTGGGAAGCGGTGGTGGCCTGATGGACCTACTGCTGGTGGCAGTAGCCCACGTGCCAACAGAGAGGGCTATGAGTGCCGCCTCTGGCACGCGTGCCATAGGTTCACCACCACTGTTTTAAGAGATCAAGTCTTAAATACTATTTCAAAGAGAACATCTTCTGCAAACATGGAGCTTATTCAGTGGTGGGATTTAGCCTGTTCGCACCACTTCAGCAGAACCGGTAGCTAATTTTTTGCTGCCCAGGCCCAGAATGGACTTCCGGAAGCGGCATCCACACAGAAAACCAGTTGTTCACATATTTTTGAATCCCACCACTGAGCTTATTCCATTTTTATGAGCAAGAATCTATCTGGAATTTGGCTGGCCTAGAAAGCAAGTGATAAAAGCAACCCGTTTACATCTGTGCACAGGCTTGTGCATGCACACACACACACACATACAAACACACTCAGAGAATTTTTTCGATGCCAATCTCTGAACAAGGGATTCCATTAAGCTGTATTTCCAGACTCCCTAGCCTTTTTTGAAATGTTTGCCAAGCCACTGCTTTGCTACAACCCCCAATGCTGAGGCGGAAGCTGTGCCAAAATTATATCGCTGGCATTTGAACAAGATTGTCGAGCTCATCAACTGACTGGGAGAAAAGTGGATAATCATCAGGAAGAAAGTTCAAGGTGATGTCTTCATTAACTGCAGAATGCCAATAGTGGCAAACAGCTAAAAAAAATAATTTGTGCCGCTCATTCGTAAAAGTCAGGAGAACAGGGTGAACCTGATCTTGATCAAAAAGAGATTTTTACATTAAGAAAATTTGATACATTAGCGGCAGTGACATCAGACCATTCCAGGTATGAATTAAAACGTCAGGGCTGGCATTTACTTGTATTTGTATCGAAAGGTGCATAAAAAATAAAACATTCCTTTGTTTTACTTGGGCTGCTCAATTTACTATTTACTACTCGGAAATGAAATCAAATAGTGATAAGGTTCTATGTAAAATGATAGCATTGAGTAAAGACCAGAAATTACTGATCACTTCTTCGAACAAGGAAAAGGAAATACAAATAGGAAAAAAATGAGGATAGGGAGAGGAAGGAAGACAGAGAAAATATGAATTTGCCACTTCAACTTCCTTCCTTCCTTCCTTCCTTCCTTCCTTCCTTCCTTCCTTCCTTCCTTCCTTCCCTCCCTCCCTCCCTCCCTCCCTCCCTCCCTCCCTCCCTCCCTCCCTCCTTCCTTCCTTCCTTCCTTCCTTCCTTCCTTCCTTCCTTTCTTTCTTTCTTTCTTTCTTTCTTTCTTTCTTTCTTTCTTTCTTTCTTTCTTTCTTTTCCCAACCTCTTATAAGCAAGACCATGCTACTTCCATGTTCTCTTTCTTTGAAAGAGAAGTTATTCACAAAAAGTACAGCTAGCTGAAAGATTTACATTAAGCATTCCTTGAATTCATACCCAGAACTTTTTTATATTCTGCCTGGTCTTTTGTATTATTAGTTCTAAGCCAACAATTTAATGCTCTTTTTATCATAATTATTCTTGCCAAATCATCTCCATTTATCTTTCAGTTTATTGCTTGTTTGCTTATGGCTGCAAAGCTGTCAGGGGATAGCGACCAAGGACAAAGATGCTAATCTTTGGACTAGCAAATGTAAAATAACATTTCACAACTTCCCAGGCAAGAAAGAATAAAAATAAATTGGTCTAGTAGTAGAAATTTCCACTTTTTTCCTGGACCTTACTTATTTCAAGAATGCATCCTGATCAGCCATTCTGAGTGCAATTCATGTAATTCCCAATTAAATTCATTACAAGAAGAAATACTTCATTGTATCAAGTGTGTCCTCCATATCATACATTCTTGCCCTATTAAAAGACCCACCAAGAACTGTGAATCCTTAGATAGTTCCATGATATATTTGTTAATATGGAAAGCCAAGCTAGTTTCTGAGTCAGCTCCACGAAGCTGATAATAAGTTAACATTTTAAAAATTGGACACCAAAGATTACAATTAAATGAGAAGAATATTCAAACACGACCTATAAATACAGCATGAAGCAAAATATTGAAGGATATATTTGAACAATGGACCCAGAAGTTAATTTTAAGAGTGTCTGATTCTATAGATAAACTATGTTTAAAAGATGCTAAGGAAGAGGAATAAATTTTACCTGACATGATTGAGACTGATTGGAAAATGGATTGAAAAATGACAAGCTGCAAGAATGACATGGGAAAAATATTATATTGGACATACAAAAGAACCCCCACTGATGTCTTAATATTAAAACAGATACCTTATACGGATAACAAATCAAGAAACTTACCTGGATAATTTTTCTATATTGGATTTACCAAAAAGGCTTGTTACAGCTTTAAAGCATTTTGTGAGAGCGGCCAAAGAAATGCTGAAAAGAAATCAAGTTCTAGGACATTATTTGAAGGGACTAAAGATCAAAATTGTTAAAAGTACAAAGAAGGAATGTAAGGTTAACTTACCTGATCAATATATATCATAGATATATTATTAACTCTGGTAACTTTTGCTGAACAGAACTGAAGTGATAAGGTTTTAAGTATTTGTTTTTAGTAAAAGATGGCATATGAGAAGAAGAGATCTTTTACTGTATTTTAATAGAAGGGGGGTGGATGCATCGTCCAGAAGCTGCGCTCACCCCATTGCCGGCAATGGTGAAAAGGCTCCGATATGTTGCGTGACATCACGTGATGTCGCGGGTTTGACATGTCTGGTTTAAGCCATTGCTGTGACCACAAGAACACCTTCATCCCATTTTGTCTCTTATGTTTGTCTTGACTAAGTTTTCAGCATTTTTCTGAAATGATTGTTTCTGAATTAGGAATATTTCTAGGCATCATCAACCATCTCAGATGACACAAAAAAATCCATCTATTTGCTAACCTATGAATACTTTATGTGTAGACTAAAAATTCTGTACTTCCTAATTCAAATAACAGCCCACTCTTTCTGTTACTTGGAAAGGAGAGCTATGGAAGCCTTATTTTGATATTTTCAAGGGTGTACCCAAACTTACCACCTAGAGCCAACAACAGCTTAATTGTGTTTAGTAAATTGTATTGTATTCATCCTTGCTCATCTAGAAGGGAAAAAAAAGCTGGCTTGGTTTCTGTTTTTTTGTTTCCCGAAGTATAATGTTTAAGTAGAACCAGTTTAAAGGGACGCGGTGGCTCAGTGGGTTAGGATGCTGAGTTTGTCGATCTGAAGATCGGCAGTTTGGCGGGTCGAATCCCGAGTACCGCGTAGCAGAGTGAGCGCCTGTTACTCGTCCCAGCTTCTGCCAACCTAGCAGTTCGAAAGCACGTAAAAATGCAAGTAGAAAAATAGGGACCACTACGGTGGGAAGGTAACAGCGTTCCGTGCGCCTTTGGCGTCTAGTCATGCTGGCCACATGACCACGGAGACGTCCTCGGACAAGCGCTGGCTCTTCGGCTTTGAAACGGAGATGAGCACCGGCCCCTAGAGTCGGAAACGACTAGCACGCATGTGCAGGGGAACCTTTACCTTTACCTTAGAACCAGTTTGGTGTAATATTTAAGGCATCAGACTAGAAACTGGAAGTTTGTGAGTTCCAGTAACACTTTGGACACAAAGCCAGCTGGATGACTTTAGGTCACTTCTTTGTCTCAACCCTAGGAAAAAGACCTGTCTAAACCATTCCCAAAAATGTTGCCAGGAAAATTTCATGGACTTGTCAAAGGACTCACCAGGAGTCAGAGTGATTCAAAGCACACATACAAAAGAAGCTTAATGTTTGGGATCTTTGTTTTCAGCATACTTTCCAAGGCACAGTCTTCCTGAGAGTAATATTATATGGCTGAACACTCTCATTACTAAGTTTGGGACCTAACCTTTGAATTACACTAGTCTGTCATCTTTAAGAAAGATATGTTATGCTCTGTTTAATGTCAATTTTTTCAACATGCTTTTGGGTTCACCTTAATGCTAAGAGTTATCCAATGTCCCTTTGACCTGTGTTCAAAGTCGTTATAAAGAAAAGTTTGTGAAGTAATTGTTCTTAAAATTGAAATAGTTCGTAGAAATGGTAAAGGATAGTGAGAGTTTCCCATAATAAGATGAATTTCAGACTACTTTAAGAAATAAACACAACATTCAGTAAAAACAAATGTGGCAGAAAAGACAATATAAGGGTATTCTGTCTGCCTCAATAGTACAGGAACAAAGGTATATTTAATTAATATAACCTTTGGCAACTTCAGAACTAAATGAAGAAGTTTCATTTTTATTTTTCTTATTGAATGGTATGTCTTTCTGCTGTAAGAAAAAAATCAATGTCGCTAATTTACAAATAGAAGAATCAGTAAAACTCACAACATTACTATTAGATTTGTATAAAGTCATGACATTCAATATGAAAACCCCACAGGGCAACTCATGGATAAAAATTCTTCAATAGCACCCAATGATAAAATAAAATACATTATTGAAACATATTTTTTAACCCAGAACAAAGAAATAAAAATTTGTTTGTTTGTTTGTTTTGCACAGTCATGGAGAAATTCAGATCTGCCTTTTAATGCTGTTGGCTAAATTATTATTGATTAGGCAGACTACTGATTGATAATTGAACATGTATGGCTAGCAAGTAGATATTAATGTATAAAAGGGTGGTTTTCATGACATTTTTCAGTTAGACCGGTTAAAATTGAGAGTTTCTAACTGACGGTATCCAGAAACAGGGAGGCTATTCCATTTGATTTCTTCTTTGAAAAGTTTCTTTGTCCTCATCTTTAAAATAAAGCAAATATTACAAAAATAGGATCCAATTTGAGTCTGTCACCATGACCAGAGGTTTAGTCTTCTGACATTTTGGACTTGTGCTGGAACCCATCATCAGAAAACTTCTCTCTCACTAGAATGTGACACATGGAGAAGTTCCCCGAGGATGGGTTCCAACACAAAGCTCAGAAGACTTCTGGTCCCGGTGACCGACCAGATGGGATCCTGCAACATTATCGTGGGACATGTATATTTACCTTCATACATTACAAAGATAAGTTAAGTATTCAAGGCGGATTTCACTTATAACATTATGGGTGAAATATATTATAGCATCACTTTTGGAACATTGCTAAACAATGTAGGGATTTTAACTTAATTTGATGGATTTACATTCTGACCTTCCTTTAGGAGAGCAGTATAATTTATATAAGGATCTCATTTTAAATCCACAACATTCCTGTGCCACAGAGAGTTCCCATGATTGAGGATCTGCTTAATCTTGGGCATCTTTAGTCCCACTTAAGCATTTTATACCACTACATCATACTGACAAATTAAAATCACATAAAATTTCTATATGGATGTCAGAATACATATAGAAATAAGATAAACATAGACCATGGGTGGGCAATTAATTTTCCCAAGGCCACATAAGAAACTGGGACTGGTGGGGAGGCCTGTTGCTGTCCCGCTGCCACAAATACTGCCTTACACCTGCCTTTTCCACCCTGCCCCTACTGCCCTACTGCCCCCACCCTCCCATGCTCTCCTGGCCCCCACTGCTACTGTGCGGGCCAGATAGGGACAGCCCAAGATCCGAATGTGGCCCAGAGATGTAAATTCCCAGTTATGTCATAGGCCATGAGCAGGCACTTCAATATAGTGCAGTTAGTCCTTGTTTAGCAACTAATTCATACAGCAACTATAATGAAAGAGTAATTTTGTGACCAGTCCTCACATTTATGACCTTTACAAATTCTGTACAGCTGAGGAAAGGTGAAAGATTGTAAGACTGTCACAGTTTCACTTTGGGATTTGACTGGCTTTACAATCAAACTGCTGGTCCCAATTTTGTGATTGCTAAATGAGGAGTACCTCTAACTGATTTGACCAATGAACTAATTTCTAATTTAATTTCATACTATGTACTATACTATGTTTACTAAAATGCTCTGTTACTGCTAATAGACCTCTGGTGCAAATGCTGCTTACTGTCATAGATTTATTGACGTGCTTATTCTGTGCAGTATAATAGTTTCCAGAAGCTATAGGATAAACCTGCTTGAACACAGCCATCTCAACAATACTGTTTCTGTTATTTCATTTCTATGATTCAATTTTGGTAGGTAAAATTAAACAGGCTGATTATGTTTAAATTCTGCCCACATACCAAATTACACTTTAAAACTCTTGATATTTGACCTGAAAAGGTCTGGATTTCAAACAAGCACTTACAAAAAATGTCTAAAGCTTTTAACTTGCTTAACTGTATAACATAATAGATGACTTTTTTGTCCAAGGAAGATGAAATTGACATTAGAGCTAGTGCATGATTAAGACTCCATCCCATACTCCCGCAAATTCTGAGTGGGAAAATTATATTCTTAATATATTCATAATATCAAACAGATTTTTTAAGGTGGATTCACATATCCCATCAATCCATTTTGTGTTTTATTCACCTTTAATTAGTATATCAGCCCAGATATTATTGCTTGAAAACCACAGTTTATGCCAATTTAGCATTATATGAAATCTAGTCAATTATGCCTTTATCAGCAAATCAATTAGAGCAATTAGCTCAAAGTATTCATAATGAAGACAGATATATGTGTATAGTGCAAGTATGAAGTATTCTGATCTGTTCATTTTAATGCAAAAATATTGACAGTTCTACGAGCATGTCTTTCAGTTGTGTGTCATAATACTAATTTGAGAACATAGTAGGTTCCACTTTTTCCTCAATGAAACCTCCACCCTGGGATTTCTCGTTTACTACTTAATCAAAGGGAGGAAAATATTTCAATGAGAAATAGGAAGAGACTTAATGTCCTATTTTCCAATGCTCTTAAATGCAACACTGGATTTTTTTATAGATTCATTATTTGGAATAACTACCTTACTAATAAAAAGATCAAAGGAGAGCAGCATAATTATGCAAGTTACCAATGCCATAAAAGCTACCTGCCAATTACCTTTAGGTTTCAATATTGAAAAATGCATCATGTTGGCAAATCCCCCCAATTCCCAGGCATTCGGCATATTTATTATTACTAAAAGCTTGATCTTATCAGAACTATTTGCTTGAAATGAATCAACTATCATAGCTGATAAAACTCTCAGGGAAATTGAGAACAGGACCAGCGAAGGCTTTGCTTTGAAATGCTGTTTTGAATTGTACTAGCTATTCCTACAGACTGAAATTCTCTGTGTAGAATTTTGTACATGCAGAACTTTAAAATATAGGAATTATGGGTCATCTCTGATCTGGAATATTTAATTTTTTAAATTCATTATGAATTTTTGTATTAATCAGTTGCACAGAACTCCCAAATAGTTAATAATAGATAGCATTATGTCACTCACAGAGATATAAGATATTGGCTGCTAGTTTAATCCTTTAACTATTCATATTAAATACATATATTTAATGTAATGAAAAAAATGAACAATTATATATAGCGACAGATTGACAGTAAACCCAGTGGATGTTGCCTTGGTTAGTGCCACTCTGGTTTTAAATGCTGAATTTGTGTAACTTTCCACAGTATTGTGTTGAAGAAGAGACTGCCTAGTCCACTAACAATGTAAAATCTGAGGAAATATGAGTGGGTGCCAAAAAGTTATTTCTCTAAATCTGACATTGCATGCGGCTGATGCTTGTCTTCTTATCTAGAATGGGTATTTCTGAGAAAGAAAATGGCACATTGCAGCTGATTATACAGAAATTGGTGACTGGATTTTTCAAGCTGCATCCTGAAAGGGATTCTAAGATGTGAAATTTCTGCAAAGATGTGAAAATACCTTCCTGGACTCTGTTCCTACTTTATCTACACTGGCTGTAATAAGATGGTATTTACTACAGTTTCCTAAAAATTCCTATTTCCTCCATGTTGCAGAAGGGTGAAGTTATCTTCCAATCAGATAATTTAAGACCTAAGCATATTTAAAAACATCAAAACTGAACATGTTTAGTTATTACTGATCGTCATCCAGCTAACTGGAGACTTAAAACAATTCCAAAAGAATGTAAAGGTCGTCATTTTGGTCTAGTTTACAATTATGCTATAGGTGAATGACAGCTGTGTTAGAGGTTGAACTATACCGGGCAGGTCTCATCAGAGGAACCAGATAAAGAATGCCTCTCCCATAAACGATATAGTGAGATAGTAATTTGTGAAACCCATACCATATTGGGTGTTGAACAAGGAGGCGTTATAATTCCTGGGCAGCTGGTAACAAGTGGGCTGCAGCACTGGTGGCTGAGCAATCAAGGGCAACAGCTGTAGGAATACTGAAAAAAAAGTTGTTTATCTGTTACAACTACATGAAGACTGATGATGATCTATTCTTATAAATTGTCAGGGCATTGCATAGCAGGTGTCCAAATGGAATCAGGGACACTGACACGAACTTGTAGTTTTATATGAATAGTATATTTTAAATCTATATATACAGTAAACAAGATAGTCAGGCAAAGAGGTGTATCATGAGATAAATCACTAAGCATACAGGACACACAGAAGCAAAAGGTGGGAGAAAAGGGAAACTCCCCCTCTCACCCACAGTAACCAATCACAGTGCAGATTGCCTCACGCAGGAGCCAGCACTTTCCAACCAATTAATTATACGTATGTGTTCTGGCTCATTGTACAACCCCACTGCTCCAGCTACTAAATTTAAATATCTTAACATAAATCAAGTCCAACAAGAAAAGAATGTCTGAAAAGAATGCACCAGCTCTGAACCCAGAAGCATAAATAACAGAACAGAGGAAAGTAGATCAACATTGATTTATAATATTTAATAAATTGTTCATGTTAGTAGAATTGTAAGAACTGTAAAGCTATACCTAGGGCAAAGAAATCAAAGCTTTGACAGAAGTAGCTCAGATTGTAGAGATAAACCAGGTGGAGTCAACAATGGAGGAAGCCAGCATATCTAATGAGTCATTTTCATTCTCAAACCAGGCACTCACTCCTCTGCCTTCTCTTCAGAAAAAACAAAGCCCAGTTACTAAATAAACAAGAGGAATTTTTTTTTGGGGGGGGGGAACTGAGCATTAAAAAAGAATAAGATTAACCTGAATTGAAGTTTGTTCCAAAGAAATAGCTAGCTCAACTATTAAAAAATGCCAATATTGTAATATCAAATATAAGTACCAGGTCAATGCAAGAAACAAACCAAATATTGTGTTTTGTATAGCATGATTGCAGTTATATCTGAATCCTTGGATACAAAATCAACAAACAGGAAAAATAAAATCTAAATAGTACACCACCAAAAGAAGATTGCACAAGCTGACTACAAACAATGGTATGACAAAATGGCAAAAATAGTAAGTAACAACAAAATATTTGCAAGAAATACCATTTGCCTGCAAGCAATAACTGGTGGGACCTCAAAATAGAAAATGAAGCAGCTGAAATGCTCTGGGACTTTAGAATTCAAATAGACAAGTACCTGCAACATAAAACCCCAGACTAATCAATTGATGATAAGAAAGACAAAAAAAGTCTCCACGGTGCGTCGTCGAAGTACCTGGAGACAGCAGAACAGAATAGAAAGAACTGAAGAAAATAACAAAATGCAAAGACCTGTAAATAGAAATAGAAAGACTGTGGCAAAAGAAAACAAAGGTAGTAGCAATAGTAAAAGACACCAGGGGTGCAATCCCAAAACAACTGGAGCACCACTTGAACAGCATTAACAAAATCATCATCAGTCAATTGGCAGATTAACTTGGAAACCCTACATGCTGCAATGATAATGTTAGCGTCAAACAACAATGGCTGCCTATCTTAGATCCTTGGGCAGGACTTGATAGAGTTAGGCTTTAAATCCAGTCTAAACTAAACAGCACAACCAACAATAGTCTATTAAATTTATAGGGGGTTTGACTCCCAGCAACTCTGTAATTTCAAAATGTTCAAGTACAGTGAAACTCTATAGCTTTTAGGATACCTTTGGAGGGTACTTGGGTAACAAACAGAATAGATGCATCATCAAGATAAAGAGAAATAGAAATGGGGTGGTGGGCAAGGCATGATGGATGGCGTTCTGGCTTGGCAAGAACCTCAGTGATGTCATTCATAAAAATATTAAACAATAATGAGACAAGAATATAGCCTTGTCTGACACCTTTGGAAGTAGATATAGCTTCAGTTAGGTTGCCTAGATAGTTACCCTTCACTTGGATGGTAGTGCCATGATGTAGTAGTATAATTAATTTGAGGAGATATCAATCAATCATAGTGGCAGCTAATTTCCCCTAAAGTCTTTCATGAATATTGAATCAAAGGCTGCTTTAAAGAAACCTAAAGTTATATTTCTCAATGAGTTGGTATAACACACTGAATCCCTAGTACTGTGATCTAAAGATCTAAAGCTACTACTTGGTATCCACAGTGTTATCAAAAGACATCCAATTCAAGAGTTTATGATATAAAAATCTTTTGTACAATTTGCTTACTGTAGGTAAAATATTAATTGGGTGGTAATTTGTGATATCACTTTTATACATTTTTTTATACTGGAAAAATAATGGAATTCCGACATGTATTTATGAGGAATACACAAGGCATTATTGAAAGCTGGCATGACAGTTCACCAGACCTTTTTTTTTTTTTCATTTTAAGAATTCTGGTAAAACTAAATTTTTGTCTAGAACTTTATTATTTGTCAGTTGAGAAATTGATTTCTGAATCTCAGAATGAAAACTGGGGTCCAGTCAGGGACACTTTTTTCACAGAATAAGACATGGAATTCACAGCCTTAATTTGTGGACCATGATAAAATTGAGGCCATGACTGGAGAGAGAGATTAACTTATCATTTTTACTTATTTAGTCACTGGAAATGACCAATGAAAAAAGCTGCAACAGCAAAATGGCTGGCATTAAGTTTTGAATTAGCAGTAGAGTTACTAAAGATTATAAGTGTAACTTTTAGGGGATAAGAGGAGGGCAAATGATGAAAGCAATGTCACTCCACAAACTCCGTCCTTCTTAAATGCCTGTCATGTCATGTTTGAGTGGGTTGAGCAGTGGTCCAAATCTGATAGCCTTAGACATCTCCTTAGAATCTCTGGCTGGGGAATTCTGCAAGTCCACATATCTGAAAGTTGATGAGGTTGAGAAATACTCCTCTAGGAAAAGCATTTCACAGGTAGAAGCCATCATAAAGAAGCCGCTTTTCATTACTGTCATTGCACTATTGGAACTGGGAAAATTAGAAAGGAATACACACATTATTTATTTCCCTTCCATTTTTAAACCCCCTCCTTCCTGAATCACTCCAAATACTACATTCCTACGCATATGGGATCTTTTTCAGAGGCGTTGCTAAGTTAGAATTATAATATTAGAGGTGGGTCTTAAGTTAGCTCAATCAATGACCATGCTAGTAATATTGGGCTTACATAATCAACAAAAGGAAAATACAGCAATATCCCTAATGACCAAATGGGTTATGGGGGATTCCCGGCCATATTTCTTACCACATTTTAACAAATTGTCTCATCATTCCTCCTGGTCAGTTCATTACCTGCTTGAGCAGCAGATCTTCCACTGGCAGAAATTTCACTTTTGCTGAGAAGGCAGTGATTTTTTATCTGGCTCCTAAGATAAATTGCAGAGGATTTGTTTATAGGAATACCATATTTGATATGTTTCAAAAATCCCAGTGAGACCAAAAGCACCAGGGACTTTCTTCGATATCCAATTTATTTTTGCAAATTTGAAATTACTGATACATGTCTAATCAAAATACACTATATCTTTAAAATCCTCTCTCTGATGTCTTTAGGGAAAAGACTACTTAATCTTGAAAAGGCGACGGGGGGGGGGGGTGAGGGTTGGAAGCCAAAAGGAAGAATAAGGGACTACCTTAGTGGTCAGTTTAGACCAGGGGTCTTCAAACTTGGCCCTTTTATGACTTGTGGACTTCAACTCCCAGAATTCCTCAGCCAGCTTTGCTGGCTGAGGAATTCTGGGAGTTGAAGTCCACAAGTCATAAAAGGGCCAAGTTTGAAGACCCCTGGTTTAGACTATAAGCAAATATTTCTTTTTTAAATTTTAATTCAATGCTATTGTTGGTGGTTGGTTTCAAGTTAGACTGACGTAGGTTTTTAAGCATGTAAAAGAAAATTTCCTTACAGAGAAATGCTTATTAATCTTGCCTGTCTGTCTTAGAAAAATATTTTTAAAATTAAACCAAAGGGAAGAATCTTGCCTTTTTGATGTTATTCTTTTGGAAAAAGGTATTTTCTTAAGGTACCAGCATTCTTTTCATCCTTACCAATTGGAGACAGTTTTTCCAGAGAATTGAAAATGACATGATATCAGCAGTTTTTCTCTGTATTGTATGCATTTGGAAAGCACTACAAAAAGCCACAAAACCTGTGATTTTAATGGAATGCATATGTACGCTATAAATAGTGTAACTAGTAATATAACAATAACACTTTATTGATTAGCTATAAAGCCACAGTATAATATAAAACAAATTGAATTAAGTCAACCATAATAAAAATAACTAAAATAGAAACTCTGCTCTTATTTGCTTACAATTTACCTCCATTAGCTCTACATACATAGTTCTCAGCTGCTTTTTTTATCCAAAAAGGATACCATATTTAATGTAATATTTGTGTTCTTACTGAACATAAAATAGGTTGTTTTAAGATATGGGTCCCACTGAGTTTGTCTTACATCAGATTCACAATAATTATATCTTTCTATACTATACAATGGGCACTCAAATAATATATGCACTGTAGCCTCATTCTCTAATACTACTAATATGTGTACATAAGGGGCTTGGTTAAATTTTCCATATTTTACCATGACATTCAAATCTTGCAAAGGTAAACTAAGATACGTCAACATTTCAGTAGTTTTTTTTTTTTTTAATTTGAAAATTATATTAGTGATTCACCTATATCAGCACACCAGCCTTTCTGAGACTAGCTATATCTGTTTGAGCTTTTACATGAGAGGTTCTGTAAGTGTAATATATTTTTTTAACTTGTTGTCCGGGTACTGCAAAGCAAGAGACAGGAAGCTCACAGGTAGTAATGTAATTTGTAAATTGTAATATCCAGGAGTTTAATTGACATTTAATCTATTTTGTCAAGCACAATCTTAAGAATCTGTCAATTGAATTGAATTGAATTGAATTGAATTGAATTGATTAAATTTATATGCCGCCCTTCTCCCTAAGAACTCAGGGCGGCTCACAACAATAAAAAGTTAAAAAACACAAAATACAAAATTTAAAAAAGAATTAAACAAAATATAATAAATACATAACAATTAACCCAATAAAACCAAATTTAAAACTGTAGTCAGTCCAGGCCCAATTGTTGGAACATCCATGTCTTCAGGTCACGGCGGAAGGACCGAAGGTCAGGGGCCATCTGCAGCTCCGGAGGCAACTCATTCCAGAGGGTTGGCGCACCCACAGAGAAGGCTCTCCCCCTGGGGGTTGCCAGCCAGCATTGCTTAGCTGACGGAACCCTGAGGAGGCTGACTCTGTGGGAGCGAACCGGGCAATGGGAGGTTGAAAATGGCAGCATGTGGTCTCACAAGTACCCCGGGCCTAAGCCATGTAGGGCTTTAAAGGTAATTACCAGCACCTTGAATCACACCCGGAGGGCAACCGGAAGCCAATGCAGCTCACGCAGGAGTGGTGTAACATGGGAGTACCAAGAAACTCCATAAGCACCCGCGCGGCCACATTTTGCACCAGCTGAAGCCTCCGGGTGCACTTCAAGGGCAGCCCCATGTAGAGAGCATTGCAGTAATTCAGGTGAGAAGTGACAAGGGCATGGGTGACCGTGCATAGAGCATCTCGGTCCAAAAAGGGCCGCAACTGGCGCACCAGGCGAACTTGTGCGAAGGCCCCCCTGGTCACAGCAGTTAGATGATCCTCCAAGTTAAGCTGTGAATCCAGGAGGACACCCAGGTTGCGGGCCCTTTCTGAGGGGGGCAATACCTCCCCCCCCCGTCAAAAGAGATGGAACATGTTGGACAATACGAGATGCCGGTATCCACAGCCACTCGGTCTTGGAGGGGTTCAGCCTGAGCCTGTTCCTTCCCATCCAGTCCCACACCGCCTCCAGGCACCGGGACATCACATCAAGGGCATCACTGGGTTGGCTCGGGGTAGAGATGAACAACTGGGTATCATCCGCATATTGGTGATACCTCACCCCAAAGCCACGGATGATCTCACCCAGCGACTTCATATAGGTGTTAAACAGGAGGGGGGAGAGAACTGACCCCTGAGGCACCCCACAAGTGACGGGCCTCAAGGTAGATCTCTGCCCCCCCACCAATACAAACTGCGAGCAGCCTGAGAGGTAGGAGGAGAACCACCGTACAACAGTGCCTCCCACTCCTACCCCCTCGAGCCATCACAGCAGGATACCATGGTCGATGGTATCAAAAGCCGCTGAGAGGTCAAGTAGGACCAGGACAGAGGAACAACCCCTGTCCCGGGCCCGCCAGAGATCATCTACCAGTGCGACCAATGCCATTTACATGCTGTAACCGGGCCTGAAACCAGACTGGTGTGGGTCCAGATAGTCCGCTTCATCCAGGAATTGTGGGAGCTGACGCGCCACAATACTCTCAACAAACTTTGCCACAAAGCGAAAGTTGGAGACAGGATGATAGTTATTCAAGGAGGCCGGATACAGGACAGGCTTCTTGAGAAGGGGCCTCACCACCGCCTCTTTTAAGGCGGAGGGGAAGACACCCTCCAACAATGAAGCATTGACAACTGCCTGGAGCCGGCCCCCTGTCACCTTCCCAGCGGCCGAAACTAGCCAGGAGGGACATGGGTCCAATAGACAAATTGTAGCGCTCAGTCTACGCATAATCCTGTCCACATCATCCAAAGACACAGGATCAAACTCACCCCAAATGGTATAACCAAGACCTGTCCTCTCTACTCCGCTGGATTCCACCCAGTTGGAGTCCAAACCAGTCCGGATCTGAGCAATTTTGTCCTGCAGATACTGTTCAAATTCCTCAGCCCTACCCTGCACATAATTTCCACATAAGTAGTTTTCTACCACCAATCATATGTCCTAATTTTTGAGTGAGTATAGAGCAGTGATGGCAAACCTTTTAGAGACCAAGTGCCCAAACCACAACCCAAAACACTTTATTGCAAAGTGCCAGGGCCACATCCGCATTGTGGTGCCCTCAGGGGGAGCAGGGAGGCACCTTTGAGTGCTGCCTCTGGCATGCAAAAACTGGGGGCGCAACAATGGCTACTGAGTATCATGCAGACACTCGGCCTTCCCCATTTGCAGTATGTGTGTGCTCAAGCTTGCTAGTCGGCCGCTTCATCTCCTTTGTGCTGGACGGGGCTCCTCCTCCAGGCGGCGGTGGTGGCCTGATGGACTTGCTGCTGGCAGCAGTAGCGCACGTGCCAACAGAGAGGGCTCTGAGTGCCAACACTGGCATGCGTGCCATAGGTTCGCCACCACTGGTATAGAGGATATATACTCCTAGCTCTGTTGTAGCTGTAGCAGCTAGAGTCCTTTTTACATAGCTAGTATACTTTTCAAGTGACACAATTATGTTGATTATTGTTCTTGTTGTTGTTAGCTGCGAAGTCGTGTCTCACCCATCGCAACCCTATGGACAATGTTCCTCCAGGCTTTCCTGTCCTCTACCATCTTCTGGAGTCCATTTAAGCTCACGCCTACTGCTTCAGTGACTCCATCCAACCACCTCATTCTCTGTCGTCCCCTTCTTCTCTTGCCCTCAATCTTTCATAGCATTAGGCTCTTCTCCAGTGAGACCTTCCTTCTCATTAGGTGGCCAAAGTATTTGAGTTTTAGCTTCAGGATCTGGCCTTCTAAAGAGCAGTCAGGGTTGATCTCCTCTAGGACTGACCGGTTTGATCTCCTTGCAGTCCAAGGGACTCACAGGAGTCTTCTCTAGCACCACAATTCAAAGACCTCAATTCTTTGGCACTCAGCCTTTTTTGTGGTCCAACTTTCACTTCCATACATTGCAACTGGGAAGACCATAGCCTTGACTATACACACTTTTGTTGACAGGGTGATGTCTCTGCTTTTTAGTGTGCTGTCTAGATTTGCCATGGCTTTCCTCCCGAGGAGCAAGCGTCTTTTAATTTCTTGGCTACAGTCCCCATCTGCAGTGATCTTGGAGCCCAGGAAAATAAAATCTGTCACTACCTCCTTTTCTTCCCCATCTATTTGCCAGGAACTGAGAGGGCCGGATGCCATGATCATGGTTTTCTTAATGTTAATTTTCAAGAGCCTTGGTGGAGCAGTGGGCTAATGCCTCCTTAAGTAACACCAGCTGCCTGCAATTAGTGCAGGTTCGCATCCCACCAGGCTCAAGGTTGACTCAGCCTTCCATCCTTCTGAGGTAGGTAAAATGAGGACCCAGATTGTTGGGGGCAATAAGCTGACTTTGTAATAATGCCGCTTGGGGGTGTGTGTGAAAGCCCTAATAAGCAGGCATATACATAGAATGAAGGCTACTGCTAAGCTTGTAAGCCGCCCTGAGTCTTCGGAGAAGGGCGGGATATAAATGGAATTAAAATAAATAAATAAATAAATAAATAACCCAAGTTTTGCACTCTCCTTCTTCACCCACAGCACGAGGCTCTTTAGTTCTTTTTTACTTTCTACCATTAGAGTGGTATCATCTGCATATCTTAGGTTGTTGATATTTCTCCCAGCAATCTTAATTCCAACTTTTGATTCATCTAGCCTTGCCTTTCTTTTGATGTGCTCTGCATATAAGTTAAATAGGCAGGGCGACAGTATACAGCCTTGCCGGACTCCTTTCCCAATTTTGAACCAATCAGTGGTTCCGTGTCAAGTTCTCACTGTTGCTTCTTGGCCCACATATAGGTTTCTCAAGAGACAAATAAGATGGTCTGGTACTCCCATCTCTTTAAGAATTTGCCACAGTTTGTTATGATCCACACAATCAAAAGCTTTGGCATAGTCAATGAAGCAGAAGTAGATGTTTTTCTGGAACTCTCTAGCTTTCTTCATGATCCAGCGTATGTTGACAATTTGATCTCTAGTTCCTCTGCCTCTTTGAAATCCTGCCTGTACTTCTGGTAGTTCTCGATCCACATACTGCTGGAGTCTAGCTTGTAGGATTTTAAGCATAACTTTACTAGCATGAGAAATGAGTGCAATGGTGCGGTAGTTTGAACATTCTTTGGCACTGCCTTTCTTTGGAATTGGAATGTAAACTGATCTTTTCCAATCCTGTGGTCACTGTTGAGTTTTCCAAATTTGCTGGCAAATTGAGTGTAGCACTTTTACTGTATCATCTTTTAAGATTTTGAATAGCTCAGCTGGAATACTGTCACCTCCACTAGCTTTGTTGTTGCTCAGCTTTTCTAAGGCCCACTTCACTTCACATTCTAGGATGTCTGGCTCGAGGTCAGTGGCCACCTCATTGTGATTATCAGGGATGTTAAGCTCATTCTTTTATAGTTCTTCTGTGTAATTTTGCCACCTCTTCTTAATCTCTTCTGCCTCTGTTAGGTCCCTGCCATTTTGGTCCTTTATCATGCCCATTTTTGCATTAAACGTTCCCTTCACCTCTCCAATTTTCTTGAAAAGATCCCTGGTCCTCCCTATTCTATTGTTTTCTTCTATTTCTTTGCACTGTTCATTTAAGAAGACATTCTTATCTCTTCTAGCTATTCTCTGGAATTCTGCATTCAATTGGGCGTATCTTTCTTTTTCTCCCTTGCCTTTCACTTCCCTCTTTTCCTCAGCTATTTGCAAAGCTTCCTCAGACAGCCATTTTGCTTTCTTGCATTTCTTTTTCTTTGTGACAGTTTTGGTTGCTACCTGTTGTACAATGTTGCGAACCTCTGTCCATAGTTCTTCAGGCACTCTGTCTATCAGATCTAATTCCTTAAATCTATTTGTCACCTCTACTGTATATTCAACAGGGATATGATTTAATTCATACCTGAGTGGCCTAGTACTTGTCCCTACTTTCTTCAGTTTAAGCCTAAACTTTGCAACGAGAAGCTCATGGTCTGAGCCACAGTCAGCTCCTGGTCTTGTTTTTACTGACTGTATAGAGCTTCTCCATCTTTGGCTGTAGAGCATATAGTCAATCTGATTTCTTTGTTGACCGTCTGGTGATGTCCACGTGTACAGCCGTCTCTTGGGTTGTTGGAAAAGAGTGTTTGCTATGACCATCATATTCTCTTGACAAAATTCTATCAGCTGTGCCCTGCTTCATTTTGTACTCCAAGGCCAAACTTGCCTGTTATTCCGGTTATCTTTTGGCTTCCTACTTTAGCATTCCAATCCCCCATGATGATAAGGACATCATTTTTTGATGTTAGTTCTATAAGGTGCTGTAGGGCTTCATAGAACCGGTCAATTTCATCCTCTTCAGCACTGGTGGTTGGAGCATAGACTTGGACTACTGTGATATTGAATGGTTTGCCTTGGATTTGAACTGAGATCATTCTGTCATTTTGAGGATTGTATCCCAGTATTGCTTTTCCTACTCTTTTATTGACTATGAAGGCTACTCCATTTCTTCTGAGGGATTCTTGCCCGCAGTAGTATACCTGATGGTCATCTGAATTAAATTCACCCATTCCTGTCCATTTTAGTTCGCTGATACCTAAGATGTCGATGTTCAGTCTTGTCATCTCTTGTTTGACCATGTCCAGCTTTCCTTGGTTCATGGATCTTACATTCCAGGTTCCTATGGAGAAAAAATCTTTACCACCTGACACATCCACAGCTGAGCGTCCTTTCGGCTTTGGCCCAGTCGCTTCATTCTTTCTGGTGGTACTAGCACTAGCCCTCTGCTCTTCCCCAGTAGCATATTGGACGCCTTCCAACCTGAGGGGTTCGTCTTCCAGCGCCATATCGTTTTGCCTTTTGTACTGTCCATAGGGTTTTCATGGCAAAGATACTGGAGTGGGTTGCCATTTCCTTCTCCAGTGGATCACGTTTTGTCAGAACTCTCTGCTATGACCTTTCCATCTTGGGTGTCCCTGCATGGCATAGCTCATAGCTTCATTGAATTACACAAGCCCCTTTGCCACAACAAGGCAGTAATCCATGAAGGGGATGTTGATTGTAGAATATGTATTTAAACCCCACACTTGAGTCATACTGTAACTTCAGCTTTAGACATCTTGTCAATTGGGCTACCTGCATTGTAACATTAATTTCAGATTCAAGCATGTATGCCCTCAGCAATATCATTCTTTCATTTCTTCATGACTTGAAACTTTAAGAAAGTAACATTATATTAAGGTAAAATAATGTGATGGTATGTGGGATTGAGAGACAGAAGGAAAAAGTCTAGGCAATGGGTTTTCTTTCTGTCTCCCATGGTCATTTCCCACTTCAGTTCAAATGGCAGCTCCAAGGAAGAATGTTGATCTTTCTTAGGTCTGGACAATTTATATATTTAGCAGATTTTTGCAGCTGCAAATCTCCACACAATATGACTCTGGAGAATGTACAAAAACATTGAACAGTAGCAATAATGGTAGCTAAATGTCTATAGAGATTCTCAGTCATCCAGGTCATGGTTGTCACAAAGGTACTTTTTTCATGAGGCAACTGGACTTTCTCGTTTTTCTTTGAAGATGTTTCACTTCTCATCCAAGAAGCTTCTTCAGCTCTGACTGGATGGTGGGGAATGGCAGGATTTATACTCCTTTCAGACAGCTGGTCACCTGCATTGTCTTGGTGAGTCATTGAAACTCCTGGAGGCTTATCTGTTTCATCAGAGTCATCTGTGTAGTCTAAATAGGTGTGGAGCCTTCTTGCAACTGTTGAAAGGCAAAATCCACATTCTTGACAGAGAGGAATGCTGGTTTGAAAGCAGGGTCAAAGAGGCCATCTATGTCAAAATTGTACAGAAGGGGAGGAATACAACATGATCTATCTTCCGTCTACAATGCTGTCCTTTCAACAGTTCCAAGAAGGCTCCACACCCATTTGCACTGCTCAGATGACCCTGATGACACAGATAAGCCTCCAGGGGCTTCAACAACACTCAAAAACAGGGGTGTGAAACTGATGGCCCACGGCCCGGATGCATCATGTGGAAACTGTGTCCACCCCAGCTCCGGCAAGGGGAAAAAAGTCGAGATACGTCATGACACGTCATGTGACGCATCAGGTTTGACACCCCTGCTCTAAAAGAATGCAAATGACCAGCTGTCTGCAAGGAGTATAAATCCTGTCATTCCCCACCATCCAGTCAGAGCTGAAGAAGCTTCCTGGTTGAGAAGTGAAACATCTTCAAAGAAAAACAAGAAAGTCCAGTTTCCTCATGAAAAAAGCACCTTTGGGACAGGAGCAAGGTAGGTGACCAAAGTGAATGAAAAGTCTATGGTGGGATTGGGAGGGAGAAGAGGCTTGGTTGGACCTCACTAAAATAAAGTCATTAGATAAGTCTTATTTTGTATTATCATCTCCTTTCTATTTTCTAATCCTAATTTCATATCAGATTTACTAGATTGTTAGAAGGTATTAGACCTCTTTAAAATTAGAAGCTTTTTACTCCTTTTGAGGAAATCAAATTTTTAGGTTAACTTTGTTCCAAATACTTATTTTACTGCTCTGCATCAATAATTACCGAACCTTTTACCGCTAAGTGTGCTTAGAACAGAACCTAATTCTTAACACCAATACAGTAGACCTTTCTTGGAGTAGCTAGGAGAATATAGGATTGGGATCCAGTTCTCATCTCTAAGACAGATATAGCTAACAAGGGTCAGGTGATTGTTTATGAACATTGCTTTACCATATTTGGTCTTTGGAGTCTAAAGGTTACCAAGCAGATTTCTAGAATGAAATCTTTCTCATTCATATGCAAAAAAGGTAGAAGGTATTTCTTCAATGATTTTTAATCAGTTTAAGACATGGACTGCAGGACTCTTTGAAAAGGAGATTCTGCTTCACTAATAATATATTAGCAGAAATCCAGTGATCTAGCCATGCATTCAGGGTGCAATTTATTCTTTTACTGATCAGTTCCATTTTTTCCAGTAGAATAAATTATCTGACTTTTCATCAAAATCTCCCTGATATATCTTTGTGGTGGAAGCTGATAGATGTTAGACGTGTATGTTCTGAATGTGAAAATTAGAATATGCTGTATTTGAATTAGAATGGAAAGGTGCTAGTTTAAATTAAATACTTCTGAAAATATATAGCCACCAGTCTTTTAAAATAGAAATTGAATGCTAGCAAAGCTGGTCTTTACATAACTATGTATCTTTTAATTCTGAACTGAGATAACTGTAATATTACAGAGGGTAACATAAGCAGTGTGTATGCGCTCATGTTTTTGCATAGGATTTTGAAAAACAATCTTCCTACTTGGGAGTAAAAGAGAAGATGCTATGCTATGGAGCTTCTTGCCAAGCAGGGTTCATCTCTCCCATTCCCTTATCTTAAGGCATTAAATATGTTGTAGAAATGTTTGGGCTATTGTAGTGTCAAGTGCCAGAGAAATGAGTGTCAAGTGCCAGAGAAATGAGGAGATTCAGGCAGTCCAAATGAATATAAAGATTTATTGCAAGCTTAAGCACTATTCAAGAATCTGAGCTATCAAGGGTTAAGGGAAATTAGTGGGAGTTAATAAAGGCATTCAAGGTGGGCTCACAGGGACTCACAACTGATGATGCATTTAATCCCTCCCTTGGGCTCAGCCTGGTCATCTCCTACCTGTAGTTGATTAAAGATCAGAGATGTTCAACTAGGTTCTTCTAGTTGAATATATATTTTTAAGGAAAGGATACAATCTCCCTAGTAGAGTACTGTACTCGATGTGTTCATTTTTATTTCATCATTTTGAGTTCTTTTGATTTTAATTATTCTATCTTACCAAATAGTTACATGCTGGACAAATCTTAAAATTATCCTTTAAATTATCCTATAATGATCTGTGGACCGGATCCTTATAGTGCTCGTGATAATTTTCAACTTTGAATATAATTAATTAAACATGTAACTTGAGCCTCACATTCTCAACTCTTTGAGGTGTTCTTTGAAGGTTCAGTAGGAAAACCTTTGTGAAAGCTATTGAGATTTAGAAGAGTTGATGGGTTGCCCTTCCTTCCTTCCTTCCTTCCTTCCTTCCTTCCTTCCTTCCTTCCTTCCTTCCTTCCTTCCTTCCTTCCTTCCTTCCTTCCTTCCTTCCTTCCTGTTCTTCATCAAGTACAAATAATCAGTGACATTAAGAAATAGGTACAGAAAAATCCTTGTTTAAAAGTAATGGTGTTTTTTTTAAAAAAAAATTGTCTGGTAACCATTCCCAAAATGATAAGGTGGAGACTAAAACTGTCCAAATCAAAGGTTTATGTTTCACCATTGTATCTTTAGAGCTACAACATGGAACAAGTGCCCTTGGAGGTAAATACATTTAAACTCAGTGAAACATACTTCAGAATGAACTATATTTAAATGCACAGTTAATGGAGCAAGAACAAGTCCCTTATATAAAAATATATTACCGTTCTTCTGCTGTCAGCCAAGATGGGAAAGTGTCAAGAAAATATCTCTGAGCAGCCTCTTTTCATCTCCCAGGCAGCAGCCTCTGGAACTGATCCACACCGTTCAAAGAAGATGAATAATAAATCTTATTTTCAGAGCAAATGTTTTTGCAATGTATTCTTAACACTGAATTTTTTGCAGATAAGTATACTCACTTATCTGTTACATCAATTTGAATCTGGCCCTTAATGTAGGTGATTCTCTGTACAACATAAGTCAACATTACTGGTGTACTTTTGCTAAAAAGGAAAGGAAAATAATCGTGGAAAATTCATTTTTTTCCACAGAGGCTACCACATTTACCACTTCCCACTCTTCATAATTAATAACAAACCTGCCCTATGTGGTTTTATTATGCTAGTCTCTTTTCTAAGAGTTAGAAAGCTCTGTATTGATGGCTTATACCAGATATGCTTCATAAAAACAGAATTCTCTTCCTGCATAAATATACATTGAAATAGTGAATGAAAACTTTAGTCACTCTGATATGATCCATATGCCTCAACAGAGCCAGGAAATTATTTTTTTATGAGCATAACTCAGTAAATAATACCACAGGGCTTTAACATTGTTCTCATTGGTCTTACATTTAGTATCATTCATTTCTAGTGAAACAGCTCTTCTGTTAGTGAAGAATTGTGTTGTCTCATTTACATACTTTCCTCATGAAAATGTTATTACAGGGTTTATTGTTAGTTACTCCCAAATGAATTCTTGCATTAACATCACTGTGCTGTAAGAATAAAGTCACAACAACAGTTGGAATTGTAATCTTAGAAAGTACCACTTCAATAATATGCATTCCCCTAAAAGTCAGATAGCATTTTTCTATTCAGGTAGCTTCTGAAAATATAATTATTTTCCTAGTTGACTTAGTACTAAAAAGAGGAAGTAAAGAACTTTGGTCAGTGAGTAATTAAAACAACAATATATATTGATCAACGTAGTCCTTGATTTACAACCACAGTTGGGACCAGAATTTCCATTTCTGAATGAGGCAGTTGTTAAATAAGTTGTGTCTGATTTGATGATCATTTTGCCACAGTTTTTAAGCAAGTCACTGCAGGTGTTAAATGAATTATGTGGTCATTAAGCATATCCAGCTTTCCCCATTGACTTTGCTTGTCAGGAAGGTCAAAAAATGGTGATCACATGACCCTGGGATGTCATAAATACATGGTAGTTGCCAAGTGCCCAAATTTTGGCCATGTGGCTATGGGGATGCTGTGATGATCGTAAGTAGAAGGACTGGTCATAAATTACTTTTTCCCCCAGTGCCGTTGTATCTTTAAATGGTCACTAAATGAATGGCTGTAAGTTGAGGACTACCTGTACTCACATATTTCTGTCATGTCAGCTAATATTAAGCACCATACACACATACACACAGACATTAAATAACAATATTAATATGGCAATAATTTGAGAGTATTTCAAGTTGTAGGTTCCCAAATGTGCATAGGAATCTATTCTCCATTTTAGAAGTTCAGGTTTCAAACATGGAGTGCACTGGGGTGCTAAATCTTCCAGTTTTACATTTGCTACCCTAACATCCCCATGTTAACATAAAGATAAATTGTCAAACAGAAGGGGGACATTCAGCAAACATGATTACACTTCTCCATACCGTCTGAAATCCTGATTGTGCTATAACTGTGTTTATTCGAATGCAGTTACAGCTTCCCTGCAAATATTCCCCAATAACACGGTATGGTTGAGAGTAGAGACAGATGGGTTGGGATATGTGTTCCTAGCTTCTCTTTATGCTTTGAACGTCTGGAAGCCAGAGACAACCTGAAGTTGAATGCATTTAAACAATGCAGAATAGAAGTGGCATATTTTCTTTTTTATGTCCCTTTCATCCCTACACCTACTGTATAATTTATGTAGGAATTTTCCATGATTGGAATTAGGAAGGGTCAATGTGGAATTATATAAGGAATTTAAGGAGAAACTAGATTAATACTGCACATTATTAAAGAAGTACCGTATTTTCCGGCGTATAGGACGACTGGGCGTATAAGACGACCCCTGACTTTTGAGAGGATTTTCAAGATTTTTTGTCTTATACGCCGGAAAATACTTACATGCCAGTTGCCAAGTGTCTGACACAAGCCCGATTCAGACCCATCTGATGCAGATGGTGCAAAGCCCTGCCGGTTCCCGCCCGATGCCGGACGGTTCCGCCGGTGCCGCCTCGAGAGGGAAGGGCGTGAGGCGCCTGCCACAGCTCCCTGAGGACTCCTTAGCAGCTGGGGAGTGCGCGCGTGCGTAGGACTGCCCTGCCGGCTCCCGCCCGACACCGGACGGCTCCGCCGGTGCTGCCTTGAGAGGGAAGGGCGTGAGGTGCCTGCTACGGCTCCCTGAGCAATCCTTAGCAGTCGGGGAGCGCGTGCATGTGCAGGACTGCCCTGCCGGCTCCCGCCCAATGCCGGGTGGCTCCACCGGTGCCTCCTCGAGAGGGAAGGGCATGAGGCGCCTGCCACGGATCCCCGAGGACTCCTTAGCAGCCGGGGAGCGTGCGCGTGCGCAGGACTGCCCTGCCGGTTCCCGCCTGATGCCAGCCTGCCCTGCTTCCTCCACAGTGAGAGGGGAGGGTGTGCCTTCCCTGGCTTGTCGACCTGCAGCCACGCCAGAGCCAAAAGGGGCTTTTCCTTCCACCCACCCTTTGGAATAAACGCAAGAGCTCCCGGGGTCTGGCGTTTGCAAGGGGGAGGGGAAGGGGCTTAGAGGCTCTTGGGGTTGGGAAGGGAGAGTCACGTTGGAGGAGGGACTGGACTAAGGAGGCTTGAAGTTGCTTTGCAAGAACGGGGGCGCTCGATTGATTTATGTACTATTTTCCGGCGTATAAGACGACTGGGCATATAAGACGACCCCCCAACTTTTGAGAAGATTTTCATGGGTTAAAAAGTCATCTAATATGCCGGAAAATATGGTAAGACAGCAAGGAATTCAATTCAGAAAATAACCATATAACATTGATTAGTTCTGTGCAACAACTTGTAATTGCTTCCAGCAGAATGTTTCAGAGCACCCCAGAAATACAAGTAGTTCTCAACTTACAAGTATTTGTTCAATGACCATCCCAAGTTACAGCAAAAGAGTGACTTACAAACAGTCTATGTTGTGACTTCCCCACAAGTTATGTGATCAAAATTCAGAGATTTGGCAACCAGCATGTATTTATGATGGTTGTCACATCCCAGGTCATGTGTTCACCATTTGCAACCTTTCCAGTTGGCAACTGACAAGCAAAGTTAATGGATGAAACCGGATTAATTTAACAACCGCATGACTCACTTAACAATTGCAACAATTTACTACAGTAAAAAGGTGTACATTTGGGCACAACTCATTTAACAAATGCCTTTCTTAGCCATTCTAATCCCAATTGTGGCCATCAGGTGAAGACTACCTGTGATAACACTTTTAGCAATCTATATTTTATCCCAGGATTCTGCTATTGCCTTCTAAAGATTTAATGGCATTCCAGGAAAAAGATGCACCTGCTTTAAAGAAATGCAAGTAGAGTTGACATTGATTGTATCTTTTTGGAATCAAATCTGAAGTGGTGCTTATTTACTTCAAATTTGATAATTTAAAGGTTACCCTTTGACCGCTTTGATCTCCTTCCATCAGCTCTACTATTAATCTACTATTAATCTTTGAGAAACAAGTAAACTAGGGACCAACATGAAATATCCCTTTGCTCAGAAAATAAGTACTTTATGGGGAATATACAGCTGTAATTGTCTTGGAATAATCTCAGAATTAGATATTTTAGAAGAAGTTTACTAAGCAGTTGTCTGGTTCCAGTTTTAATGCCTCTTCAATTCTGCTTTAAAGTGTGCTGTACAAATGCTTGTTTTTGACAGAGGGTAACTATGAATCTATGATCATTAATGTATTATAACTTTGAAAATGATGGAAACATGGCAAGACACATGATATGCATTATTACGGCATTTAATATTACCATAAACAACAACTTCTTTAAGATGACTTGTGATCCTTATATACCGTAATTTGCAAGTATCTATAAAATGTGGGTTGAAAATGTGGAAAATAAAGCAATTAAAAACTTCAGGATTATACTGCCTGTTTATATTGCAATCTACCAGAGCAATGAGCTGAAAATATAATTTGTGAATGAATGGCAACATGTCTATGGCATTATTGATGACAAATTCTGAGAATCTCAATCCATTGTTTTGAGGTGCTGCCTTTTATCCATTCCCCTGACCTAGACAGAGTTCAATTTTTATGGTTCTAACCTTACTTTCATCTAATCCTAAATCAAAGCTAAAAAAACAAAAAAAAAAAGTTGTTATATAAAATCAATAACTCAAAACACTGTTTAAATAAAAACCCAAGACACAATGCTAATAATTTTCATGGCTTTCATAAATAGGATATAAATAGAAACATAATTTGCCTTATTAGTTCTATGCCTACTACACATCTCAAGTTTAATTGCCCATCAAAATGACCAGAAACCAGGCTATGTTAAAAACAACCAATCAAACTCTGTTTACATCAAAGCCAAAAATATTTCCTTAGATCAAGGACCAGCAAAAACTTGAAGTAATAATAAAATAATGTGAACAGATCTGTTTTCACTTTCTGTTTTCCTTTTCTCTTATGATAAGCATATTAGCTAATACTTACTGGTTATCCAGAGGAACTAATATTAATATGCTTCCTGGGAGAAGATCTTTAACTTGTCACTGAATTCATGTATTAATTAAATTAATGACATGAATTTTATTTATTAATTGAATGCATTATCCAAAATAAATAATCCCAAATTTCTCCTTATTTCACACCCTGTTCTGTAAAACCTGGATTTGTTCCATTATCTGTGTTACATCAATCTTTAAAATTAACATTTAATTTGCTCAGTGAGCTTGTATTCAAAAGATTTAGCACCACTTCATTTGCAGCTGCTCACCATCGTTTTATTTTTTTCATTCCCCAGTTAAACAAAAGGCTATAAACTGAGTTCCTATATGGCAGAGACATCTGGCCTTTCTTACAATTTATTCATTCCTTTTTTGTTGTTGTTGTTGTTTTTAGAAATAATAGCAGTAGCATCTTCTTAAGTATTATGCTAGTCTCAGTGCTGCAGTAACAGTATTATGTCATGGGAACCACTTTGCTGCAAAGAAAAAAAAGCAAATATATCCTGTTCATTTTTAAAAACAAACAAACCAAACAAAAGTGTTGATAGATTACCTTGTGTTGGTAATAAGATTAAGGAAGCACACATCCTTATAGTTGTATCTAAGGGGAAAATGCTATGAAAGAAATTGCTGAGTTTATTCAGATTTTCTTTCATGTGAGCATTGGTAATATTTTTACCCAAACGGAAAGAACTATTTATTTTAAAAGGAATATAGGTAAAGGAAGAACCGATCATCAGTAATGTCAATGACAGTATTCATAATGTATGTCAGATGCCAGCAACCAGAGCCACTTGTGAATAGTCTCAATGATATGCTTTATTGCCAGTCGCCAATGTTACAAGAATCTTACCAGAGTTACTGCATTTCCTTGGGGATGACAAGATAAAGCTTCTAGGATTATAGGGGAGATCCGGCCTGCATTGTTTACTGCAGTGCAAGGATTCTAAGCTCAGCCCTCTCTTAATACCTCCCTTCAGTCTTGCTGGAGATTCCACCACAAGTGGCCATAATTGTTACATAACTGAACACAAGTCAACATGATAAAGCAGTAAGTTCATATTGATATATGGAAAAGTTACAGATATATGAATACATGCATAAACATATGTGGCATGCCAAAAACTGGGCCGTGCAAAGAAGCAAAGTGCCATCTACAGGATGAAGGCAGCACACAAAACCACGCCCTCTACGGTCCATGGAAAACCTGTCTCCATGGATTTGATCCCTAGTGCCCAAAAGGTTGGGGGCTGCTGCACTATAGTATCTAGTCATTCAAGGAAAACATTAGGAAGCTCATGAAAATATTATACTGAAATAAAACAATACTAGTATAAAATTTTAAAAAACTTTAGAAAAAGATTCAAAATAACATTAAAAGATTGGCAGGGGACGGGAGAGAATGAAATAGAGTACCCTAGAAAATAGCCTGAATACTCTATACTTCAGTGTTTCTACCTCCAGCTATTATCAGCAACTATAAAATAGATAAAGTATTTATTGACTCAATAGCCTGAGAAACTACAGGGACAAAAACAGGGTACTGGAGGAAATAAGGCATACAAAAATAAAGCACCACATTCTTTTTTTTTTTCTCTTCTAAATCATATCACAAGAAATATGCAGCATTCTATTGCAATGCATCCTGTTCTGTGTGAAAGATACCAGCATTTTGAAATGAGGGAGTCTATTTATTGATTTATTCATTCATTTATCTAATTTATATAGCCATCCATCTCATAAAAAACTGACTCTGGGTGTTGTACAATAAAATTGTAAAACAGTTAAAAAATAAAAACATCATTGGTCCTCTGGAAGCCCCAGGCCTGATGGAATAACTAGGTTTTGAAGGTTTTCCAGAAAATTGGCAAGGTTGGGACCTTATTTTGCACTGGGTGGGTATGTTCCATAAAATGAGTGCCATGGCAGAAAAGATCAAGTGTTGGTCTCTAACAGATGGGATCTGTAGCATACCTGTACTGCTCAATCTGAGGGGACAGGCATATATAATTGAGGAAAGGCAGTTTCTTAATTAACCCCTCTCCATGCCATGAAAGGCTTTAAAAGTCAAAGCAGGCTATTTTATCAATGGTTAGAGAAAAGATTTAGGGACTAGGAACTGAATTTGTATTAATGAATAAGATACTCAGATAACATTTTTTTGTTGAATGATTACTATTGAACTCTGTTAAAAACAATCAATAAAACTTTATAAAAAAATAAAATAAAAGTCAAAGCAGGCTAGCAAGCAATGCAGCCTCTGGAACCTGGGCTGTTCTAGAGGAGCACATATCATATTTTTCTGTGTATAACATGCTATTTCTTTCCTGCAAACACCCTGTTCAAAAATTAGGTATACAAATCTTATACAAGTGCAGCTTCTTATACACGAAAAAATAAGGGTAACCTCCGCAGCCCAGAGCATGCCTGTGTGGGTTCTTTACATGCCGCTGCCATGCCGCCTGGTGCAGGAGGATATTGCTGGCCCGAGATGCCGCCCAGAGGGGGAGAAAGCCAGCCCGAGATGCCGCCTGGTGCTGGAGGATCGCACTGCCCCAAGGATGCTGAAGCCGCCTTCTATGACTTGTTTTTACCGGCACAGCTCGGCTGAAGCCACAAGAGGCCTCAGGAAGCCACCTCAGTACAGTGATTGATGGCTGAGGGGGTGGGTGGGACTAAGCCGCAGAGCCCCTTGAGTGATGGCATGGCCACTTGTTTTACTGCCACTAAAGATGTGGTTTGCTTAATATTTAAAATATTGATTTCTGAATTTTTGTTTAGAAAAGTGGGGGCCATCTTATACAAGGGTGCACCTTATAGATGGAAAAATATGGTAACTGCTGCATTTTGCTGAAGCTGGAAGTTCTGGATATTCTTCAGTGAAGCCCCACATAGAATATATTGTAATAATCCATCTGGGAGGTAACCAGGACATGAAGGACCGGAGTAGGGGTTCTTGATCCAGGAACATATGCATCCCATGCCTGGGTCTGAATCTCAATTAAAAAGGATCCAAAATAATCTGCCTCCTCCAAGATACTGTGAAGCTGTCATGGAACCAACTGGAATCAATTATTCTAATGGTATAATCATGGTATTTACTAACAGGTCCCAAATCTTTACCCAATCTCAAGTATTTCAGTGGCAAAATTGTTGTACAGTTACTATGTTTAAAATACCTGAAAGGTCATCTTCCAAGGTTGTCATAGGCCACAAAGTTGTTCACTGTAATTGTGCCACTCAGAGGGCTACAATATATATCTGCAGTTTTTAACCTATTTGATGTCAAGCCCATCAGTGCAATGACTGCACAATGCTGTCTATATTGCACAGTTCTGCACAACAAAAAACTTTTTCAATCCAAATTCCTAACAGCACTTGTCCAAGTCTTCCTACTTTATTTCTAATGCACCTTTAAACATGGAGGTAGGAAGGGGGAGAGTGAAGACCAGAAGATGGCAGCCTACATTAAATGACTGACTAAGACTGATTATCCTTCCTACAGGTTTAGATACCTTAATAGTAGAGGATGAATTGCAAACTATGACAAAGCAAACAAATGTCACCCATGTTTTCATTCTTAGTGGGCTTTGAGCACGCAATAACTCAATAAGCCACTCCTAATTGATTTAGAACAGAGGTATTCAACCTTGGGGACTTTGAGACTTGGGGACTTCGATGCTCAGAATTCCCCAGCCAATCATGGGAGTTGATGTCTACAAATCTTAAAGTTGCCAAGTTGGACATCCCTGATTTAGAAGGTCAGATCAATGGAGGACATACCCTACACTTCTTCGTGACTGACAGTTGGAGGTATATCGTAACACCAGGTTACGAGATACATCTCATCGCAATGAATGTCCCAATCTAGAGAACAGCTTTTACCCTAGCCAATGAAATGTCCTCCTTTTAATGCCATGATGAAGTAGTTACAAGAAAGTTACCACAGCTAATACCAATATAAACCTACATGGCATGGGATGTATTGAGCATGTCTTCCTCCATTGTCAGTTTTACAAGAAACCACACAGACCCCTAATTTCTCTGCTTCTGAATTATAATACTACTAGATTAATACCTGACAATATGTAGAGCTTCTGGTGTCTGACCATAATCCTGAGATGATATGCAGATTCTGTGTCACTGCATGTAAAATAAGGCATATTTTAACAAAAAACAGCTTAAGCTGCTTGATTAGGATGTGCTAAATATGGCTTATTCCTAACACTGAGTTTAGGATTGACTTGTTTTTTTTTATTATTAGCAACATCACTAGTACTTCAATGAAGTATTTTCCCTCTTAATTAATTTTTTTTATTTTCTATTTACCCCATCTTTCAATCCTTTTAGTTTTATCCTTAGGCTTACTATTAAGTGAAGCTTTTTTACTTTTAAACTTCCCTTACTTAAAATTATTGTTCTACTTTGTGTCATTTATTTGAATCTCTTTAGTTTCATCTTTAAAGCTACAATTACATTTGCAGTATGTTGGTTATTAACTGCAATAAAGAGTGATGTGATTTGATATTTACTGCCTGGATGTCTACAAGTTTGCTTCATTGCTCAGAGCTCCTCAATGCACCAAGAGATATTTTGACTTTTTGAGGCTATTGTGGAGAGGATACTGAAAAGCAGAAACATCAGTTCTTCTTCTTTCATCTTCTATCATTGGCATATAGCAATATTACGGTATCTAAGGGGCTGCCACAAAGAAGAGGCAGTCAATCTATTCTCCAAAACACATGAAGCAATGGATGGTAACTAATCAAGCAGAGAACCAATCTAGAACTAAGGAGAAATTTCCTGATAGTTAGAAAAATTAATCAGTGAAACATCTTGTCTCCAGAAGTTGTGGGTGCTCCAACACTGGAAGTTTTTAAGAAGAGATTGGACAACCATTTACCTAAAATGGTATAGAGTCTTCTGTTTGACCAGGGGGTTGGACTAGAAGACCTTCAATGTCCCTTCCAACTCTATTATTCTTTTATCCTTCTACGGTAAGACCAATGCCTCAAAATTCTAGCTATGACACTGAAAACATTCCTCAGAGCATTCAGCAAATCTATCATTTCCACTACTCTTGTTTCATCATAATTGGCCCATCTACACAGAGCCAGCTGGAATCTCAGTAAGAAGTGTTATGTCCATTGATGAACTTTTTCTTCCATTTTGGCTCTATTTTTCAATTTCTCTCAATTTTCTTGGCAAAATTTGTCAGAAATGGTTTACCATTGCTTCCTTCCTATGGCTGAGAGAAAATGACAGGGCCAAAGTCACCCAGTTGGCTTTTTGAATTCTAGTCTTGTATCCTTGTTTCTAGTGTAATGCTTTAACCACTACACAAAATTGGTTCTCTAGACATTTATTACCTTCCATAAAACATGAAAAAATGTTTCAGAAATTCTGTAAATAAAACTTTACCATGTTTAGTGATAAAGCAGTAGATCAATTAACAAATAGCAGGTGAGGTGAAAAGTTTATAAATCTGTTCAGCATGCACAAGAATAAAGAACATTACATGATTTTCAGTACTTTAATCGGTAATTATAGATATATCTTGAAATGCATGTGTCTGTTTTTAAAACAGTAAACACAGACCTGAAATCAATGACCTGGCAAAATTATTTCCTTAACAAAACCATATGCATAAAAAAGTTCAAAATTATTTTGGAATAATGAACTTAATAAGCATTGCTGAGACATTTAAAAAACAGGAGTAAGTGGGGAAACAAATCCAATCCTAAGTGACATATTATGGGAACTTTAAGTGAAGACACAGGTAGAGCGTAAACTCTACAACAAACCTGGCTGCAGCCATTTTTGCTCGTTCTAGGTTGCCACAAGAATGGGGGGCGGTATGGAGGATTTCTACTAGTCTAAATATTTTACTATCCCGTGGTAACCAAGGTCATTTCTGTCTGTTAGATGAGGGAGCATGAGCGTTTGGTTAGAAAGCCTGCCAAACTCTTCTATTGGGGAACGTAACTGATTGCATAGCATTGGGGTGGGAAGGTTAACTTTGTAATATTGTTTCTCTTTGAATGGAACTTCAGACTTGGTTTCACTTTTGACTGTGCCAATACTATGTAACCAATAAACATGTTCTTTGAGGAAATCTCAAGCCTCGGAGTTCTGATTTATTTGGTCTTGTCTATCAGAACCTTGACATAGAGCAGGGGTGTCAAACTCGCAACATCATGTGATGTGTTGTGACGTAGTGCGACATTTTCTCCATTGCTGTTAATGGGGTGGGCGCAGTTTCAGCATGACAGGCTGGAGGTTTGACACCCCTGAGATAGAGGTTTAAAACCTGCAAATACAAACTCTTAAAAATGTACTGCAATCTTATTGGATAATAGGTGGAGATTCTAGTCTTTAACTGCTTATTTAATGATGATGAGTCAGTTTACCAGTAGTAATGGAATATACTATAGTGGGCTGGCCAGCATAAGATAGTTGGTGATAACTGTGACATTGCAGAGATAGTTGTACAATCTGGACAATTTGTTCCTATTATTTAATTAAGTTAGAAGTTGGAGGTGAAAAATACTGCCTTTTGCACTGATTTTCTAAGGCCTGTTTGATCAAGAGTCAAATTAATATGAACTTTTTAAAGCATAGGCCCAATCTTTCTATCTTTCTAGGTTTAGTTCTTCACATATGTGCATGATGTGCCTAGGTATATTTTTTGTTATTTTGCTTTTCTTGACTGCAGTCATCATAGAGGTACCCACTTCATTCTAAAAAATAAAAGATCTTGTAGTGTTTTGCTGATGCAACAGGAAACATTGCTGTTGATTTTTAAGATCTGAAATACAAAACCTCCAGTTTTGTTGGAAAGAAAAGCCTTGTATGGCCTTCAGTCCACTCCCAATGTGCAGATTTGAGACACAAAAGAAATTCATGGGTAAGTTATGAGGTAAAATATGTTCAGGAAGGTTTTGAATTATATGAATAAATCATGTGTTAGGATATTGTTGGTGAAGAATCCTTTGTGGATTCTGTAGTTTTTGGAAGTCCAGGGCAAGAGAAAACCATGGTCTTCCTCCTGCAGGTTAAAAAGAAATAACTATCCTCAATAATTGAAAAGTGTTAGTTTTGTTCTTTATCATTATCTTTTACTTATGATTGCTTATAGTGATCCTATATTTTGATTTTGTAAGCATTTCATGGACAGACAGTATACAACAATTAATCAATCCATAACTGTTTTCTCTAGATTAAGCATTTTATTTGGTTCATGAATTTCCTTTCTCTTTGAAACTCGGTTAAGTAATGTCTTCTTCAAATACAGGTTGATGTCTGGTGGCTTCATGGACATGTCTGTATATGCCAGCCCAGCCCAAGAATAACAAAGAACAATCCATCCAAAGTTCAGTTCTTTAATCGCTTATACCATGTCGACAGAATCTTGTCAGACTAAACCTATACTACAAACCCTGGGAGAGTCCAGAGAGTGGCTATCTTTACTCTTTTCCTCTGTGTCTGATTTACCTCTTAAGCTGTATTGTCTTTTGTGTCACCCCCTTTGGAATATGCTCCCTTTTTCCTGGGAAACCACCATTCCACTGTAGTCCATCATACCATTTTCCCCTGGGCAGACATAATCCTTCAAAGTATAGTTCCTTAACAGCAATGTGGAAGTAGGTTCTTTTTTCATTGCCTTATTACAGGATCTATTTCATAATTTCTCAGTCTATGTCCAGTACAGGTCTATTATTTCCTGGTTTTCCCTCTGTAGTGCTTCAGTGCTTTTACCCATAATCCACATTCACTCATTCATTACTCCAAATTTCCTTGCCATTTCCCAATGGTTTTCTTATATATGTTCTCTATATTTAAAGCGTAAGATTCAATGTCAAATTGTTCCATTAATTGTACATAGCTGCTATTGAAAAAATATTTGACCAAAGTAAATGATCCTCCTCTATCTGGTTGAAGTCATCTGTGACTCAGACTAATTTTAATATATATACTCTCGTTTTCAATTATTTATTTTTTTAAACAGTTCTTTATTTTGAAAAATTCTTCTTACCCTCTATCATCAAACAGGTTTTGTTCCTGTTGCTCACCGCAACAATTACCTGGCTTGGATGCCACTCATTTTGTCTAAAAAAAAATTCTGAAAAAAAAGTAATGGTTCTTAAAAACACAACAACACTTAAGAGAGTTTCTGTCCTATCCTGTCACTTAGAGAACTAATTGCACCATTACATACTGCAATTACAATTAAAGATTTTCAGCTGATGAAAGGCATGTTCACTGAATTCTCATTACCTGGTGTTGCCTTGCTCATGCTCAAGAATATCATGATTTTGATGAAACAAAATCATCGCAAGCAGCTCCATTTCTCGGGTAACACAAATAATCATAGGCTAGAATCCAGTACACAATTAGACACTGAACTAATCTGGAATGCAAACGTGCTGTATTTTGTTTTTATTTCCCTCCTATCTCTTAGAGCTTCGTGACTCGAATTCCAAATATCTGGTAAACCCATTATTCAATATCAGTGACCATGTACTACAGAGAGATAGACAGAGACTGAGACAGAGAGAGGGAGAGAATTGACTCTTCAGAACAATAATGACTCCTCCCAAGATTTGCAGTGGAATTGAATTATTGATTTTAATATTTACTATTTAAAATACATTAATTTACTCTGTGTAGCCACTATAGATAAAGCTGGTTGATTAGATTCCTGTATCTAATGCTGCCTACCTCAAGAGAGAATTTCCAGAGTAGCTGTGTCTGCAATGAAATGTTTACCATTTACAAGAATACAGGTGGGTCTCAGTATCCTACCATTTACTGAAGTTGCAACAGCACTGCAAAAAATAACTTACAATGGATTCTTGCACTTACAATTGTTGCAGCATTCCCACAGTCATATGATAAAAAATTGGGTGCTTGGAAACTGGCCTGTATTTATGATGGATGCAGTGTCCCAGGGTCATGTGAATGGCGTTTATGACCTTCCCAGCCATCTCCCAACAAGCAAAATTAATGGGAGAAGCCAGATTTATTTAATAATTTAGTGACTTACTTAACTACCCTTTTGGCTTAATAGAAATTCTGATCCCAGCTGTAGTCGTAAGTTGAAGATTATCTGTAATCATCATTTACAGGAAGAGCTGCACACTTCTAAGCTGAAATTTCTTAAGAGTTCTAGATTTCTCCTGTAATTGTATCTAAGGAATTACGTCTTATTTCCACACAATCAGGTAGATCACTTGGATGACATCATGATTTCGTTATCCATAACAATGGACACTACACATTTAAAGCAACTTCTTCAAAAAATATCTGGTACTAGTGTAATTCATTATTCTAGTATGTTATTGGGGCAAGGGGGGGTGGGGAATCAAATCTAGGACTATATTTCACAATTATTTTTGAAAAAGAGTAAGCCGTGTTCATCTTTCCCATTTGTTTAAACCAGGGCTTTTCAACCTTTTCACCCATTGTACCACTTTTAGGATATGGCAACATCCGAGTACCACCAGTCACCTAGCAAGGTGTCAAAAACATGATGACCAAAACAAATGACCCTGGGACACTGTGACTGTCAGAAATATGAATCAGTTGCCAGGCATCTGAGTGTAAATCACAAGACCCTGGAGATTCTGCAACATTCCAGCTGATTGGTGCTTCTTCTGGGTTCAGCAGATGTGCCAGGATCAGTGCCGAGCTCCAGCTGGAGCCTGGCACTGATCCTGGCACTTCCGCTGAGCCCTGACATCCCTGCAGCTCCAGCCGTCTCTCGCTCAGGCTTATGCGGTGCTGCCACTGGTTCAGCTCATTCCCCTCCCCCGCTACCACTTTTCTAGGATGGTCGCGTACCACCTGCCAGGTGCCAATGTACCACTGGTTGAAAAGCCCTGGTTTAAACTACAACCCCAAATAGTTTTATTTTGAAATTATTTTTGATGCAATGTATCAAAATTTAATATTAGCCATTGTTTTACCTGTCAGAATATTTTAAATTTGCTGAATAATTGAGTTAACAGGACTGGGATCAACACAATGCAAAGCTGTTTTCACTCTAACCACCATATTTTAAGCCTGAGCAGCAGAGAGCTTTAGTGTTCTTCATTTCTTTAATCCTATCATTTCAGCCATGAACTTGGAAGCTTGAAAGCTTTGGAGTTACCATATTATCTGAACTGAACAATCTTAAAAATGAAAACTTTAAACAAAGCATACCAAATGGAATTGGCTGACTCCTGATAATCAAAATTAAGGTTGAATACAATTTGAGCTTAGAAAAACAATGGCTCTATTTAATGTAAAAAAAAGAAAGTTTGCTCTTGTTTCTGATCCTTAGCAACCGAGTTTAAAAATGAAAAAAAGAGGGAATGTGTATGAAGGTCATAATTTCAGATTAATCTGAATACAGATTGACATTATTTTTTAAAAAAAATCAGAAAGGGTGGCAACTTTGTTTTCTACAAGGAAATATAAACACCATATTTTGGTTTTTCTTGTTTAGATCTTCCAGCTGAACGAATTTCATTTGAATTAGCCATGTCATCTTTTCCATCTGTATCATTTCTTTGTTTCAGGGTCCATAAACTTATTTCCTGTGAAGCTCATTTCCTTTACTTCTTTTCATGAGCAGTTACAGCAGAGTCATCCTGTTTAATGGCCCTTATACCAGTGTGATCTCCTGAAGTGCGAAAAGTCATGAGTCCTATATGTGAATTGCTTATCATTTAAATGTGTTCTTTTTTTCCAACCATGGTAGATAATACCACCAGTGTCCAAACAGTTTAGGCATGTAGCAACATAACCACATGTGTTTTCCATGGATTAAGTATGTTCAAGGTTGCCATTTAAATTTCTCTTGCTTAATATTTGGAAGCTTCATGAAGAAAGCAAAATGTTGCTGGCATCTTTCCTGTTGTTGGAATGACTTTTGGAATTATGGAGGGTGGCCCTCTGAGAAAATATATTTTATTATGGTAGAAAAAATATGCCTTTATTTGGCACGTTTGTTTTAAGACTAGGTATTCCGTTGTCATTTACCTTTTTTGTATTTCTAAAGCACTTTGCATATATAAGTGAAAGATTTCTCTAAATACAGGGTGTTTGTTTCCTATCATTGTGCTGCTGAATTCAAAACATTACTTATCTTTGTAGGAGACAAATACCCCATTGAAGAATGTCAGCCTTTTATTATAATACTTGTATGTTTCTTTGTTATTCTTTAGAATGGTTTTAATCATGAAAAAATCAAGAGGGATTTGTTCAACTTGATTTAGTTAGTAAATATTTGGCGCAATGAGAGTAATGGTGTATTTCTAAGCACATTGATTTGTGCTTTAAATTGTAAGCCGCCCTGAGTCTTCGGAGAAGGGCAGGATATAAATGGAATTTTTAAAAAAATAGCAGATTAAAAAACCATTTTTATTGGAATATATAACTATCATTTTTTTCACATTCTCTCTTGTGATTTAGGATTATTCGGTTTTCAAATGAAACCATCAAATTCTGTATGCACAAATAATTGTGCAATATTCAAAATCATAAAAAAATTAATCTGGCACTGAATTGGCTGAAACTCTTAAACCAAAAGTATATGCCAGTATCAAAACACACAATTCTTGTAACAAATGTATTTCCTGGTAAAACGCAGACCCTTGACTAACCACTGTATAAAAATTCAGGTGAATTAATCTGAATTAACTGAGTTAGGGTCAATGGAGTTTTCTTTAGCAAGTTTACCTGACTGTCGGGGCACCATTTTAAAGGAAAATATCTATCCTTTTAATTTTCCACAATGCCCAAGGATGAGGCTTTTGTGCAAAATAAAAACCTGTCTAGCCATCTGGACTACTTACAGTCTTTCTCCCTCAAAATACAGGAAGAGCAAGACAAGGCAACTGACATTCTCAAATCCAGACAGCTGCTCAAGAATGTCATCAGTTCATGGAGAACCTGGGTCCTGTTCTCACATGATTCTTTCTTGATAATCATCAAGTCACTTCTGGTGATCCTGTTTTGGGAAGTCTTATCCTCTCAGAAACATCAGGAAAATGATGCTAACATGAAACCAGACCCTACAATTAACCTTGATGTTTACTTTGCTCATACACGTAGACCAGAAGTACTATAGTACACTCCAACAAACTTTGGTGTAGAGATGCTCTCATAAGCTCTTTGTCTAATGTGATATACTGTACCATCACCTGCTAGAAATGCCCCTCTGGATTCTACATAGAATAAATTTTGAAAAGTATGACTAGACACAAATACGACATCAAGACTCAAAGTAAAGGCAAAGTACTATCAGAATACTTCAGCCTCCCAAAACATTATATAGCAGACCTTAAAATGACTGGGTTTTTTTGGGGGGGAATGGGATTGTAACTCTATCATTGAGCAAGAGATTGCTGAGCTCACATATATCAAAATGTTTAATGCAATTTCAAGAGCTCAACAAGTTCAATGAGCTTTTAACACATTACACCTGTTGAGTTATAAGGTTCTAGTAGCAGAACACCAAGCCAATCATTATCTGATATTTAGATAGGTTGTTTTGGAAAACTTACTTTGTGAAATGGGTTTTAAAAAAGCACAAAGTGGTAGCTGCTAAACAGTTTGATGCAACTAAAGCAACTGAAAAGAGCAAAACATCTATTTGCATAAAATATCAAATGCTTAGATTTTTTTTAAAAAATGAAATTAAATCTTAAGCAAAACAGAAAAACAGTGAAACTAGGAAGAGGCGAAAAAGAGAAATGGTTTTTCTCTCACATCTGTTGGCCCCTGGTTTAAAGTATGAGGATCTCTTTTATTGTGTGATTTGTGTTTCTGAACCACTGCTGGGAGAACTTCAGGCCAAGCAGGAAGAGAAGCTGCTTTTCACAGCAGACTCACATTAGAAGACTGAAGGAAGAATTATGTGGACAGTTGGGTTGTATAGTCTCGCTGGTTTTTCTAACTGGAAATAAGCTATCATAGAGGAGCATTTCTCCCTTTTTCTTATGGCAGATGCTAAGAAGAAATATCTGTGATGAGGGATTTATTTATTTTTTTAAAATAGCAATCCACAGGCTGGCTCACATAGCAAATGATTAGATGCACAGTTAAAATGTTTTTGTTCAGAAACCAAAATAAAATCTGGAGTGCACAGAGCTCAGGATATTGTCCGCAAGTAAGTATTAGAAATAGTTAATTGGTTCTAGTATCTTTGTCTTTTTTAAAAACAATAATATCCCATTTTTAAATGGTTCATTTATTGCTTTTTTGCTGCTCAGAATTATACTTAGAATGCATTCATTAAAATACTATTAGCATTTCACTGTCTGTCATGCAAAAAGTAGTTTGACTTCTTAATGCATTAAATCCTTTGAAACGGATAACCTACTCTGATCTGCTCTGAACCCTTATTTGTCACTGCAGCATCTGATGATTTAATCAGCCATTTGTATTTCTGTTTCTTTTTCAGAAAAGTGTATATTAAACAATTCCTATGTACAATATTAGATATAGAATTCTAAACTGCTTGCGCTTACAAAGAAAGGAATACTTAATTGAAATCCAACAGGAATGATTCTCAGTCAACTGAATGGAATTTCCTAATAAGTACACATCTAGGACGATTGTATGGTTGCATTTTGATTTCTAGGAGATTCAGTAAAAAAATGGTTAGGATTAATAAACTACGTAGTAACATTATTTGCAAAGTGGGAATAGTTATAGAGAAAAACTGTTGATATAGGCATAAGCACCCTAAGGTGTTGGCTATGATGACTATAGCTATGTTATAGTGAATTATAGATAGTCCTCACTTACAACTAGTGACTGTTCAAGAGCCTTGGTGGAGCAGTGGGCTAATGCCTCCTTAAGTAACACCAGCTGCCTGCAATTAGTGCAGGTTCGCATCCCACCAGGCTCAAGGTTGACTCAGCCTTCCATCCTTCCGAGGTAGGTAAAATGAGGACCCAGATTGTTGGGGGCAATTAAGCTGACTTTGTAATAATGCCGCTTGGGGGGGGGTGTGAAAGCCCTAATAAGCAGGCATATACATAGAATGAAGGCTACTGCTAAGCTTGTAAGCCACCCTGAGTCTTCGGAGAAGGGCGGGATATAAATGGAATTAAAAAAAAAGTTACAGTGGCACTGAAAAAGTGAGGTATGATTGGTTTTCACACTTACGACAGTTGCAGCATTCCCTTGGTCATGTAATCAAAATTGGGAACTTGGCAACTGGCATGTCTTTGTGACAGCTGCACTGTCCCATGGTCATGTGATCACCATTTGTAACCTTCCCAGCAAGCTTCCCATAAGCAAAGTCAATGGGGGAAGCCAGATTCACTATACAGCCTCATGATTCATTTAATCACCGCACTGATTTGCTTATCAGCTGCAGCACAAAAGGGCTGTAAAATGAAGCACATCTCACTTAACAACTGCCTTATTTAGCAACAGAAATTTTGGGTTCCATTGTGGCCATAAGTTGAGTGTTAGCTGATATGACCTGTTCAGATTCCAATGCAGAAGCTTGCTGGCAGGACCTCCTTTAGGGTGTAAGGGAATTATTTTTGGACATTACTATTTTTGGGCTGGATTGTCAACTACATCAGTGCTGTCTTCCACTGTACTAATCCTCATTCAGCTTGGAGAAATTGTGATGTTACACTGATGGTATCATGGAAAATTCAAATGCTGATGGCCTAGTGAGCCAATGCAGAAACCTAAAAAGATACTATATTCATGATGCTGAATTCTGTTCACACCAGTTCAGCTTCATTATTGAAACTGAGGGTAATAATACCATTATTGAAAATGTTTCCAAAAACCCATGATCTAAAAATAGTTCCTGAGGGGTAGATAAAATCTTGTAGTAAAATTTTCCTATTGTGTTTATAACTTCTTGGAGTGTAGGAGTATATTCCTTAGTAAAAGAATTTTTTAAAAAATATTGCTTCCACTTCTACTACTATAAGGTAAAGGTAAAGGTTCACCCGCACATGCGTGCTAGTCGTTTCCGACTCTCATCTCCGTTTCAAAGCCGAAGAGCCAGCGCTTGTCCGAGGACGTCTCCGTGGTCATGTGGCCGGCATGACTAGATGCCAAAGGCGCATGGAGCGCTGTTACCTTCCCACCGGAGTGGTCCCTATTTCTCTACTTGCATTTTTACATGCTTTCAAACTGCTAGGTAGGCAGAAGCTGGGACGAGTAACAGGTGCTCACTCTGCTACGTGGCACTCGGGATTCGACCCGCCAAACTGCCGACCTTCTGATCGACAAGCTCAGTGTCCTAACCCACTGAGCCACCACGTCCCTCCACTACTATACAAACTGTTTTTAAATCCTTGTGTTTGCAGTCCTATAGCCCCTAGTTCCAAGGCGACAGCAACACTCAAGAATGACAGAATAACAGAGTTGGAAGGAAACTTGGAGGTCTTTTAGTACAACTCCTTGCTCAAGCAACTGTCAAAGAACTCTTCTTTGAGAAGGAAGATACTGGAAAGAGAGATCTGATTTCAGGTTTTTTTTTCTTATCCAAACAAAGCCTTCTGCAACCATCACTTCTCTGATATTGTAGTTCCAGTACTTATAGAGGTGGTTCAGAATGTATAGAATGCTGAATATTAAATTATAACAATTTGCTGGCTGGGGCCATCTCTAAATCAGTGGGTCTCAAATCCCCTAGAACTGCATTTACTGGAGGCAATTTGGTTAAGGTGCTGGCCTAGAAACTAGGAGTCTCTGCATTTTAATCCTGCCTTAGGCATGAAAAACCAGCTGTGTGACCAGTCATTTTAGATCAACTTACTTCAAAGGTTGTTGTGGTGGTAAAAACAAAAGAAGGGAGGACTATTGGTATGTTTGCCGCATAAAGTTGCATATGAAACAAGGATGGGATAAAAAGAATCTTAAAAAACCCACTATATCACCTTCATTCCTTCTGTGTAGAAAGAACATAGTAACAGACGTGGTGAGTGCATGATCTTTACATTTTCTAAAATGCAAATGGCATTTACCTATAAATTGCTGGAATGTTTTAAAAATAAACAATGAAAGACACAATATTTCAAAATAACACACCTGCATTTGCACCACTGAAATAGAATGCCAAACATCTACCAAGAACCATGAAACTCGTTAAAATTTACCTTTGAAAAATCAAGTCTACGTAGTTTAGATTTTAAATAGTATTCTGTTTCTCCAATTATATTCTATATACGATGTGTATATGTGTTCAGATATTTTTATACATGGCTATATACCTATGAAAAATATGAGCTTATGCTCTGTTATTCACTTATAATAAATTTGATGTATGTTTACCTTACAAAACAGAAACTAATACAGGCAAAACCAGCATTGTTTAACAGTGTATATTCCAATATGTTTCCTACTCATCCTCAAAAGCGCTGTTTAATAACTGCAAATTTGAACCTGAGAAAAGTGATCCTGTATAGCACTGGAATTTGAATATGATCACAGTTATATAAAGTATGCAATTCAGTTGAGAGAACAGAGTTTTTTGTTTATTATTTTTTTAGCAGTTCTTGTATTTTAGGCTCCATTAACTGGAGGCGATTCCAGAATGCAGTCTAATCGAACTAATATCCTTCCTGTTCCCAGTGGATTAATTGAATCAAGGAAGCTTAAATAAAGAACCCAATAAATGATGCTGAGCGAGGAGAATGATGACCACTATTAACAATTTGGAGAAGGCTAAAGAAACGAGTGACTAGGATAAATAGCCTGGTCTTTGCAGACAGAAAGTGTTCACGATGGATTGAATGTTGTGTTTTTATGTGCATAACATCAAAATTACGCCTAATTTCTTTTTACTTTCTTAGCCTACTGTCTCATTTATTGTTATTGTTAGACATAGACACTACACATAATGATTTTGCATATGGTTAACAGAAATAGAGCAAATTCCATTATTATTTTTTTGAGGTTGCCCAATACATGTAAAGCAAAACAGACAACAGGAGAGTTGCAGATAGAAATCTAAAAGCACAGAATATTAACAGAAGAATATTAACAGAAGAGAATATTTGCAGCTCAGGGTTGAATTGTGGGGTGAAACATCTGCAAGAAAACCACCAAGCTGAGAGATCACCAAGGATCCCCCCACAGAACATTTATTTTTTGTAGTGCAGCTGCACACCCCAACACAAAGCTCTGAGAGCATCAAGCTACCTATATTCTCTTCTAATGAACGTCAAACACAAAATCCAATTTCTCCAAGAACAATTTCTCCAAGAAAAGAAATGACTGGCACATATTATACTACTATAGGGAGGAAGGGGAACACAAGGGGAACCAAGACAGAAGTGAGGCAGTAAGTTTTACAAAAAGTCCTTCAAGTTTTTTTTATTTATACCTTTATTATCATTTTATTATTGTGCCATTGACAACTAATTCCCATCCCTTCATCCACTCTGAGTTAATAAGTGATTGTTAGGATGAGGTTGGGAATGCAGTAGCATGTAATTCAGGGCTGATTTTATTTGGAGATCTCAGATTCAAAGAGGTTTAACAGGTGAAGGCAAACTAATTTGAGCTATTTCAAGATTTGGTTTAAAAACATATAGAGGCAATAGGAGGGAAACATCACAACCTCTGCAGCTCCTTTATTTTTGGCAGAATGGGACGAGAAGGAACAGTGAGAGCCTTTAAAGGACATTACATTTTGGTCTAATCTCTTAAAGGATTTCTTTGCAATATTTTAAAAATTATTCCCTCTGCATTTCTTTTAAAATAAACAGCATTCTAAAATTGTCAAGATTTGGCCACAATGAGGGCTTTTTTTTCTCATAGAACGCTCAGAACAGAGTTCCGGCACCTTTTTTGGATGGAACCTTGTAGGGTAGGCAAGGCGGGTTGTATGGCATGTGTGAGTTCTGGCACCTTTTTCTTTTACAAAAAAAGCACTGGCCACAACCATGTAACCGAATCACCCCTTCCATTTTTTAGATGCATTGTGCATGAGAGAAGCATGAAAAAACAAGTTTTTGTGCAACTGTGGCATCCATCTCTATTTCCTAAATTCACCCTGCAGATTCTCTTGATTGTGTGAATCCTCTGTGGATTTTTCAAGGTGTTTTGCCAACTGGTTAAGCTGTTTTAAGAAATGAAGCTTCCTGTCAATAAGAAGTACATATAATTGACACATGGGGGATCAGTAAAATCAAACAGCTTTATTACCATTTTATTACCAAAGGATACCATTTTGGTGGGGGTTTTTTATAAAAATAGTATTAGTGAAACCACATAACCATCAAGGGTTTGTTAAAGTCCTCAAATGAATCTGTTGAGTTATTCTAAAGCAGATGAATGAGTCACTGACCACTACCAATAGTTTTTCGGTGGAAGGACAAGATTCTGTTCCTAACTGAATAGCATAACTATTTTGATAGTACAGGTAGTCCTTGACTTACAACAGTTCATGTAGTGACCATTCAAAGTTAGAATGGCACTTTAAAAAGACCAATGGCACTTTATGACAATTTTTCACAGTTACAACCTTTGTAGCACCTCCATGATCATGTGATCAAAATTCAAATGCTTGGCAACTGACTCATATTTATGATATTGCAGTGTCCCAAGGTCATAATGATTACCTTTTGCAACCTTGCAAAAAGCAAAGTCAAAGGGGAAGCCAGATACACTTAACAGCCAGGTTACTAACTTATAAACTGCAGTGATTCACTTAACAACTGTGGCAAGAAAGGTCATAAAATGGGGCAAAATGCTCTTAGCAAATGTCTCACTTAACCACATAAATTTTGGACTCAATTGTGGTCATAGGTCAAAGTCTACCTATATATTGTTTCTCAGCCTTTAAAATCCTTCTTTCAAAGTTCATGGCAAAATGATTTTCAGACTGCAGGTTTTATTTTTCTTACTCAATGTCTTAAAAAACCAAACTAACAGAAGAAAAGTTTCCTGTAATAACCACACAACAGCAAGAGCTCAGAAAAGATGTATCAGCTTATGTCATAAACTTGACACAGCTTGTCATTTTTTTCTGTACTTGCTGGGAATGATTGCACTCTCATTTTGCACCTATGATTTCGATTTTCGATTCTTTATATTAGCTGTGCACAGATAATCTCTTTCATTTGTCTACTTACCTAGTATTTTCTTGAAGGATTCCAAGAAACATTTTATTCTGACGCCTCTGGAAGCAATAATAATTTACACAGTGGTATTATTTCATCTGTCTTGTAGCTCTGATTGCATATGTCTATGGGGTTTTTTCTCCCCTCAGCTGAATAATATGATAGTTGGAGACATCTGGATGGCTTTGCTAAATTACACTTTGAATAGACCATGTGTGCTTCACTTTTGCTTTTATTCCATTTTGAAAATATGACTTAGTTTCCACCACAGTCAGAAATGTTCAGCCTATAATTCCCCAACTATTGTCAAATTTCAACTCTCACTGCAATATTCTAACAACAACTGGAGAACTGCAGATTGCCTATTTTTACTTTGGTAACATGAGTGCTTAGTTAGCTGCTTTACAATCAAAGCTGTCTCAGATTTTAAGTTAGTAGATGACATTCAGATGCATCAAGGGAATTAAGTGAGAAAGTACGAACCTGGGGAAATTTTGATTCCAGAAAGCAGATTTTATCTAAGCAGAAAAATAATGGATGTATATTACTATTGATTGATATGAAATACTACTATATAAAATACTGCCACTTTTTGCACAGAAGGGAATACTAATATCTCCTAAAGTCGTATTTGGAAAGGGATTGTAAAGAAGTCAAGAAGTCTTCTTTTTTTCCTTCACCCTTTCTTTCAGTCACTTTATTCTGTGCCATTAATGTGGGCACTTGGGTTCTCTGAGCTTGGTTATTTTATTCCAGATTGTTCATTATCCAGATAGGAGCTAGGTAATATTCAGTTGAGTAATTAAATGTATGCAAAAAAACAAACAACCTCAGAGAGCACCAAGGACCCCACTATTCTTCCCTGAGCTACAATATTCTCTTATATTGGTGTACCATTAATTCTAAAACCTCCAATTTAATGAACCATCTTGTGAAATGATTTGGTCACTCTGACTCTCCTCCTTTTCAAATCACTATGCATTTTTCATTTCTCTTTTTGTCTCTTCCTTCGTTGCCTAGAATTCTCTGTGGAATCAATCAAACAGTTGTTAGTGCCATTCAAAGACTCTTCGAGATATTGTTCTTGTTGCAATTTCTTCAACCTACCTAATTATTCTAAACTCTACTCTATATTATTTTTCTTTCTGGCTACTTCAAACACCTTGAGTTATGATTAAAGGCTGTTGGGATACATGTCAGTTTTTTGACACATAATAAATTGGAAAGCATGAAAACAAAGCCAAGCACCCCCCCCCCCAAAAAAAAAACTTGAGACACAAGTAACCAAAGGCAACAGCGATAAGGAAAGAGTGACAGATCAGATCTCAGAATTACCTACATGTATGCACATTTTTATCAGCTCAACTCATGACAAATGTAATTGTTCTTCTGAGATATTCAATATTTACATAAAATTAAATCATTCATAAAATACAACGAAGTACAAACACATCTTAAAATGTGCATTTTGCAAATTATTGCCCAATTATTTTGTGCATGGGAGTACACCCATCCAATACCATATCATCTCTCTTTTCCTCCCTTCTCTCCACCTGTCACCAAGGTTAGAAGCAAACAGATGAACAGAATAATAACAGAAGTCAGTGACAGTAATAAATTGACGATTTATTTTCACATTCATGGCCATGGAATTTAGAAGTGGACTTTATCAACTTGAAATGATAATATCCTGTACTATTCTTAGTTAGTGTGAGCAAAATATACTGTTTGAAGTGCCTCCTATGCTCAAGATTCCACCTCCAATTAAAAAAAAAACTTATGACAAACAGAAGCATTAAATAATATGGTAATTTGATTACAATGATTATTTTTGAGTTCACGGACCACATAATCCATGCATATGTCAGATACGTTGTGAGCTGCAAAAGCTTGGGTGTTAAATTATTGATTTTTTTTAAGATTATCTAAGATGCTTTCTTGTTTATTGCTATAGAGGACTATGGACCATTAGGAATTATTCTGTGAAAAACTCTTCTATCCCATGCCAATTAATACTTGTATATTTGTGCACAACCTGTAATGACTTCTTTTATTCAAGGAGCCATAAGTCCAGTGTGTGGAGGTTTGTTTGTTTTTTAACTACAGTGATATGTTTGCATATTGAAAGGCAACCAGGAAACTTCAATGATTTGGTTAATAAGCAAATCATTTTATTAATTCTTTTTAATTAAGAGGTAAATAGATAATAACAACATAAAAAGAATTTGTGATGGGTATTTTTCTTTCAAAAATTATCATGTTTGAGTTTGCTGAATTTTTTTTATTTCATAAATTTATTTTCCGTTTGTATTAACAATAATAGAAGTAAGGGCATTCGGCCCAGTTAAAATTGCTATCTGTAGAAGAACTGAAGCGCTAAAGAGCCAAATTAGGAATTTATCAGAATCTCCAGTTCATATCTCCAATTCATTCAAATAGCAAAAGGTATCTCAAACACAAAGAAAATCTTGTCATCAATAAGTAGAATAAACACATAATGCTCTATGGAGCACTTCTAAAATGTGCTTCAGAAGCTTCATTGTCTTCAAAGTGGATTTATACATGCTTACGGATCTATACCAAAAGCATGGTTTTGCCCCTAATTTTTGATGAGAAATAAATCTTTTGATAAAACTACCTTTTAAAAAAGAAAAAAAAAACTTTTTTAAACAAGCCAAAATGCCACACTGACTTCCAGTAATATTTCACAGTGCATCCCATCTCCCAGAGCCTGAAAAAGTCACTTAAATTGATTGGTATATTCACGTTTGTTCACACTAGCTAAGGCAACAGATGGGGAGGCGAAATAGGGAGAGATCATTTTTCCTTTCTTGGCTGGCAATATTTTCTTTAGTTCCCCATTGAAATCAATGGGAGAAAGTTCTTAGGTCAGCTGAAGATGGCAGAGTTGAACGCCATGAATTAAAGTGGTTTTGGATTCTAGAAATCCCTAGCTATCCACAAGATCCTCCTATCAAAATTCCTTGTAGTAGACTTTAAACTAGACAGTTTTGAGCTTTGGATAGCTGTGCTGGCTTGTTTCTGATTAAAAAAAATTGCATTAATGGAAGGAGTCCCACCAAGAGAAAGTCAAGTCAATTTTATCATTATATTCTTTTCAAATAGAATATAATATTGTGCTATAAGAAATGGAAAAAGAAGTCCTATGTCTGCACGTGATACTGTAATTTTATTACCAAGCACTTCTCTTGAATTTGTACTATGCAGAATTTAAATTACCTAATGTTTCTTTAATCTGAATTTTGGTGCTGATTGTTATGCTGATTTTTTGAAAGTTCTATTGTATCTTTATATTCTGTTGTATTTATATGTGATAGCTGGCTTATGTGATAGTAAGAGGCAGTGAATACAAATGCATATTTTAGGTAATTCAAGAATATATTTCTGTACATTAGTTGTACTATTAATTTATAATTTATTTAATGTGATATTATTGCAAATATGTTTTTATGTCATTTATATCTTCCCCTTCTTTCCTTTCAGGTCTCAGGGTGAAGAATTTGGAACTGAATCAAAATCTACACACTCAGGGTAATATTATTTTTATTCAATGTTTGGTGTGGTTAATCATTTTAAAAATCATATTTGAGCTGGTATATTTCTAGCAAATTGTACTGATTTTTATTGTGTGAATATCTTCTCAAGACAGGAAATATCATATTTGTACAAAGATAATTGTCTAGTTGTTTTGTTTTAAGAAGTTATTAAAATGTGTGTGTGTCTTTAATCTCTTACTATTTATTGTTGGTAATTTTTCTCCTGGACTTTGATTTGTGACAGTATGCCAATAATTATCGCCAGAAACCTAGGACTAATTTTATAGTGGTCCAGGTCTTGATAAGCATTGTGAAGTCTATGTTTGAAAACTTGGCTGTACTCTGACTTGGATTTATAGATTTATGATCTTGGAACTGATCTGATTTTAAAACCAGACTGAAGCATGGTTCCTGTTGTGATTCAGGGTCAGCCTGTGGGTTCGGCAGTTGGGTTGGACGATTCAAAGGAGGAGGAGGGGGGTGTTGGAGAGGTTGCTGAGGGTGTTGGAGAGCTTGCTGATGAGAGCCCTCAGCCAGGCCCCTCCCACCTGGTTACGACGCAGACCCAGCTGTGTGAGCCTGACAGCGTGGATGAAGATGACCCACAGCTGGCCCTGTTCAAGGACGCCCGACGCAGGAGGCAGTCAATCAGGAGTAAACAGAGGAAGGCAATGGGGCACCTCGGAAGGAGGCAGAGAGAAGCCATGCCCTGAACTGTTTAAAAGGGGAATGCGTGGGAGGGCTGGTTTGCTGAAGGCAACCGTTTGAATAGCTCCTGTTTCATGGTTCGTGTCTTGTTTTTGCTCTGTTTGCTTTTGTGTCCATAAATTTGGCAGGCTTAGTTCCAGCCTCTTGCCTTCTTGTAAAGGGGTTGTCCCTGCCTTATCTGCAGGGCCGGTAGTAGGCTGGTACAGAACAGTTCCTAAGGAAAATAGCATAGGGCCATAGGCCCTGCTGAAGCAAATAACAAATAAACTATAGACATTTACAAAAGTTGTAAAATAATAAGTAACTGTAAATGTTTTACAGTAAGAAATTTATGGAGGAAAGACTTATAAGAAGTAGAAATTAAGATGCATTTTATCACCAGGCAGCCATTTTCAAAATGGCTTCAACCAGCACATTATAATGCAGGAGTCTCAAACTGCCAGCCTGCGGGCTGGATGCATCATGCCAAAACTGTGCCCAACCTATTGCTGGCAATGGAAAAAAAGTTGCGATATGTCACAACACGTCATGTGACATTGTGAATTTGACACCCCTGTTCTAATGTCATAAAATATCATGATAAATTATATTTTCAGTGAAAAAAATGAACAAATCATGTTGGTGCTGTACTTAAAAACTGTTTTATAGTGTAAGTATTCCAGTCAACATACTGAAAAGCTGCGTGGAAGTAGATTCTACTAAATTCTGTAGGAGTTACTCATGGTAAACAGATGAAGAATTGTAATCTATCTACTATTATTTGATTGTCCACAAAGTAATAATAATGTTAGATGGACAACCTTAAGACAGTTCCCATTATTTTCAGAATATTCTTTAATGTTCAACATTCATCCATAAGGTGAAGGCAAATCAACTTAAGTAGATATGCTCTAGTTAATATTCCACTGAGATAAAATTTGAAAGCTAACCTCATTTGTATTACATAAATTATCTTTCATACAAAGTGTATTTGGACAGACAACAAAGCTTCTGAAGAGCAGAAACCCATGAGAACTGGTTTGTCAACTTTTTTGAGGTTTTGTTGACTGTACAAAAACAGAAGCATGATTTGTGTTCCAAAGGAAGACATCTGTCAAATTGCCACCACCCGCTGCAAAATCTACCTGTAAATCTTTAAAGCTATATATTACATCTGGATATATATCACTTGGGAGATCACCTGGGTTTCTAGCCACATGCTCAGTTTCTTTTAAAAAGTATTATTTTGGTCTCTGTCAGTCTTAAGCATGTAGTCATTGCTTCCTATTAAAACATACTTTTAAGTATTTCACTGAAGAATAATTGGTGTTTAATACATCAGAGTGAAATAGACCATCTTCTCTCTTAGCTGTTGTTCCATGTTTACTCTGCTCTGGGGCCAGCAATCCTTGATTAGTTGTGAAACTTCTTTGTGGAGAAAGGTGGTTTCTGCAATTTAGTACCATGTTTGGCTTTCGCCAAAGGTGTTAAAAGTTCTATCATCCACTTTCTCATGGGTAAAAGAGAATAATCAAGCTTGATCCTATACATCTGGAGGTATCCATTTACACAAGACTGTCACATGGGTTTTGGAGGGCTCAGCTGTAGTATGTGAACTGGATACTGTATTAAGTTGACCATGGAACTAATATGTTAGTAAACTCTTAAACCAAGGGTGTCAAATTGCCAGCCCACAGACCAGTTGCATCATGCAGAGGTCGTGCCCACCCCAGCTCCGGCAATGTGAAAAAAAGTCATGATATGCTGTGACATGTCATGTGATGCAGCGAGTTTGACACCTGTGTCTTAAGCCAAGGGAACTGAGAATCGCCCTGTGAAACCAGACCTGCTGTTTTGATAATTCTATGGGGGAATCATAGAATTATGAAATACAGTGACAGCCATACAATAAAAATGGGTAAACTTCCAGTGGTCAAGAGCTGCTATTATTAGATTTGGGGGTGGGGTAAGGGAAGCACTGAAAGATAGGTAGGACAACAACAAAAGTGTAGATAGGTTACTTATTTTATTTGTGCTATGTCTACTTTGAAAACCACAAAGCAACTTGAGGTTGGCTCCTGGGATTATAGGTTGCCACCACTACTCTGTTGTTGTAATGGGAGACATAAATGCTTCCAAAGTAAATTAGTACTCTTGGTTGCCCTTTTTAGTCAAAATGACTGTGCATTTGCAAGTGGGTAATGAAAAGGAAATTCTGCTTTTTAAAAGCCATATGAACTTGGCTTTTTGCAGGTTTATTATATCAATGTTCAGGGTTCTTTTATAATAAAAGAGTAGCTAGAATGACTGCATTAGGCTAATCCCTAGATTATAAAGTAAGACTGAAATGAAAAGGTTTCAAACTTTAATTTTATGTAGTCTATGAAGGTAAAAAGTTTAAATGGAACAAATCTAATTGAATTACATAAACCTTAAATGGATGTACTTGATAATGTCAAAAAGATTAGCTTCTTCTAACAAAGCATAAATGAAGCAAAGCATAAATGAAGCAAAAGACGGTTCTTAAAATTTCTGGTTCAAATAGGCACAACAAAGATAATGTAAATACAAGAAAATCTATCAGGCGTCATTACTCAATCAAATTTCAACTGTGCAATTCTATCATATCTATCTATCTATCTATCTATCTTCTCTATGAAATCGGAAATAACATTTGTATGATATATTCAAGTAAAAGGACAGGAACAATTTATCTGCAGTAATTTGTATTCTGTCATTAATAATATATAAGAATTTTTGGTTGCTTTAAATCTTTTACTGAAAATAGTTTATTTTCAGTTTATTCATGTATTTGAAATTCCTCTTTCACATGGCTATCAGCTATTTATTTTAATTCATTTATAATGCAGATTTAACTAATATAAATACATAAAACTTTACTATTTAAGGTTTAAATTACTTTACATTAATAAAGGTGCAACTCTCTGGCTCAGCAGTTTCATCAGGAATTCCAGACTGTTAACCTTCTGTAGTTTTTATGTGCCTCCAATACAATTTTTAAGTATCAGCTGAGTCTATTCATTTTAGAACCACTAGCAAACTCTATATTCTATTGATTAGTATTCAGTAAATATAATACATGCAAACAACACTACACTATTCTTTTTATGTTTTCCAAATCCAGTCCTCCAAAGATAAGCGCTGAGACATTGTTTTTGTATCCCAATATCTTACATAATTGCTCACCAGACTATCTCTGTAGCACTCTATTATGTTTTATGGAAACCAATTTACCAAGGGTTATTGTTGTTGTTGCTGGTGTTGAGGCAAAAACAATTTTAACTTTAATCATGGTATTTTATTATTTTAAAAAATGATCATCATTAAGTATTCATTTTTCTAAAAAAAAGTTGGAGAGTATTCCTTGATTCTACCTAACTTCATTTCTGTACCTAATAGGGTTCAAATTCTTGTTTTATTTTCAACTTAACAATTTACTTGGATGTAGATATGGTGAATTGTTTTCTATCCTTCATTCCAGCCTTTTGGGAAATGGAAAAATTGCTATTGCATGTAATTTGTTATCGGCTTAATAAAGGTACCATCTCAATATGGATTTGGGACAATAGAAAGAATAGAAAGAAACTACAGTGATTGTCAGAATGGATGCACATAATACACTAATATATAATATGTATCATTATATATATCACTGCACATATATTACATTTATTACTGCCTCCATATTAAAGTGACAAGTTATAAATATTAAAGATAAAATATGAGCATCAAATTATTCTAAATTATAATCTGTTCTTTTGTAAAATGTTGCTTGTAAGGAGGTAGGATCTTTGGAATAAGCGCATTTGTAATGATAAGGGTGGTCACTTCTCTGTTTTAGCAATTTGCCTCAAGCTGTGCAATTTATTATTTTCCCCCCTTTCCAATATCGCTCACTTATAACAGTATGGCTTAAGTGGAGACAGATGTTCCTGCACTTTTGGGGTGACCATCTAGCAGGTGGCTTAAAAATAAAAGATTGTTTCATAATTTTTCACAGTCAATGATAAAACTCTTTAGAAGAAATGAGTTCAGAAGTTGAAGGAATTCAGTTGGCCTGGGAAGTAACCTAGTCTTAAAGATGATTAGGGGACTGGAGGCTAAAGCATACAATGAACAGTTGCAGAAATTGGATATGTCTAGTCTAATGAAAACAAGGACTAGGGGTGACATGATAGCAGTCTTCCAATATTTGAGGAGCTGGTTGACTTATTCTCCAAAGCACCTGAGGACAGGACAAGAAATAATGGGTAGAAGATCATTAGAGAAGTAACCTATAACTTAGGAGAAATTTCCTGACAGTGAGAACAATTAATTAATTAATTTATTTATTTTATTTTTTAATTCCATTTATATCCCGCCCTTCTCCGAAGACTCAAGGCGGCTTACAAGCTTAGCAGTAGCCTTCATTCTATGTATATGCCTGCTTATTAGGGCTTTCACACACACCCCAAGCGGCATTATTACAAAGTCAGCTTAATTGCCCCCAACAATCTGGGTCCTCATTTTACCTACCTCGGAAGGATGGAAGGCTGAGTCAACCTTGAGCCTGGTGGGATGCGAACCTGCACTAATTGCAGGCAGCTGGTGTTACTTAAGGAGGCATTAGCCCACTGCTCCACCAAGGCTATCAGTGGAACTGCTTGCCTCCAGATGTTCTGGGTGTTCCATCATTGGAGGCTTTTAAGAAGAGATTGACAGCCATTTGTCTGGAATGGTATAGGGCAGGGGTAGGCAACCTCGGCTCTTTTATGACTCATGGACTTCAACTCCCAGAATTCCTGAGTCAGCTATGCTGACTCAGGAATTCTGGGTGTTGAAGTCCATGAGTCATAAAAGAGCCGAGGTTGCCTACCCCTGGTATAGGGTCTCATGCTTGAGCAGGGGCTTGAACCAGAATACCTCCATGGTCCCTTCCAACTCTGTTATTCTCTTGTTCTGTTATTCTATTGTTCAGTAATTCTGTGTTCTGTTATTCTGTTATTGACTGAAATCTATTTGAATTAAATACGGATACAAGATTTTTTTCCCCCTGAAAAAACAGCTTTTTCAAAATCTCTCCTGCATTTCTGAATTCTGCCATGTTTGCTCTGATATTGAGTCCATTCTCCTTCTCATAATACAGTCTGTTCTGAAACATTCTTTTGCCTTGTGTAGTAATAAACGCTTTAATCATTTAGTAATACTTTAAATGCATGTTTTTTAAAAAAAAAACACAAGCAATTCAAGTCTTAAAATTGGAATCATCTACTGAAATAAATACAGTAAGTCCATCTATATCTGAGGAAAAATATTTGACTGCAAGGTTGCTTGTTTTAGGCATTTATATCCTACATTTTTGCCAGAAACCTTTCCATTTGATTTCCTCATTAATAAAAAGAGACTTTTCTTGTCATCAGATTTAAAATCTACAACATGACCTAAAAGAGAATGGGGTGTGAAGACAAGGGACAGTAAGAAGCCTAAGACTTCTTAATGTTCTAAGGATCATAGTTTCTCTCTTTATTAAACTGGTAGTATAATTGTTGGTTGAGTATTGTAGGAAGATAAAGGTTGATGGATCTACCTTCCTTTACTCTGCCACAGGCTGGGGGAATTTCATAATTCTTATTAGAACAACAAAACTTTACTAAATTTATCTAGACTCTTTACATCTTTTATTTTTAACCAATTTCTTCTTTACATCCTTGGGGATAAATAGGATTTCCAGATATTCTATTACTGTCATTCTTTATCAATCTTTTTAAAATTTCCATGAATTTAATAATGATTTAATCAAAAGCAGAAATCATCACGAACAGCACAGTTCTGCACTTGTCTACTCAAGATTCTGAGTTCAGTGCAATTTACTCAAAGGTGAAGTGTCTTCAGATTGAACTGAAATTCTACAGAGATTCCCTAGAATCTAGACCAGGGGTCTTCAAACTTGGCCCTTTTATGACTTGTGGACTTCAACTCCCAGAATTCCTCAGCCAGGCATGCTGGCTGAGGAATTTTTGGAGTTGAAGTTCACAAGTCATAAAAGAACCAAGTTTGAAGACCCCCTGCCCTAGACAGTTGCAAATCCCACTGAATTCATTAGGAATTCAGCATAATACACTGAATGGAGAAAATTAGGAAAGTCAGTTTGGGCAACTTGAGGAACTTTTACTCCAAGCTCTGGGCCTCAGGCCAGAACAACTTGTTTTCCTTTTTCCTTCTCTTAGTATTTATCAATATTTATGGTTATATATGTTGGAGAAAGCTGAGCTGACGATAGTTTAGATAAAAAATAATATAGATTATGGTCTATTACATTATGATAGGTCATAAATAGGCCACAAAAGAAGTGATCCTTTCTACATCCAGTGGTGTTGTTAGCCCCAAAGATACCAGCTGATGCAAATCTAATGATTTATAAGGATTCACTATTATTTTTTTAACCAAAGACATAAACCCATATATCACAAACACATATGCTGTCAATGAGATTAAAGGGCTTTCTGCCTCATCAGTCCTCATGAATTAAAACTTTGTGCTTAGATAATAATTACAGGTGAAACTCGAAAAATTAGAATATTGTGCAAAAGTTCATTTATTTCAGTAATGCAACTTAAAAGGGGAAACTAATATATGAGATAGACTCATTACATGCAAAGCAAGATACTTCAAGCCATGATTTGTCATAATTGTGATGATTATGGCGTACAGCTCATGAAAACCCCAAATCCACAATCTCAGAAAATTAGAATATTACATGCAATCAATAAAACAAGGAGTGTACATAGAACAATATCGGACCTCTGAAAAGTATAAGCATGCATATGTATTCAGTACTTAGTTTGGGCCCCTTTTGCAGCAATTACTGCCTCAATGCGGCGTGGCATGGAAGCTATCAGCCTGTGGCACTGCTGAGGTGTTATGGAAGACCAGGATGCTTCAATAGCGGCCTTCAGCTCTTCTGCATTGTTCGGTCTCATGTCTCTCATCTTTCTCTTGGCAATGCCCCATAGATTCTCTATGGTGTTCAGGTCAGGCGAGTTTGCTGGCCAATCAAGCACAGTAATCCCACAGTCATCGAACCAGGTTTTGGTGCTTTTGGCAGTGTGGGCAGGTGCCAAGTCCTGCTGGAAAATGAAGTCACCATCCCCATAAAGCTCGTCTGCGGAAGGAAGCATGAAGTGCTCCAAAATCTCCTGGTAGACGGCTGCATTGACCCTGGACTTAATGAAGCAGAGTGGACCAACACCAGCAGATGACATGGCTCCCCAAATCAACACAGACTGTGGAAACTTCACACTGGTCTTCAAGCATCTTGCAGTGTGTGCCTCTCCATTCTTCCTCCAAACTCTGGGTCCTTGGTTTCCAAATGAGATGCAAAAGTTGCTCTCATCAGAAAAGAGGACTTTGGACCACTGAGCAACAGACCAGGTCTGTTTTTCTTTAGACCAGGTAAGACGCTTCTGACGTTGTTTGTTCTTCAGGAGCGGCTTGACAAGAGCAATATGACATTTGAAGCCCATGTCCAGGATCTGTCTCTGTGTGGTGGCTCTTGATGCACTGACTCCAGCCTCAGTCCACTCCTTGTGAAAGTCCCCAACACTTTTGAATGGCCTTTTCCTGACAATCCTCTTCAGGCTGCGGTCATCCCTGCTGCTTGTGCACCTTTTTCTTCCACACTTTTCCCTTCCACATAACTTTCTATTAAGGTGCTTTGATACAGCACTTTGGAAACACCCAACTTCTTTTGCAATTAACTTTTGAGGCTATCCCTCCTTATGGAGGGTGTCAATGATGGTTTTCTGCACAACTGTCAAGTCAGCAGTCTTCCCCATGATTGTGATTCCTACTGAACCAGACTGAGAGACCATTTAAAGGCTCAGGAACCCTTTGCAGGTGTTATGGCTTAATTAGCTGATTGGAGTGGGACACTTTGAGCCTAGAACATTGCACCTTTTCACAATATTCTAATTTTCTGAGATTGTGGATTTGGGGTTTTCATGAGCTGTACGCCATAATCATCACAATTATGACAAATCACGGCTTGAACTATCTTCCTTTGCATGTAATGAGTCTATCTCATATATTCGTTTCCCCTTTTAAGTTGCATTACTGAAATAAATGAACTTTTGCACGATATTTTAATTTTTTGAGTTTCACCTGTACTTTTATCATGGTATGAATATCTGTTTGTCTATGTTTAATCAATAAAACAAAGGTTACAAATATAGGCTACACTTGAAAGAAAGTATGCCTTTCAAGGTGGCTCATTGTTTCAGTCAAGCAAAATATGTCTATTGTTGTGGCTTTTATTTCTGTATTTTCCAATTGAATGAAATAGCATTTCATTAGAGACCTTTTACTGAAGGTCTCTAATAATAAATGAAACCTTTTGTTCATTTTCATTAACTCACTACTACATTCAGCTAGATGTCATGATACAGATGTTGTCCTTTCTTACTGCTTTGTGAATAGACATCCTAATTCTATTCTATACTATATTTTTAAGATTCATCATTATTACCACAATAATAACATAATTACTCCTTCCTATGGTGCTGGAGAAGACTCCTGCGAGTCTCTTGGACTGCAAGATGATCAAACCAGTCAGTCCTAGAGGAGATCAACCCTGACTGCTCTTTAGAAGGCCAGATCCTAAAGTTGAAACTCAAATACTTTGGCCACCTAATGAGAAGGAAGGACTCACTGGAGAAGAGCCTAATGCTAGGAAAGGTTGAGGGCAAGAGAAGAAGGGGATGACAGAGAATGAGGTGGCTGGATGGAGTCACTGAAGCAGTAGGTGTGAGCCTAAATGGACTCCAGAAGATGGTAGAAGACAGGAAGGCCTGGAGGAACATTGTCCATGGGGTCGTGATAGGTTGGACATGATTTTGCAACTAACAACAACAACAACAACTGCATTTTCATTTCTTGTGGTACATACTTTATCCTCTCCTGCATAACTGTTCATGCATTGATAGAATGGAATCTAACCTCTAAAAGTATATATACAATTGTCTGTTTTTGAAATTGATTGATTCATTGATTATGTATCTTCAAGTCACTTTCAACTCCTAGCAAACATAGTTTTTGAAATAATAATTTTGTTAAGATATATAAGCACTGGTAAAATGTGCAGCAATATCTTAACATGGCCTTTATTATGGTTCAAAGTTAGCCAAGAAATAATCATGTTGCATTTGGGTCTTACAATTCTGTTCTAACATCGCAATCTCTGCATCACATTTTACCAGTGGATATGAATGTATGTCTCCAGCAGTGAATCACCCTCATACAGACATTTATACATTTTTACAGTACCATTTGTCAGAGTTCTATGAATGAGCACATACACATACATAATAGAGAGGGCATAATAGCTGAGTTAATTTTAGTAATTCTATTAGGCTAGAAAAAGAAGGGAAAATTTAGTCTAGGATGAAACAATAGAATACTGGAAGAACATTGTTGGGGCAATGCAGTCCTACATTTTAGAGTGTATTCACAGCTAGGAAGGATCTGTATAACATGGTTTTCTCTTAATACATACCCTTTGCCAGCAGATTGCTTAAACATTTGAGTTCCCATAGCAATGCTATTATTATGATCAGATAAGGATTTATAAAAATTGCATTTTTCAAACTATATTCACAATTGTGTTTGCTTTCCTTTTTACTTTATCTAAGTCATCATTGGTTTATAGTAAGTTTGATGCTCAACTGGCAGCTCTAGGACTGCATACCTTCCCCAGCCTTTTCAAGTTACTATTGGATTATAATCTTTATTGTGAAAGACAACAATGCTTATATAACTATTCAATTCAGTGATCAGGCAACACATTTGGGCAAGATGGTTCTCACCAAGCTTAGCCAAAAGGCATTCCTCTCCCCTGTCTTGGCTCCTATTGCTGACTCTGAGTTAAGCTGTCATCAATTAATTTGTGGATACTCACTCACCAATTGCCTTGTTTAGCAACTGTTCAAACTTATGATTGCTAAAACAAAAAAAAACAGCTTTACAACAAATCTTAGTGTTTATAACAGAGGTCCCCAACCTTTTGGGCACCAGGGACCGGTTACATGGGGAGAGGTTTTTCCGTGGACTGGAGGGGGTGGTGGTTTTGTGTGCTGACTGCATCCCGCAGATGGGGCTTTGCTTCTTTGTGTGGCCCAGTTGCTGGTGTGCCGCAGCCCGGTACCAGTCCACAGACCGGGGGTTGGGGACCCCTGTTTATAATAGTCACAGCATCCTGTGGTCATGAGATTGCCATTTGTCTGCTTCACAACCAGCTGCCAATATGCAGAACTAATGAAGAATTTGGAACTGAAATCGCAAATCAGTCATGTGATGTCTCACATAACTCTATCCATTTAACAACAGAAGCAGAAGTGAGCTTAAAAGTCCAGCACAGTCACATGATGTTGATCTTAGCAACCACAGCAGCTAGTGATGGTTGCCCTTCTCAGCTGTGGTCAGTAATTGAGGATTAATGGAGGACTAGCTTATTTGCTCTATACAATATTGATGATTCCAAACCACCTGGCTTTTAACAAATAAAACATCAATTGCTGTAAGGTTGGGGGGGGGGTGGATTTCATTATAGGTAACTTTATCTACTCAAAATATTTTCTTCCAACTGAATTGCTTCCATAAGTATTAGAATTTTACTTTTGGCAGCTCTTACTCCAAACATTGGGAGACATGAACCTTGCAAAGTTGGTGATGATCCTGTAGCTTATTAAGGGTTATCTTATCCCAGACCAACTTATTTTCCTCAGAAGCCTTTTACCCAAGGTGCTATTTTATAGGCCTGCTATGGGAGGCAGAAAGCTGTTAAGAGAATGGTTTCTGATTTCTTTTTTATAAGGAAGGAGGGCTTTTGCTGTTGCTAGTTAACTTTTAGGAAACTATGTGTAAAACAAAGGAGGAAAAGCAGTATGGAATTTCTTCAGTCACATATTTTGACAGGAACATTTCCCCCTCCCCCCAAAATGCTATCCTTTCTAGCATCTTTATTTCAGCATTACATAGAATAGTATGCATTTTCTTTTTCAAGTACACTATCATAATAGCAAACTGCATGATCAGCTACTTTGGGACAGGTAAATGAATGGTTTATTTTCAGTTCCTTATTCAATACTTTTCAGCCACTTCTCAAGCAGGTTTAGCCCTGAAGGCCTCTATATCAGAAAACATCTGAGGAAAACCATGAATTTATTTAGATACTTTATGTATCTTTACTAAGTATACCAGTAGACCAGGGGTAGGCAACCTTGGCTCTTTTATGACTCATGGACTTCAACTCCCAGAATTCCTGAGCCAGCTGTGCTGGCTCAGGAATTCTGGGAGTTGAAGTCCATGAGTCATAAAAGAGCCAAGGTTGCCTACCCCTGCAGTAGACTATAGACTGTAATGGAGGCATAATGAAGTATGCTTTTATCCAAGTGTTTGTGCACAAGTCAGAGAACAATTCTGGTTTATTGTGATGAAGTAAATATAGTTCCGCTAGGTTCTTTCTCCCAGCAAAAATAAAGAAAGCAACCAAAAAGTCTTCTTTATGGTTTCATAGAATCATACAGCTGGAAGGGACCTTGGAGATCTTCTAATCCAAGCCTCTGCCCAAGGCAGGAGTCCTTATTCCATCCTAGACAAATGGTGGTCCATTTATTATTATTATTATTATTATTATTATTATTATTATTATTATTATTATTATTATTATTATTATTATTATTTTGTCGAATGTTACATTGGAAGTAGCATCCATTGATCCTTTCTGTCCTAACAATCAATCAAAGAATCTAAAAATCTGGCTTAATGAACAGACCAGATTCCTTTGTTTTTGCTTAAAGTTATGAGAAAGCTGAAGGTTGTCCCAAATTTGGGGTTTGCAGTCTTCCCACACTTAGGAACAGAGGGGCATTTTAACTCCTCACAGCCACCTTTCCTTCCCCTATCTCTGGCCTTTTGGCCACCTTGCACAGCAGCACTGCTTCGGAGTGGTACTGGGATTAAAGTAGAGGCATGGGAACGTCAACAGTCTCAGCTGCCCACCGCCATTGCCACCGAGGACTATTGTCTCAAGTCCCATATCCATCCACCTAACACCACAGTGCAAAGCCCCAGCCACACCAGCAGCCATGCACTCAGCTCCCCCTGTGACCCTTTTGGCCTCGCTACTCTGTATTCATTAGACTTGCTGGCCAAGCTGCCTCTAGCTGACCTTCACTGTCTTCTTCCCAGTGCTCATGAGACACACCTTTCAGTCCCCACATGAGGGTTATTTTGGGCAGAATAAGCAGCAGGAAAATAATGAGGAATGAGAGAGAGAGAGAATACTATTTCTTTTAATATAATTGGATCGTGTAACTCTTTGATTTAAACACATGCATGTACTGTAAGATTTGTAACATTTTCCTATTACTTTGCATCTAAACAGATTTCCAAATCTGGTTTATATTAGATATGTTAGATATAAAAACAAAAAAACTATACATTCTGCTACATATACACAGTCATACCTCTTGAGTCCATTATATAGCAAAAGACAAAGATGTGACCATCAGTTTTTTGGTGAATCACAGAACTGAGAGGTCTATAGCTGACTCCATGGAAAGCCATTGATTGACCAGGTCTGCATTACTGTAAGAAAGTCTCTAAAAGTAATACTAAAGGGATATGCTAAATATGTGATAATATGCATATGATTTGGAGGCAACACTTTAGGATGTACAATTCCTACAAGATGGGTATCCTTTTAGAGTGAAAGCAGTAGGGGATTTAAAAAAATCTCCTCAAATAAGATCACAAGTGAAATACTGTATATTATTGGAGCTTTAAAAAATAAGATTAACATTTTAGTAAGGGAAATTTCAAATCACCTGTATCAAATCCAGTTTTCCTTCCTATTCAGTTTTTACATTCTTCCAAAAATGTCTGCAGACTTCTGATGAGATTTTGGGAGTAAATAGAGTGAAAAAATACATCTCACGGATAGATGGCATATTTCATTGGTAACATGCTCTGGTAAATTGTGGTCCCAGTCAGATGATTAGGCTAAAAACATTTTTATAAATTGTGAGATGATTGGTTCATTTTTTCCCCTTTCAGTGTGAAGTAAGAGTAATAAAATATATGAATAAGGATGCTTAAAACAATTCTTGAAGACTGTTGACTTCTGTGGGCTTCTTTGATCAAATGTTAATATTAGAAAAAGCTGTGAACAGAAGGAAATGTACATTTTCCTTCCTTTGAAAAACAGCAGAACCTTTGATATAATGGAAAAATAGATTCATGCAACATTGATATGGACCAGATTTAAAGTGATCTTCATGCCTCTGATTAGCTGGCTGATCATTTCGTAATCATCAGTGGGTTTTTTTTCCAATGGTGAAGCTGACAACAATGGTTATATTTTATTTTAAATGCCTCAATAATTAATAACATCTCATCTTCCCCCAATTACAGCCTATAAATTAACAATTGTTCTTCAATGAATTTTCTGAGGTGCCTTTGACCTTCTTGAACAATTTACAGCAATCCTTCTAAATACAACCACTGTCAGTTCAGTTACAACAAAAAAAAAGAGAGAAACTGTACTAAGCAATTAATTTATATTCAAAGGCCATGTCAATATCAGCTTATCATGAGCCTGAAGCAACTCACATTTACAGAGGACAAGGAATAGAAAATGTAAATTAAAAGCTAATGGAAAAATTATTTCTTTCATCCAAAATCTAATACTTATTAAATGTAAATGGTTTAAAATATACCTGAACTCAGTGGTGGGATTCAGCCAGTTCGCACCACTTTGGCAGAACCGGTAGCTAATTTTTTGTTGCCCAGGCACAGAATAGACTTCTGGAAGCGGTATCCACACAGAGAATCAGTTGTTCACATATTTGAATCCCACCACTGCCTTAACTAAAACTGTTCTGTGGACCTATTTCAGTGTTTGCTTACTTTGTAGAAGTTGTGGATTGTTCCTCATAACATTGATATATTGCTTATGCTTAATCTGAAAAATTGCTGAATTTCCTGCTGTCCAAACTGTTATATGCAACTCTTCTGACCTGATGTAAATGAGGATAAGAAATGCCTTACGGGAAAGGAAAAAAAAGCAAAGATACGAATAGCGGGTTGCTTAAGCAAGGTCAAAGTTTTACAATGATAACTTAAAATGCACCAGCTGGTGCTTGAAAATTTGGAAGTTCCTTAGTGAAGTCTTTGCTAATCACAGAGAAGAAACAGCAAAGAGAAAATTGTGTTAAAAAAATACAAGACCTACAGATGTTTTCAGCTAACATATTCTAAAGCCATTCATTTGAGACTGATGTCTTCTAGTTTATTCAGCTAAATCACTCTGTATAAATTGTTTTTGAATTGATTATAACTTGTTATCTAATACAGTAATGTACAATAACTTAGTGCAGTCTGAGTTGTTTTGACTCAAAAAATATGTCATTTGAAACAGGTAGATGCCTGCATCTTTTTTCTTAAAAAATGCTGAGAGGTTTATTTTAATGAAAGTTGTAACCAAACAGCACCAAGAACAGAAAGCAAATGTGAAAAAATATGTTTATAAATAGTCAAAATGATAAACAAGAAGTAATAATTTAACAAATTGGTATTTACATTCATGAATCTATTTTTGAGGGAGAACTATATAAATGTTGATTTCTAAGTGTTTAGATCTAGATTCCCTTGAGTAAAGGAAAGAAGTTCCTGCAGATTTTACTCCGTTAGTTGTTGCCACTATAGTGGGGTGGTATTTTCTACATTTTGAGGCCATGAACCAGCACTGTCTGAAGACATTTCCACATGCAGTCATGTGGCCAGCAAGAAGTTGCAGAGCACTGTTTCCTCCCAACCGAAATGGTACCTGTTTATCTACTGACATTTATATGTTTTTGAAATGCTAGATGGGCAGGAGCTAAGTGAAGACGGGTGCTCAGGTCTTCAACGTGAACTGTTGACTTTCCAGCCAACAAATCCAGCGTCTTAACTGCTGACCTATCACATTTCCATCTCTTGAGCGAGACAATTCAATACTATGAAATTGAGTTTAGGCTGAAAGGAAGGATTCTTCTTAGCTCTTCAAAATAAATTTATTTTCTCACTTGGTATCAATACTTGTATCTTCATCAAGTAAACTGCCTCTTTGGATTATGAGGGTGCATCATCTAGAGCAGACATGTCAAACTCGTGATGTCACGTGACATCGTGATACATATTGGAACTTTTTTCCCATTTGCCAGCAATGGGGTGGGCACGGTTTTGTCGTGACACATCCGGCCCATAGGCCGGCAGTTTGACACCTCTGATCTAGAGAAATCAACATAAAACATATAGTAGAACATTTAGAAATGAACTTGGAATGATGTTACATATCATTTTAATCAGTACGTTTGTAATTCTGAAGGGAATAAATATATATTAGACTTTATTGTGCTTGTGATAAATGGATTACAGGGAGATAAAAGGCATCTTGGTCTAGTGCAGGGGTAGGCAACCTTGGCTCTTTTATGACTTGTGGACTTCAACTCCCAGAATTCCTGAGCCAGCTAGCTCAGGAATTCTGGGAGTTGAAGTCCACGAGTCATAAAAGATCCAAGGTTGCCTACCCCTGGTCTAGTGGCTAGGTCACCAGGATAGAAGCCAGGAGACTGTGAATTCTAGCCCCACCTTAGGCATAAAAGCCAACTGAATGAGCTCAGGCCACTTTCTTTTAGCCGAATCTATCTCACAGGGTTATTGTTGTGGGGAAAATAAGAGGAAGAAGAACTACTGTATGTTTTTTGCCATTTTGAATTACGTATAAAATGATAAAAGAGTGGGGTAATAAAATCTAATAAATACAATAAAATAATATGTCAACATTGCAGAATCTGTTATTAATACACTGGCACCCTTATCAGCAGTGATGGCCATGAACTTGAAACTGTTCTATTTTTCCATAGGTATTTCTGGCTTCTAAATCACTTTCCTTTTTCAAATAAATGATTTCCACACCAAGAGCAGCATATATATTTGGCTGCCACACAATTGATGACCTTCAGGTTGTTAAATAAGTAATATATTTCTGTAAAACCATAGGTCATAAACAGAGAAATAAATCAGTTTTGTTCATGCTCTTTCTGCCATTATATTAGGCAAGAATGTTGTAAATCCATGTAGCTTTGCCAATTGCTTTATATAGTTTGGATTGCCAGCTATATGCATGAGTGAATTTCTTCACCATGTTCACAGATGCTGTGTGACAAACTACTGCATTGTTGAAATGTGTCTTTTCACACCATTCTCAGTTATGATAATTGGCACGTAAGAGTGAAAACATAAACTGGAGAAAGCCAGTAAGTACCATATATGTATAGCCATTATTTTAAAGACACCTTGTAACAGAAATCTAATTTATTTGAGTTAATTTACTGAGTGCTCACTGGACCCTAAAGATGACTCATCAAATTAAAATCAAGAACAGAATATAAAAATATTTGAAACAAAAATTTGTGTCTTTAATTTTCTAATTTTCTGGATTTGCTTTTAAATTTGTTTTTTCATTAATGATAAAAACAGAGACTAAACAGTTAGAAGAATGGTGAAAGAAGTGCAGAGAGATAGTAAATCCTTCAGGAATATTTCCCATAACCTGGGAATAATAATGGAGAAGAGTCTCTGATAGCACGGCATCATCAAATATGCATTTCCTACAGATCATAACAACCAACAAAATTCATAATCTGTTGTTTCATCATCATTTTTCCTAGTATCTCTGTGTAGAGCAATGAATCTACCATATGGTCTCTCACAAGCTATTTAAGGATGAAGAAAAAAATATTCTATATGGTTAGGAATGCCTCTGTGTGTGAGAAAGAGTGTGCTTCAAGAACTGCTAGAAAAATGGAATTCAGGGATCCATGATTTGTGGGCCATAATTCATTTTCAGCATCATGTCTATTTTCTCATTTTAAAAAATTGGAATGCATGAGTGAATAAATGACTTCTAGCTCTCATCATATTAAGTGTTCACTAGCTGATTTAGTTAATGCATAGAAAATGTGGCCACACTTGAGCGTATTCTATAAACAAAAACAACAGAAGCGGATCATTTATTTTCTAATTTAAGATAAATTTCCTTTGGCTCATAGCTACCTATCCTTTATTTAAGAATGTTGAATTTCTTAAAATGGCTAGGAGATATATTCTGCTGAAATGGGACATGGCCTGAACCACTAAAATGGAATCAAATATCAAGTCTGCACTATAATTTTGCTTGTATGCCTGAATATAGAGACATTTTTTAAAAAAAAAATCAGAAGCAGCAGCTTGTATTGGTTATTAGAATTATATCTGAAGAAAACCTTCTGCTTAACTGTCATCCTTTCAACTAGACATTTTTTCTGCCATATGCTCTTTCTTTTGAATAAAATATTTTAATTAAACAGATTTCCATATTCTTAACCTGGCAAAGATGTTTGAGTCTACTCAGTTACAAGAAAGTGCTGATTAAGGATCCAGTAATATTGTGGGTCATGTTATACTCGGATGGTAAGATTTATATTCACCTTTGCTCCTGAAACTTACATGGGATTTCTCCCTTTATATTAGTGATTTCCAGTCTTGGCAACTGTAAGACTTGTGGACTCCAATAGAATTCTAGGAGTTGGAGTCCTCAAGGCTTACAGTTATCAAGGCTGGACACCCCTACTTTGTACTATCTCCCTTGATGAGGTATATTGAGGAACTGTGCAGCAGCTGTTCAGATGAAGTCAGAGACACTAACACAAATTTGTAGTCTATATATATTATCATCCAGAAAGAAAGAACATAAGATGGTCAGGAACATAGGAACAACATGAGGTAAATTAAACAGTATACAGGACACATCAAAAAAGGCAGGGAAAAAGGGAATCTCCCCTTTTATACTTACGGCAACCAATCATAGTGTAGATTGCCTCATGCATGAGTCAGCACTCTCTACAACTGTGTGTTCTGGCCTATTGTACACTTTACTGTTCCAGCTACTAAATTCAGTACCCTAACAAGGTAGATTACACTGAGAGAGGACAACTTCCCAAAGTCACTCAGTGAGATGCCATAGCTGAAAACAAATCTGAACCTGGCACTGCCCTGTCTTATCCTAATATCTTAATCATTAGCTCACTCTAGGTTTCTTTTCAATTAGATTAGCAATTAATTTACCAGAGAAAGGAATACATTCTGTTTGTCAGTTTGTCCATTGGTCCAAAAATAATGCAGACCACTCTTCAGACAGGCTTCTCGGACACCCTATCTTGTATTTATATTTTAAGGACAAATTTTTGCTGCTTTCAAGAGCCTTTAAGGATGTTGCATTCACATTTTGCTTGCTATGCTGATCTTGCCATACATCTTTAAAATTATATTTCATCATCATTTCATCATTATTATTCTTCAAGTCATCTAACAAGGAATCTGGGGAGCAGAGGGAAAGAGATGAAAGACATCTATCCGAGTCCACCTATGTTGGTTTTGCTCTTATATTCTGCTGCAATTCTTCCAGTCTCCTATCAATATCCAGGCAAACCTACATTAAGGCAGCTATGGCATGCTGATGTTTTAATTCATTTTATGTTCCTTCACTCTCTCTTTAAACTGGTTGGCTAATTTTTCTTTAATTGCAACTATTTTCTGAGCTGACAACTGAAAGTCAGCTGTATACTTCTTCGAAAAGTGATTTCACTGTCTGAAGTAAGAGAGCCTGGGTTTTAACAGTTTCTGATTTCACTGGAATAACAAAGTTAGCCCTTAGAAGCATTGCAGCATGTAAGACAATTGCCCATTTGCAGATCCTCTGTGTTAAGACAATTGATTGAATTTATCTGGCTATCTCACCTGCATGTGATTTGGGGGGGAGCATACAAAATTAGACACAATCAGACAATTCAACCATTAAAACCAATTCCCAAAAGTTAAAAACTGCAGTTAAAAAATTATAATAATAAAAGAGAAAAAGAGTGCAGCCTAAACATATACATGATTGAACCATTTAACATGCTTCACACTTCCATGGGATCCTCAAGCCTAATGGTGCATCCACGTTTTGAGGGCTTTCTGGAAGGCCAACAGATTTGGGGCCAATTTTAACTCAAGGGAAGTGATATTCCAGAGGGTGGGTTCCATGGCAAAAAAGGGCTCTCTTTCTGGATCCCACCAAAGAAAACTCCTTGGCTAATGATATTTGCAGCATTTCCCTTCTGCCAGCCCTGATGGGATGGGTAGATCAAATTGGAGATAAACAGTGCCCTAAATAACCCAGCCCTATGTCATGTAGGGTTTTAAATGTCATAACAGTCACCTTGAATTGGATCCAGAAGTAGAATGTAGAAACGTAGATGTAACTGAAGGAGTATAATGTAAAGTTCAGGAGTATCTAAAGTTACAGTAAGGAGATTATGAAAATAGGCAAAAGTAACTGTCATAAGAAAAAAATATATACTAGTTACTTCATTAAAAAGGAGAGAAGTAAACTATAATATGGATAGAATAAAAGAAATACTTAAAAATATAGTCAAAGAGAGGTAGGAATGGAGACAATTTTAAAAAAAGAGGCAGAGAAAATGTAGAACTTGATGGGAATAGAAATAGCTATCGTGAAAAGGAGTCAATAGCAGAATGAATGGAATGGAGGATAAAAGTATTGAAGTTATTTGTGGTGAAACTGAAGGAAGGACTGCTAGAAGTATTTTTGGGATATATATGGGAATTATAGTGACGTATAAAAGAATAAAATTGAAATAAATTCTATCAGTTTTAGTTTCAAAATTTGATGAAGAAGAGGCATAAAGTGTGAGAACACTGAAAAGGAGTAAGGTTTTTGGCGGACATAGTGTATTGTTTAATGGAAGAAATATTAAAATACAAGCATGACTGGCTATGTAACTTGTTTAATGTGTTGTGAAGGCCGTGTCTGTATGTGGTGCTTGGAAGAAGTCCAATATTGTTCCCAATCCAAATGAAAAAATATTCAGAATGAATGGAAAAACTACAGAGAGACTAGTCTATTAACTATTTGGCAGAAAGCTAATTTAAAAGGTACAAGAGATAATAATTAGCAAAACCTGGGAAGTACATTACAACTTCATAATATGGAGTGAACAGATTCTTGCTGTCAGCAAATCAATGAGAAAAGTATGACTCTAACAAAGAATATTCATTGAGAGAAAAAATATATATTTATTTATATGCTGCTCATCTCACTTTCCAGAGATATATGATAACATAAAGACATTTGGAAATATTATGGAATGTATTTATAAGTATGGAAATAAAGGTCAGTTATTGAATATGATCACCCCATTATGAGACTAAATACAATGCTTACCACGTAGTTCAACACTCAGCAAAGAATATGATAGAACATTGGGATATACAGTATGTATATATATGTATATGCACACTGAAAAGTCTAGCATTGCAGGAATGATTTTTTAGTAAACATACTATTAGACTGTCAGTAAATATTTCTGTTCACTCCTCTAGTGCCTTGAGCATATTTCTATTTCCCACATCATACACAATGTCAACCTACATTAATTTTAGTCCCATGCTTCCATTGAGTGGGTTTAATTCAAGGCATGCATACATTCTGTGGCTCACAGACACACACGCTTTCTGCTCTACCTCAAAGGTACTTGCTACTATAAAAGGGTAGGGGGTCTCCAAAAATGCTGTCCCCAAAGAATTCTGCTAGTGAGTAACAGCTGAGACCCAGTGCACTGTACAGCTGTCACAAGTTTCCTTGGAGATAGGCTAAATAGGCGGCTTTCACACTTCTTGGCCTGGCCCTTCCCATCCATAGCTGCCCCCTTAGAGATTGTAACAGCTGGTTCAGTGTTTATAATTGAAGAAAGTATGCAAGAATCTTTCTATCACCTACTACCTATGGGCCTTCATTGCATTATTATTATTATTATGAATGGAAAAAAGGGCCTTTTGCAATCAGAAATAAGAATTCAGATATATTGCTCTGGAAATATAATTGTGCAGTTGAATTAGTTGCTGTTTCACTATAAGCTATTAAAGTTACTATGTTTATTTTTTTTCCCATTCAAATGTACTGAAACATTTATTAGATCAAAGCAGGAGTTTGAGCCTTTGATTCAACTTACTATTAACCCAGAGTAAGAAGCTGGCTGAAGGATTGTTATGTGAAAGTAAGCTTGACATAGTAATCTTCTTTCAATGGTACCCTTTCCTTTACTAGGGCTACAATACCCTGGGCATTAAACATTGAGATTATCACTAGATGCTGCCAAATAGTAGTTACTGTACTATAGTTGGATATTTGAAACCATGTATTATAAAGCTACCTGTTCTTCAATCTTAGATTTGAAAAGCTGCATCTTTCACCAGTCCTGCACATGTGTCTTCAGTATGTGTAGTTTACCAGCAGCAGACATAGATCCAAAGATTTCAACCATTTTTGAACCTCTGATCCTTATTATCCAGTGACATTCATAGCAAAACTCTATGGCACTAAAGTAACAACATTCATGAAACAATGTGATCACATAAATGTCACATTTATATAATTATTGCCCAATGACAGATACAAATATATTTAACCCCAGCATTTATGTAGTGATGTTGTCATGAACACTTTTGTCACTTGCCTCCTTTGTCGGCCCCAGACATCTAATGGTCCAATCTACTCATTATTTTTTATGACTTTCATAAATCAGTAGATTTCTAAATTATGCCCATGTTTTGATGGAAATTTTAGCATTTACAGTATATTATATGGTGAAATCTCTTCAGTACAATAATTATTTTATTTACTTCACTCCTATCTTTCTGCTCTGCAACTCATTCTCTTAACAAATGTCTAGCAAAGGCCCAATCCAATATTCTTCAGATATGCTGGGATTTCATTGTGTATATTACTGGAAGTAATGGTGTCAAATCTATAGTGTATCAGATTGAGGATGCCTATTGTAATCTTTAATGATTTCATAATTCCAGTAGTCAAAGAATTACTTTCATTAATACTTTTCCATGAACATTATCAGTGAAACAATGATTGCACACCTCCTCATAACATGTAAATATAGGCCAATTTTAATATTTTCATTTCATTTAGTTAGGATTAAAACAGACCTGTCATCCTTCAGTTACTATGATGTTGCCTGTTATTCCCTGAATTAGCTCTGTAGAAAAAAAAGAAATAATTCATTTGCTATTCCATGTCTCAGACCTATGAATTCTTTCTTCTTCTTTTTTTTCATTGGTTTGATATCCTGCATGCCAGGATAATCTGTGAATAGTTATCCATAGGGTAAAAAGAACTCAGAAGCAGAACTAATTATTATATTGAGAAATACCCTTCTCTCTATAATATTGGACATGTTATATTATTTAGTCTCTATTGGACACATATTTGGCCATGGGATTTAGATAAATGTGAATGAATAAATTAACCCAGATGGGCTCCACATGTTTTGAGGGTTTTTAATAAAATATATTCCCAGAGTTTACCTTTTTTATTTTTTTTTATTCTTTCTTATTTGTGTACTGTTGAATCTGCCTGGGGCTCCCAGCAGTTTATAAGAAGTCCACAATTAAAACATCTATAGTAATAAGAACAGTTAAACAATTAAAGTCTTAATATTCCTTTAAATAATTTAAAACTATAAAATATAATCCTAATAGTATTAATAGAGTCATAATAATGGAATTGAGTGAAAAATAACAATTATTACCCTCCACCTCTTCCCTAGCAAAGAAGTTAACTAACAATATCCCTGGAACAGCTCCATTATTACCAACTTCGGTAATGCTGTTAAAGAAAGGGAAAACATAACTTCTAGGGGCACGTGAGTGCAGCTATTACTAAAAAATAATGCTTCCTGGTCATGACTCCCCCCCTTTATTTTTTAGAAGGAGATTAACAATCAATAGTTTCTCCTAAGATGATTGTACTATGCAGATAGATTCAGGTTAGAGAAGGCAATCCTGGAAATATCTACACACCAGGTCATATAGTGCCTTATATAAATTAAAATCTGCATTTTGAAATGCATCCAATGTAGCCAATGCAGAGCAACTTCAGTTTCTTATGGTCTTTAAAGGCAGCTCCATGTAGCATCTAATGCAATAGACCAACAAAAGATGGATGAAGTTATGAGATGTTGTTGTAGGATCCCGACAATCTAAATAAAGCCAAATAGCTCTGTCATCCAGAGTCAGGCAAAGGTGCCTCTGACCACATCCTACATTTGCCCACCTAGTAGTAGCCATGAATCCAGAAGAAACCTAAGTCATAGACTGGTTTTCTCAGATTTAGTGTCTGAGAGGCAAGCCTGGGAGTAAGAATTTCAAGGAGCAAACCTTCAGATATGTTTTCCCAATACATGGTTGCTATTTGGCCATGAATTCTAAGGCCCTAAACATAAAAGACCATGCTGCCAGCCCTCCCAGGTAAACCAGACAGGAAACACAACTAGAAGAAGTAAATCTACTTTCTTCTAAGGATACATTAACAGAATCTTGCAAGTCTCAAGGTGCAAACATTCCATCATCACCTGTCCATCCAAATTAGAAAATAGTAATCCTCCAAATGCTATTTTTGAGGGGAAATATGAAATATAAAATAAATTCAGAGTCTTTCAAATAATTTAACAAATATATACAAATGTTTTGTGAAAATCAAAGCTAACAATCGATGAGCATCACACAGAAAAGTCTTAATTATTTGCTCCCATCTAGAGAATGTCTAGATTATTGGCTAGCTAGATCTTGTACACCTAGCAATTCATTAAATCTTTGAACTCCTTATGAATGTGTTTGGCATACTTTCTGCCATACTCATACTTGTATGAAGAAAGAAATCTTCTCTCTATAATCTCAGATATATCTAAGCCTATTTACTCATGACTAGGTACAATGGATTTTCACTCACAAATCTTTATGTGAAAATACAATGATTAGACAAGGTTCTTTACTGTATTTATCAAACCATGACTATCTTTTCTGAGAGCCACGGAAGCATGTTTAAACCATATTGTTCAGAAGCAGCTTTTGCATGATGCAATTTTTCTTACCAATATATATATAATTAACCATCACACCTCTGGGTTTTTTTTCTGTACATCATTCTATTCCATTGCTTCCATTTCCAGGCTTTGGCTGATTGTCTGTCAAGGGAACTTTCCATATTAAATGCCAGAAGGGAGTGACTGCAGGTGTTATGTTACAAGTGTGGTGGACTATTTATCATATGCAGACAGTGTCCAGCAGTCTTGATGCGACACTTGCAATTAATATTCTGACTTTTAAATGCCAATAAAAATGTTTAGAAGATTTCTAGTTTGGAGAAATATAATGGTGACTCAAAGCAAAAGCATAAGCATAATCAGAGAAATAGTTTCAGGGCTAATCCAGATCTTGAAACTGGGGCTGGTGACTGCTTCTCCTCACTTCCATTTACAACTAAATGTCCTCCCATTCATTTTCAACATCTTTAAAATTACAACAAAAGATAGATAGTTCATCAAGTTTATTTTCTCCAATCCATAAGTGTGATGTTCTCCTTAAGTTACTTCCATCAGTAAGAAGTCTGAACTTTCAGTACATCCCTAAAAGAAGAAAAAGAATATCATTCTCATTCATTTCCACTGACCAAATTCATTAAGTAATATTGTTTCCAGAGTTTCCTGTCCTGGAGCAATTAAAAATGAAGATCTATCTCGGGGGGAAAAAGAGCCTGCAACCTAATATATTACAGTGTGTTTATTTGAATACATAGTAATTCAAACTCAGAGTTGAATGAAAAACGAACACTTTAAATGTAGTCTCAAAGTGTCTCAGAAAAAAAACCCTTTTCCAATTTATATTCAGTATAATAATGACCTTCAAAACCCACTAGATAAATTTTATATATATTTCTTCACCCTATAAAGTAATGCTCTTTCTGTGAAAATGTATACATATTAAAAATAGATTTTGTGATTTATGATCAAAGGAGAAAATTAGTTATTTTTAAATTTGTCAGTAAGAGGGAAGCAGGCAACTTTTTAAAAGCCAGCATTTTTGAAATCTGACCAAACATTCCAGATGTTACATCATTTCCAGCATAGTTTCTCTGTGATCCATGTCAGAGGTGCAGCTGTCATCTCCATCATACACCTGCTGCTTGTTTCCTGTCAGCAAATAATTCTTCAATTGTTTTATGAAGTGTTGAAAATTCTCAAGATGACTTTCTGGCATTGTAATGAAACCTGTGTTATGTTTAGAATAAATGATGAATCAAACACTTAGTTTTGCTTCATTACATTTTTTAACCAGATCTCTTCAAAAGAAAAAAATCCATCAAGTTCATTTTAAAAAAATGTGAAAGTGAAACTTATTCCTGTTTCAGCCTAGCCCAAGACCATCTACAGGCAGTAGCCACAGTAGTGGCAGCTCACATTTGTGTAAATTTTTTGGCTTGTTAGCAAGCCAAAAAATTTACACACACACACACACACACACACACACACACACACACACACACACACACACACACACATATATATATATATATATATATATATATATATATATATATATATATATTAAACCTAATAAGCACAGCATACATGTAATAAATAGAATTATATTAAATAAACAAATTAAATAAACAATCTTATTAAGTAAGATTGAATGGGGGCTGAATTTACACTATCATATGTGATTTCATCATAGAGGATATTTTTTTAGTAGTAGTAGTATGTTTCCTTAAAAAGTCTTATGTGATATGTATATATGTGTATTTGACATCATGCTACTATGAGATAATTAATTATAAGACTTGAACCAAATTTTCACCACAAAACAATCATGCTGGTATCTACAATGACATCTTTCTGAAGGCATTGCAATGTCTTTTTTTGTTGTTTTTAAATTTATTGAATTTTATAGGGTTGGGGATAGAATAGGATCAGGATAGGGAATAAGGTTTAGGGTGGGGTAGGATCAGGATTGGAATTGGGACAGGGTCAGGGTCGACATTGGGGTTGTCCCCCAAAAACATTTTCAATCTTTAGCAAACAAGCTATTGTCCAGGTATATAAAATATTGCAATGTTTTAATCCATTTGTAAGATTGATAAAGTCAGCCTAACAGCCACCCAATCTCTTTTTTTTCACAGTAGCCACAAAAATCTACTTGCATTTGTAAAGGACAAAAAAAAAAAGATGTAACTTCAGCCTAAAACCACTCACTTACTTTATTTAGTCAAATAGTTATCTGACGGATATGATTTATTGCTCTATTAAAGTAATAACAATGAAAAACCTTTGAATGTTACATAGTTTTAAAAGCCCTGTATTGATAAGAATGCAAAGCAAGTAAAAGATCGACATAGATATACTTCTTTCATGTCTTTTGGATCTTTTTTTATCGGCCACATCTGTCACAAATATTATTCTTCATTCTAATCTAAAACTATTGAAAAGGGTTCTGGAAATTAAGTGAGGAGATCCTGTACTTTGCTTGGGTATAATACTGTTAGGCTTCGGCCTTTGAAAATGAAGGGCTTCCTCTATAAAATTAAATATGAGAGAAATTAAAGGACAGAGTTGATTCAAATGTAACAAAATTAGAAATATTGACTAGCCACCCTTAAAACAGAAGGGATAAAAAGAAAGGCAATATCTCTTTTCTTCCTCCTATACCCCTACCAATGGTTGTGATGGAGGTGAACATTTCCAAATTTTATTTCTGAAGACTTATATACAAAGACATACACCAATACACACAGATACAAACACAATCTTTGTCAGTCAGCCAAGTGGGTTTATTTTTTTAATGATGGCTAGCCAACTTGCTTTACAGAGGTATCAGCAGGATGTGGTTTTAAAAAATACTCAAAATGGTGACTATGATGGCGCGATTGAAGCACTGATGCGTGTAAAAACAGGTGGAGCTTTATTGCACCATCTTGACTTTTTTGACCATATTATGCAGATGCTCCTGTTCATCTGTTTGAAGATATCCAATTTTATGATGCACACTCTATATCAGTGTTTCTCAAACTTGACAACTTTACAATGTGTGGACTTCAGCTTCCAGAATTCTTCAGCCAGGGTGGTTGGCTGGAGAATTCTGGGAGTTGAAGTACATACATCTTAAGGTTGCCAAGTTTGAGAAACCCTGCTCTATATAACAGCAATGGCAAAAGCATTTAGATTTATATATAATTTCATAGTGTTTTACATCCCTCTCTAAATGTTTTACAGAGAATTAAGCATATTGCCCCCTACAATCTGGGTCCTCATTTTACCAACCTCAGAAGGATGGAAGGCTGAGTCAACCTTCAGAATTGAACACCTGGCAGTCAGCAGAATTAGCCTGCAACATTTCATTCCACCACAGCACTTGTTATTAAAATAATAAAAGCTTTGAGTACAAATTCACCATCCAAGTGGCATCAGCTAGTGACTGACTGCCATCTAATGAGCTTTAAGGACTTGATATATGCAACATCTGTAGGGGAAGGAAGCCAACGAACATCTGTTCAATGCTCTTCACCACTTCTCTAGCCAGCTAGAAGTACTAGCCGTAAAGCTGTGCAAAACATTTAAAAGGACTACTTCATAAAATTTGTAAGCCTGAGCAGACCACCACTTCCCCAAAAGCGTTAAGAGCTGCATCCTCTGGGTACTTTACATGTATGCATGCAATAATGATTTCTTCCATTGGTGGTTGTGAACACATGTCTTTCATATGCTTTACTTTATTTATTATTAAATTTATTTGCCACCCATCTTGCTATGGGGCTACTTTGTTTTGCCCACTTTTACTTTGAAATATGTACTTGGAGTTTGCTGGTTAGAGAGCTGAAGTCTACAAGTCTTGAAGTTGCCAAGGTTGGACACTCCTGCCTTACAGCAATCTTAACTATTTCACTTTTTTTCACTTCTGTTTTTGAAAGTGCTGGAATTTTAAAAGCAAATCCTACAGCTTTTTTCTTCCTGGAGGGGTCCCTGCTTAAATAAACAGGCAACAGCAAGCCAGTGGATCAACAAGGTGTCTCTCCTGTGCAGAATTTCAGGAAGTATCAGAAAAGCTTTCCTTATTGTCTTTTACACTTAGACAGAGATAAATACATATGAAATTTTGGTTGACAATATATCATGTCCTTAGGGCTTGGAGGAATTTCTTTAGAATAGGTAAAGGTGTGGTAAGTTTATACTTTTAGCATGGGCGAGCAAAATCAGGAACATACTGGTTTTGTTTTATAATCCATTCCCCATAGCGTTTGAAATTTGGAGCATAATATTATTATTAATAAAACTATGGTTAAAAGTCACAGGTGTGAGGACCTGCCTCAGATATCTCCTCAGAAAACAGGCATTCTTTCAAAGAGGATCTTTTACTGAGAGAAAGTGATGGCAGAGCAAGAAGGTGGAATTTGAAGGTCCTGTGCAAAATTTTGCTAAAACTCCTGTTTCTTCAGCCCTACCCCAGTGCCCCAGTATGCCAGGAACCAATCCACTGGCGTACAGATGTTATGAGAACTTCGAGCCGAAAAGGTGATAACCAGCAAAACAGATGCTCCCGAGGTTATTCCCCCCTCCCTATTTTCCATGTAGATACATCAAAGCGAAAGTAGAAACAATTGCTAGTAATACAGAAACATCCGCAATCCACACCAATGCGTGCTCCCCACTCCTTTTCCTTATGGCAGGGTTCCAAAAGGACCTGACATTAGATTTCTATTCTTATGATACCTTCTGCCTTTACCTAATCAGGATTTGTATAGATATTTTAAGCATTGATTACATAATCACGTCTACTTCAGTAGATCACAACCTTCTACTTCATAAGATAGAAAAATGTGGGTTAGACAGAATCACCACCAGATGGATTCGTAGCTGGCTGACAGGCTGTACTCAGCATGTGGTCCTCAATGGAACCACATCTACATGTAGGGAAGTAAGTAGTGGGGTGCCCCAGGGCTCTGTTCTGGGCCCAGTGCTCTTCAACATCTTCATCAATGATTTGGATGAAGGGATTAATGGGGAACTCATCAAATTTGCAGATGACACTAAGCTGGCAGGAATAGCCAACACTCCAGAAGACAGGCTTAAGATACAGGAGGATCTGGACAGACTTGAACACTGGGCGCTATCTAACAAAATGAAATTTAATGGTGAAAAAAGTAAGGTTCTACATTTAGGCAAGAAAAACCAAATGTACAGGTATAGTATAGGGGTTACCTTGCTCAATAGTAGTAACTGTAAGAGGGATCTCGGAGTCCTAGTGGACAATCACTTAAATATGAGCCAGCAGTATGCTGCAGCTGCCAAAAAAGTCAACACAGTGCTAGGCTGCATTAACAGAGGAATAGAATCAAGATCACGTGAAGTATTAATACCACTTTACAATGCCTTGGTAAGGCCACACTTGGAATACTGCATCCAGTTTTGGTCACCACGATGTAAAAAAGATGTCGAGACTCTAGAAAGAGTACAGAGAAGAGCAACAAAGATGATTAGGAGACTGGAGACTAAAACATCTAAGGAATGGTTGCTGGAATTGGGTATGTCTAGTTTAAAGAGGAGAAGGATGAGGGGTGACATGATAGCAGTGTTCCAATATCTCAGGGGCTGCCACAAAGAGGAGGGACTCAAGCTATTCTCCAAAGCACCCAAAGACAGGACAAGAAGCAATGGATGGAAACTAATCAAGGAGAGAAGCAACCTAGAACTAAGGAGAAACTTCCTGACAGTTAGAACAACTAACCAGTGGAACAACCTGCCTCCAGAAGTGGTGAATGCTCCAACACTGGAAGTTTTTAAGAAGAGACTGGACAGCCATTTGTCCGAAATGGTATAGGGTTTCCTGCCTGAGCAGGGGGTTGGACTAGATGACCTCCAAGGTCCCTTCCAACTTTATTATTATTATTATTATTATTATTATTATTATTATTATTATTATTATTATTATTATTATTATTATTTAGATGATGACCCAACTTCTTGATTGGCTTCCAGTTTATTGTAACACCTCCACAAACATTTAAACATCACCATAAAAGTCCTACTTCTCAAATTTTGGGAATGTATACACAACTGATACTATACAAGTAGCAGCAATATTCAACTGTTTTAGAGTTAGAGATCATGAAGTAGTCAGATTTATGAATTTATATTGTCTCCTTTGTAGATTTGCAAATTACTGGCAGAATTATTGGTGGAGTTAAAATAATCTGATCCTTACCTTGACAAAATGTCACAAGAATCTGTATAGTTAGGCCAGCCACATCCATCTAAAGATTGCATTTCCCAGAATCCCCAGCCTAGGTAACCTTTAGAAAAAGGCCATATGGACTAGAAACTCTAAATTGCCATGTCAACATATCTGGAAGGCATCAGATTGGTGAAGTTTAGGCTAGGCAGTTAAATATTATGCTATTTACATAAAGAACAACTATGCTAAAATAAATTAATGTCTGCACCAATGATTCTCTCCACGCTTGGGTGACCACAAAGAAGCCTTTTTAAAAGAAATAAATTTTTAATGTGTATCCTGATGTTTGCACATACAGCATTTCACATTGCTAAAACCTTGCTTTCCCACAATTTACAAATAATGGAATTTAAAGGGGAAAGTACCTAATATAGAGTTATACTATCCAACAATAATATCTTGTTCATAGCTTATAATATTCTATCACATTGAGTCATGACTAAATCCTGTTTATAGACAGAAACATTAATGAAAAGTTTCCTTCTTAAAGAATCAGTTTTGTTCTATGAAATAGTATTAACATCCTGTATGTGCCTTCTATGCAGTGCTGACTATGTTTTGGACACCTATCCTGCCTTGACAACAAAGCAGAATAGAGGTCTTGTCTGTAGCAAGAGACCAGGGAATGACAAAAGCAGGGTGAAGGATGTTTCTTTGGACCATTGTCAACCTTGGAGGGGTAGTGGTGGTCCAGAAGATGCACACCCAGAAATACTACTTCTAACTTCATTGTAAGATTACATTAACAGAATCTTGCAAGTCTAAAAATACATCTCTTACTCCTCACCTTTACAGTCTAATATACAAGGGATGGTCCCTTCTGAGGCATTTGCCATGCCTCTATTCCTGCTGTGAGCTCAGCTGCTGCTTGTTTGAGTGTTGCCTAGTCTTCCTCCTGTCCCACAAAGTCATTCCCACGTACCCTTACAATGGTTGGCAACAGAACAGCCATTAGGGGCGTCGGAGAACTGATACCAAAGGACCCATTCTCCTTTATCTCTCTCTGATCCACTTTTCTTGCTCCTGCTTCTCCTGTCACCCATGGCAACAAAAAAACCTTGGTCCTTCTTCTTTCCTCTTTCTCTTGGTATAGGTGGTAGGCAAAGTGGGGAAGAGAAGGAGACAAAGTGTGCTTTCTCACTCTTTTCCACAAGTGCCCCTTCCCACAGATATAGTGAAGCTTTGTAGTAGTCATGTCCCCACAATCAGAATTACAAATCACCCTGAAAACCAGTGATCAAAATCTGGGCTTCAGATTTAGACACCTACCAGTATCCTACCTTGATAACAGTAACCTGTAGTAGCCTCATATGTTCAAAAGTATCAGGGCAGGACAAAGCTCCACCATTAAATGTATCTCAGAATGCTTTGCTTCACACTAACCCATTGGTACCATTTGTGTCATCTGAAAAGGGTAGAGCAAGAAAGATAAGTGAAGACTTCCTTTGCAGGGGGCCAGAAGTAAGTTGAGCAGCTTTCACATTCTCAGCAAATGGTTAGTGAGGAGTCTTTGCAAGTCAAGCTGAATATGAGCGATGTTCAGATAGGTCCTAAAATTTTTCTTGGTCAACATGGATAATGATTAGGGCTGAATAGCTTATTAGATATCCCTTATATACTTCACAACTCTATTTGCTTACCAAGAAGTTATGTACAAGACTTCATATTTTCCCATAGAGATATGTATGGATCTGAAGACAATGTAAGAACTTGTCCCTCTTCTCTCAGTGGTACATTTAGAATGAGTGAGGGACTTCTCAATATTCCTATTTGGAATATTGTAAATATATGAAGACAGCCAGTTTGGTGTAGTGGTTAAGGCACCAGAGTAGAAACTGGAAGATTGTGAGAATCTCTATCTGTCTGCCAATACATATACACAGCCTCTTCATCTTAATGCGGTATCCATTCTGTTTACTGGAACATGTCCATCACCTTATGAAACATTACTTTTGACTTGTAAAGCTTGATGTGGAGTGAGTGTGTTTAAGTTATAAGTTTCTTGGAAACTGCCTATCTTTCACCTAGATTTTAAGCTACTGGGAACAAACACATTTTGTTGGAATCAAAAGATAAAGTCCATTCAGTTCCTGTCCTATCCCATTAGTTATTTTGACTTGGGTAGTAGGTGTAGACCACAAATATATTAAGTCCCAAATATTGTTAGGGTACCTTGTAAATGTTGTCTTAAGCAGATGCATCTACTTTTGAAATGGGACTTTTAAAAAAACAGTTTTGAAATCATGAGATTGTAATATCCAACAAGTTTTCATTTCTTCTTTCTGTATCATATCAGGCTAAACCCGTTCTGCTATTTTACTGGGAAGTGCATGCAAGCTCAAAGACATTATCCAGTGATATTTGCATTAAAAAAAAAACCTCGACCCTTCAACTTTCAATAGTTTTGATTGCTTCCCAGAGAGACTATAATACAGCCCAAATTTTTTTTTGGTGTTACCCGAAAGTTTTAATTGAAAACTAGAGTGTCAGGCAGAATGTGGCTTCAGCAGATTAGCAGTTAAATGAGAAGGGGCTTTTCGTTTAAGTTGAAGTGTTGATATGTCACTGCACTGTGTCACTTTGAAAAGCGATAGTGCTTTGTTATCATTGCCAAGCTGAAGCAACCTTCTGATGCAGAGTTAGACTAAAATAGAATGCCACAGTGATGAAGGTGCTGCTTACGTTTAACTTCCTATAGTTATTGGACATGTGGGGAAGGTGCTGACACACTCTTCTGTGCAAACAAACAGGTTGATCATTTGCCAAGGTCTGTTTTCCTGACATTTAACAAAAGAAACCTGATAGCAAAATTGAGGTTCATCCCAGTTCAGATTAAGAATTAGTTACCTGGAGCATTTCTTATTAATAAGTGAGTCCTCGGGCTGGCTTTTTAATCTTTGTTTGGCAGGGGAAATGCTGTGCCCAATTAGAATTCTTTGGGTCACTGAATGCATTAGGACTATTCCATACTCAAGATTGGCAGTCCTGGAATCTATATTTTGAATGTTGAGGAATAAGTTTATTTAAGGAGAAAAAACAACAACAACAACATTTCAGTCCACTTTTGATAGGCGAACAAGGCTGTGTTGGAGTCTGCTTCTTACTAGTCACCCTTAAAGTCTTGCAGCTAATTTCAGATTTGTGATCCGAGGGGGCTTTGCACGCTACTGAAGGTTACATACAACCCATAGACCATAGTTTGCTTACCACATGCCTAGATAAACAGTTCTAGAAAGATAGTACATTGAAACATATTTTATCTCCACCAGTAACTCAAAGTATTACAAATAGTGGTGTCTTGTCCAGATTAGTGACATTTTTAATACTTTGTGAGAACAACGGTGTTTTCTAAGTTATTTTTTCCCCATTTTAAAGATTGTGGTGAAACATATAGATCACTATCATTATTCAGCATAAAGTCTAAGTTTATGGGCATTTGGAATATGACTTGGATTATCCAGGTCATCATTAAGGATAAGTAGGTAAATAGATGAATGCTGATTGAATTTTAGGTGAATAGCCCAAAAGATTCCATGGTGGCTCATATACTGAGATCATCAAATGTAGTTTTCTTCTTGAGGCAGTGCATTAATTAAAATAATGTTTTAATACTTAATTCATGAAATAAATGTTTATAGTTACCTGGTTATCTGTTTTAATACTAAATAAGAATCCCATAAGCTACAGGTTGTTGGATTGATACTGAATTCTAACTTAGACATAGTGGCTATGATAGATATTTGCAGTGCTTTTTTTGTAAAAGAAAAAGGTGCCGGAACTTACACATGTCATATAACCCACCTCACCTATCCTACAAGGTTCCATCCAAAAAAGGTGCCGGAACTCCGTTCTGGGCGTTCTATGAGGAAAAAAGCCCTGGATATTTGCATTTATACAATTAATGGTTTGTGTCTTCTTGAAAGTGTTTTTAAGTTGCTTTTTCCATTTTACAGTCCCTTTTCTTTGTTATATTATGATATATATTTGAAATAGAGAGACAGAGGTGGGGGGGGGGGAAAGAAAGATGTTTCCAAAATTATTACATGGGAATGGTGTAATTTGTTATATGATTAAAAAAGTGCTAACATGTTAAATGCAAGTAAGCAAAACAACCATGCACAATCGTTACAGATATTTTCATGGGATTCTTAATACAATAAATATTCTTCTGTTCAACAAAACATTAGTTATCTTTCCCTATGAATATAAAAATCATGTTCGCACAGCATAGACGTTAGAACAGAGAGCTTTTATTGTCAGCTAATATTGGAAGACTGATAATGTCATTAATATTACTAAAGGCCTGAAACTGCATGTGAAGTAATGGAAATTGAATCAGATGTAATGAATTACACTGAATTAAAGCCTGTTTTTGGGGGGGAGGGGAAAGGGGAGAAATAATGAAGGTCATTCCACACACTGATTATTATGCAGAATATCATACAAGAAAAAAGACAATAGAAGTTAAGGAGAAATGTGAAGGCACTATTTACTATTATATTTACATAAAATGTTTTGGAAAAAAAGGGTATATAATAGATCCTCCCTTTAAATATTTGCAAGCATGGTGACTTTCCTTGTTTGTTTTTGAAGGGTAGGTCCTTACTATCACTTGTTAGATTTCATATATATATATATATATATATATATATATATATATATATATATATATATATATATATATATATATATATATATATATATATATATATATATATGTTGTTGTTGTTGTTGTTAGTTGCGAAGTCGTGTCCAACCCATCGCGACCCTATGGACAATGTTCCTCCAGGCCTTCCTGTCCTCTACCATCTTCTGGAGTCCATTTAAGCTCACGCCTACTGCTTCAGTGACTCCATCCAGCCACCTCATTCTCTGTCGTCCCCTTCTTCTATTGCCCTCAATCTTTCCCAGCATTAGGCTCTTCTCCAGTGAGTCCTTCCTTCTCATTAGGACCCTGATCAACTTACACATTCAAGGAACAAATCAGACATATTGTAGGTCTGCTTTGGGTAGCTTTGCATTGCAAACTGAATCATGGTATCACAATCTCATTTATCTTCTCAGAAATATTTGCTTTCTCTTTGAATCTCAGTGGCTCCTAGTGGCAACAGCCCCACTCCCCGCATACGCATAGCTCCTGGGCTTTCAGCTGATGCCAATCTGAAACCTGAGTGGAAACATTTCCAAGAGAGAAAATCCCTCTTCCAGGCCCACCCACGTCTTGATTACGCATGCCAAGTTGTCATGTTATCCAAAATTAATACATAAACAAGGCCATATTTATTACTGATCAACCAGGAATCTAAAAGCAGCAGACAGAATTCAGAACTCCCAAGTTGGTTTATCAGAGGAATACTGGCTTAGAAGAGGAATCCTGAGGGCAAGGTGATAGGATCAGTGTCAAACAGCACAAATGGTGACTTCTGCCTTTTTTTAAAAAATGAAATTAGATATCATGTATTCTAATTGCTTAGGTCAAGTTGTACAGAATGCCCAAGTTGCCGAGTTCTCTTTTAACTGAAAGATAATCCATGGCATCATAGTATCAATTATTAGTCTTTCCTTTAATGAGTGATAATAATTTGAGGTCCTTTCTTACAATATTTTTACAACTATTAACATTTTTCTTATAGTTTTCATAAAAACATATAAAGTTACCTTTGTGTGGTTGTCTCTGATCTGATATCCTCAAATGTGTTTTACTTCAAGAACCATCATTCTCAGTCAGTATAGAAATGTTACTATATAGGATAAGCATATCTGGATCATAAAAATCTAGAAGACCAATAGATGCCAACAAAGAAAATGTCCTGGATCTCTTTGTTACTATTTCTTAGTCATCAAGATTTTTTGCAGCCCAACTATTGGATTTAAATGCATTTGAAGCAACAAATGAATTTTAATAAAATAAGCTGAAGAAACACCAAAGCTGTTTTCGTCATAATTTATTCCTCTATGGAATTTTGTAGAAGCTGAAGTTGAAAGGTTTTCTTTGAGTGGATCTTAGATCTGAGGTTACAACTTTTTTTGTTTATTATAAAGCTAGTGGGAAGGAAACTCCTAAATGCCATAAATAGACAGATAAATAAATAATAAATACTGCTATTGGGAATAATCAGTGCTTATGCTCAAAAAGTAGAGTAGGCTCATGAAATTCTGTTAATTTCTAAGAAAGTCTCTAGATGAAGCTCACAGGTTTTCCTCAAATTATAGGCAATTTAGAGGCTAGTCATTGGTATCCTCAGCTTGCAATAAACAAAGACATACATTCAGCTTTGCAGTTACTAAGATTGTTGGGCGAGCAGGCACAAAAATAGCCAGGGAAGTAAGGGGCCCCTTGTCAGTCAACAAGAGTGCTGATTTACCACCAGCTTATCAAGTACTTAGGAAGTGAGGGCTTAACAGCATAAGGAAACAACATCCAAGTCTTAATAGCCAGCCATCAACACCCCAATCAACATCTAAAAAGCCATACACAACAGGGACCATATAAACACCACACATAGAATAGCTCAAAATATACACTCTGCTAGAGAGAAATTCCCTGAAGATGGGGTCCAGCATGAATCCTAAAGCTTCGAAGGCTAAACCTCTGGTCCAGGTGATCGTCACAGATTGGATCTTGCAAACTAGGCGCTATTGCTTGAATTTATAATATGCCACCTAGCTATTTTTTTGTGTTTTTGCTTAAAAAGACATTGTCTAAGGATCTGACCATACAAGCATTTAGCACCACTTTAGCAATAGACTTATATACTGCTTCACAGTGCTTTATAGCCCTCTCTTAAGTAGTTTACAGAGTCAGCATATTGCTCCATTTTACCAATGTCCTCATTTTACAAACCTTGGAAGGAGGGAAGTTTGAGTCAGCCTTAAGCCAGTCAGGATTGAGAGAATTGAATTCTTGGCAATGTGGGCAGAGTTAGACTGCAATACTGCATTCTAACCACTGCACCACCACGGTTCATACTTTAGGTATTGATCTGAGCATTGCAGCGTTTTGATACAACAAATGTGCCCCCCCGGATCTGTAGCCACTTATTTGAACCTGGATCAAAGCAGTTTTTTCTTTTGATTTGGAGCTGTCCAGAGCTCATGACCATCTGTTCTAAATTTGGCAGATATCCTTGCCTCACCCAGTTGCCTGGATGCTAGTCTTTTTTCCTGGCTGTGGAACATTGCTCCTTTACAGTATCTCTCCTTTTCTTCCCTACTCCAACTGCTGGGGTCATGATTGCAATTGCTAGGAAAATACCTGACTGCAGAAGATGCTGATATGCTGTTATTTCACCATCACAGCTCACCATGGATGTTATATACAATAATGACAGCTTTACAACTTCAAACAAGTTGCTCAGATTTTTCAGCAAATGGCCAAATGCACCCAGCATGTACTGAATAGATGGAGAAGCGGGGGGATGCTTTAGCAATTTATTTCTTTGGTGTGGAGTGGAGGAAAAAGGGGATTTTAGTTTCCAGATCCTTGCAACAATAGTCCAAACAAGGGAAGCAGAGGTGAAATTGACGAGATTCTGGCCTGGCTGGCATCAAGTTCTTTTTTCAAATTTTTGATTTTTCATAAAAATACTTCTATGAAAGGTGCAGGAGAGTCCCAACAATTTTTTCACCTTTGCATGGCATGGAAGTGAAAAAACCAATCTTTGTTATTCCAGGATAAATGATCACTAGCCAGGTTACCCAAGGGACCGCCTTTTCCCCAATTGCTTTGCCCATCCCATCAGATCCAGCAGGAAAGGCAATGCAGTCTGCAATAAAGGGTCAGCTGATAGGACCTAGAGACTAGCCAATACCCCCTGTTTTCTCTGGAAATCACCCTTCCTGAAATGAAGTTAGATCCAACCTTCTAGGAAAAAAAAAAGCAAGGGTGATCGCCTGGTAATAGACAACCTGAATGGTAACTGTATTATGTGCAATATTTTCTCACTCGTGGTCTTAGGTCATGCACGATTATCGTTTTAATAGGTTTTCAAAGTGTTTTCATTTTTGGTTTTATTGTAAGCCACCCAGAGTCACTTGGATGAGATGGGCGGTCATATAAATTTCATAAATAGATAAAAGCACAAACTGGGTAGGAACTCTGAACTGAATGCCTCCAATTCAGACAAACAAGTTAACAGTAAACAATCACCTAATCAAAGAACCACTTAGAACGCTTCCACCGACACTGACAAGACAAGCATATATAAAGAGAGCAGACCCCCACACCCTTCTAACACTGATTATGTTATCTAGTTTGGCAACAAAATGCCTGCAAGAAAACAACCAAGTTCAGAGAGTATCAAGGTATCCCACAGAATGCCTCTTGCCCTCTGCTGAAGGTGATCTTAAAAGAGTGCTGATTGGATTGTAATGATCTTTGTGTGACTACAGCACTCTAGGACCAGGAGAGATCAAGATGCCATTGGATGGTTTGTAGGGTGATGGGAGCAAATAGAAATGGTTGTAGGAATGCTCAAAAACATATATCTTGAGAAATGTTCTAAAACTTTACATTTAGAATTAGACAAGGGGAAGAGAAAAAGCAGGATGTAGGACAAGGGAACTAGCACATCCTCTGTCTCACTGTGGATTTAAAGGTATCTATACCATATCACTCAATTTCAACTTCTCAAAACAGGATAAACTCCATTGCATGTTTGTGAAGAGTAAAATAAACTGTATGAAATGCTAAACATTAATTACAGTGTTGTTTTTTTCTGACATAGAAACAAGTAAATATCAGATGCCTAAATAAAGGGCAAGGGAACCTTCAGAGTTAAATTTTCCTGTGGAGGTTTCACCAGAAGATAAAAAAAGATTGTTGGTTTTTGTTGAATATAATAATGTGCTCGTTCCAACAACTTTGTTGGAAATTTTCCAAATGAAGCAATTTAATTTATCAATAGATGCTTTTAAAATCTGAAATGAAAAGTGGACTGAATTAATAGTCAAATTCAAAGGAATAAATAGCACTGTAAGTTTTAAAACTGTATAAAATGTAACTTTTAGCACAACTGTCTTATATTTATATTTATATTTATTATATTTTTATAACATATACCTTTAGTATCTTATATTCTCTAAAAGGATCATTATAAATAAAACAAAGACTCTACAATAGCAGCAGATGCTAAATGATTATGTAAATCGATGACCAGAATTAAAATACATATGTCCAATGTTTGCTTTTGTAACTATAAGCACTCCAAAAGAGAAGTATAAATGAAGGTGTAAAGATATAGGAGTTTCTGATGAAATGTTTGAAATTGTTTATTCTGGTACAAATTTGTGGCCAAGAAAAACTGATTCTATTGTTGATTGATGCTATATTTTTATCTCTTTTCTCTATCCTTCTCTATCTATTTATTATCTATCCATCCGTCTGTCCGTCTATCTATCTATCTATCTATCTATCTATCTATCTATCTATCTATCTATCTATCTATCTATGTATCTATCTATCCATCCATCCATCCATCCATCCATCCATCCATCCATCCATCCATCCATCCATCCATCCATCTATCTATCTATCTATCTATCTATCTATCTATCTATCTATCTATCTATCTCAACAATATATACTGAATTGCTCCCTGTCAGGAATGAATAGGGCCTATTCTTATGCTGCATTTTTATCTCAATGGGTGATAAAATTTGACTTGCAATCAAAGCTGCCAAGCCAGTAATTTTTTTTAAAAGAAGGCTTCTTGATTAGGAATGGGGAAATGAACCTCTCTAGATTTTGCCTTTGAAACTGAATGAAGTAACTGATGAGATTTTATTTATTTGTTTTTATTTATATGACTGCCCATCTCAGCAAAGTGACTCTGGGCAGCTAATAGCACTTAAAACCAGGAAACATTACGAGGAAACAAATACATGCCCAACAGCAATACAACTATTTCATAGTTTGGAAGCTAAATCAATTAGTTAGTTGGAAGGATGGGAATGATATAGTAACTCAAGGGGGGGGGGGAAACCTAGCTAATAGTAAGTCACAATCACATATCGCAATGTGGAGGTAATGGGGAAAAGAATAAGGATTTTTTTCCCCAATCCAGTAACTTATTTCCTACTCTTAAGAATGGACTCAGCCATATTAGGTTGACCACAAGGACTCTGATTTAAGTGCAGATTTGTAGAGAGATTTATTGATTGTTGAATCAGGTATTTTAATTCCACCATGGATGTTTTATATAAGTGACACAAGTATTAGGGCAAGGGTTTTGTTTGTTTTTTATACTGTGGTGGTCCAATTGCTAACCTTTATCACATGTTTGAATCCTGCACATCAGCATTCTACCCCAGCTAAATGAATATTTATTCTTAATTAATCCACCCCAACCTGGTATCCAGGATCTGGGTGAATTTAACACGTGCCCCTGGTGACCTTCACATTTCATCAAGGCTAGTTAATTTAAGGTATTAATTATTTAATTTTTAATTATCCAGGAAAGCCTTATGAGAAGTAGTTTGAAAGACCTCCAATTTGCTTTGCTTTTAACCGATACATATTTGCATTTGCAGCAAACATCATAACAGAATAAGTATTGTTTCTTACCTCACACTCAGGAGGGAATTGGGTTAGCTATAATTGGGCAACTTAAAATCTGCTCGCTAATTAATAGGAGGCATCTTGCTGTATGATTAGAACGTGTTTAATTAACCTGACTAACAGTGAAGATCTAATTGGAATACATTTTCAGAGTTTTATTTGGAATAATCAAACTGGGGGGAGAGAAAAAATTGACGTTGATGAGAGGCAGATTTCACTACCAAACATTAAAATGTGATTTGTACAAATGTTGTGCCTTAATGTGAAAATCACTTGGCAAACACAGTTTTCATGTAAGTACCATAGCTGATTGTAACAAGAACCAACATTTTGTGCTTTGTGACATTTAAAATGCTAGTAAAGAGTCCCCATGTTGCATATCTTAATGTGATTTTTTAAAAAATCTACAGCTACAGCAGTTTATGGATTAAATAGTGACCCTATAGCTGTATCTGGCTATAAGTTGTGCAGCCTAAATATATGCTTAGTTATCCCAGAGCCTCTTTATAACCATTTATATCTTTTATATGGATTAATGATACCAATCAATTGATCGCAGGGAAAGCCATATTCTTTGGTTGCAACAAAATAGCCAAGAGTCAAGTGGCTGTTTTACTTTATTTTATTTTATTTTATTTTATTTTATTTTATTTTATTTATTTATTTTATTTTATTATTTTATTTTATTTTATTTTATTTTATTTATTTTATTTTATTTTATTTTATTTTATTTTATTATTTTATTTTATTTTATTTTATTTTATTTTATTTTATTTTATTTTATTTTATTTTATTTATTATTTTATTTTATTTTATTTTATTTATTTATTTTATTTTATTTTATTTTATTTTATTTTATTTTATTTTATTATTTTATTTTATTTTATTTTATTATTTTATTTTATTTTATTATTTTATTTTATTTTATTTTATTTTTATTTTATTTTATTATTTTATTTTATTTATTTTATTTTATTTTATTATTTTATTTTATTTTATTTTATTTTATTTTATTTTATTTGGTTGTTTAAAGCCACATTAACCAATGGGTTTGGGATATTCCTCTCTGTGGTGTCATATTTGTACCATTTTTAAATGGAAAAAAATGTTGACCATATGCATTCAGTGCAAATAAGCATTCTGGCAGATATCTAAGATTGGCTGTGTTATTGTGCTCTCTTATGCTATGCATAGGTACATGGTGGCTCAGTGGGTTAGGACACTGAGCTTGTTGATCAGATGGTCGGCAGTTTGGTAGGTCAAATCCTAAGTGCCGCATAACAGTGTGAGCACATGTTACTCATCCCAGCTTCTGCCAACCTAGCAGTTCAAAAGCACATAAAAATGCAAGTAGAAAAATAGGGACCACTCCGGTGGGAAGGTAACAGCGTTCCGTGGGCCTTTGGCGTCTAGTCATGCCAGCCACATGACCATGGAGACATCCTCGGACAAGCGCTGGCTCTTCGGCTTTGAAACGGAGATGAGCACCGGCCCCTAGAGTCGGAAATGAGTAGCACGCATGTGTGGGGGAACCTTTACCTTTACCTTTTTATGCTATGCATTTCTATAATAGCCCTCTGTTTTAGAATACGGAGAAGGATTGGAGTTATAAAAATGCAATAGAATTATTTTCTCTTCCTCTCTTCTGTTCCATTGGGGTGCAGAAGGAGTCCCAGAAGTTGTAGAAGTATTACCATAACATTTGTTTTATGCCAACTGATTGCCCTCTTGGCAAGGTCATAACTTACCATGGAACATAAATAGATATATAAATCCTTGATATCGTTGCTGTTATTAAACAGCACATATAATAGAGACGCAAGGGTCCAGCATTGCTAAGCACATTGGTTTGTGCTTAAATTGTAAGCCGCCCTGAGTCTTCGGAGAAGGGCGGGATATAAATGGGATTAAAATAAAAAAATAAAAATAAAATCTTTGTCCACAATAATTCCAAATGCCAAATGTGTCCCCCATTCTATACAGGTTGCCCTATTAAAGCTTGTAATAGAATTGTCAATGAATCAATTTATTTTTTTAAAAAAAGATCTTGCCCTATTAAAGCTTGTAATAGAATTGTCAATGAATCAATTTATTTATTTTTTTAAAAAAAGATCTGCCGTGTCATTCTGTCAATTTCTCTGAAATTGTCTCCATATCTATTATCATCGTTGCCCAGCAGAATACTCATAAAGTCTCTCAAATTCCCATGAATATTATAGCAATGCTTAAAAGTAATCAAGGGACGCAGTGGCTCAGTGGGTTAGGACGCTGAGCTTGTCGATCAGAAGGTCGGCAGTTTGGCGGGTCGAATCCCGAGTGCCGCGTAACAGAGTGAGCGCCTGTTACTCGTCCCAGCTTCTGCCCACCTAGCAGTTCGAAAGCACGTAAAAATGCAAGTAGAAAAATAGGGACCACTCCGGTGGGAAGGTAACAGCGTTCCGTGCGCCTTTGGCGTCTAGACATGCCGGCCACATGACCACGGAGACGTCCTCGGACAAACGCTGGCTCTTCGGCTATGAAATGGAGATGAGCACCGGCCCCTAGAGTCGGAAACGACTAGCACGCATGTGCGGGGGAACCTTTACCTTTACCTTTTTAAAAGTAATCAGATTGGGCCAGTATGCCATAGGAGGACTCTAGAAATGTTTGATAAAACCTTTCTATGTACCATTCTACAGTGGAGGGGAAAGAAAAACTGAGCATCCCTTCTGAATGAAGTTGGAAAAAGAAACTGCCAGGGTGTGGAGGGAATATTATTTGTTCAACAAATTTTGGTTGAGTTTTTGAGAAATCATAAAACCTACGTAGGAATACAAAAATCTAACATTTTGGAATCAGACCATGCCAGAGAGAAGATCTTCTCTTTTGGACAATATTAGTATGGCTGTTCCATGTGGGTTCTAATCTAAAACAGCATGAGTCACTTCCAAATTGACTGGGATTAACTTCTGGATCATCCCTGGAATAGCTAGCTCAGTTTTAGTCCAGAAGAGGAATAGAATCTTTCAAACTTCTCTGGAACATTTCATTTCAGGAATATTGATATATTAATATTAATCTTCAGAAACCATGATAATTGCTGTTTGTTTGTGTTGGTGTTTGTGATGTTGGTGTTGTGTTCTTATACCTAGAGATCTTGCAAGGGATGGGGGGGATGAAGATAGCAGCCAGTCAGTAAGCCAAATTATTGAAAGAAAGAAGCAACCATTATGGACACCATTGCATCTAGATAGTCTCATAAAGTCGCTGTTCTTTCCCAGAATGTAGCATAAAACCTCTCATGAAAGAATGATTTTAAAAGGTTTTGCACATTTTAGCAAATGCACTCCAGAAGCACTCCAGATAGGCAATATGGTCATGTTCCACAAGATGCAATATATAGAAGGGGGAAATTCTAAGCCCCAACTATTGTTGACCCCTGTTGATTCTGGAAACTGAACAAAACCATAAGATACAGAGGTGTCTGAATGTGACTGTGTGTTTGTGTGTGTTTGTATGAATGAATGATAGACAGTAAGTAAAAACGATGGTGATGGGTGAATCTACTGATAGTCAGAGATACAAGATTCCAGACTGCTGGGATTCCAAATTCCAGTGTATTCCTAACTTGGCCCTGGGTGAGACCTTTTTCTCTGCATCTCTTGCTGTTGTCATTTCTTCCTGCTGTTAAAATTCATTTTAATACAGTATGAGATCACAGACATAGATTTACAAGAGAACCTTTGATAATACAAGCTAGTGCATAGAAAGGGGGGGAGGTATTATCTAATCCACTTCTTTCTATGTAGTGAGAAAACTCCCAACATACACAGAGGAAGAGAGAATGAGAGTGGAGAAAAAAGAGACACTAATAAGTTGAGATAAAGGACAGTTGAGTACCAAGAGTTTTGTATTTTTTGCAGTTTGTTTCTTCCTGCCTTTAAATGGTCATATTGTCCAAGTCAAAATTCAACTCTAAACAGACCTTTGCTCTATTTAGGAACAAAATGTGGTAGTTGGTGTTCTCCCTTATGTTGAAATATTTGTTGCTTATTTAGCAGTGTTAAATAAACATCCTGCGTTTTCTTTATGTGAAGAACACAACATCGTAATCATTTGGGTATTTCTCTCTTAATTTTTTGTATGATCTGTAACTTGCTCCAATTTTTAATCAAGAGTTTAAATATAGTTTGCCTCTCTCATAAAGCATGCTCATTTATATTCAGCTTGGTTGTGAGTTTTTATCACAAGGGAATAACCTTCATAACTAACGTGAGCCTATCTTATGAGAGTTACGGATCATTCCTTCCCAAGTGAAAATAAACAATACTTTGTAACTAACCACATTATTAAAAAGTCTTCTTAATCTTCTTGTATTTCAAACAATGACTTTAGCTGTTAAATGATCATGTATCACACATAGGCAGATGTGACATTACTATGGCATACATACTTCAGTATGTATCCCATTTATTTCATTTTTCCACCATAAGCCAGGTTTACCCATTTTCTGTTTATTTCACAAACTGCCAGGAAGAAATAAGCAATCCATGCTTTAAATATAGAATGTATTTTGAAAATAAATACTGTCCAGTATGAATGCTGCTGCATATTTTGTTGTGCTTCATACTATGTTTTGCATTATTTTTAACTTGCTGTAAGTCATCCAGAGTTGCTACATGGGATTGGCAGGCATATAAAGCAAATAAAAAATAAAGACACATTGTAGACTAATAAAGACACTAAAACTATGTGATGTCATTAAAGAATCAGGGTAATTTAGGGTTAAAGTGTTGGAACGAGGTTAGGAAAACCCAGTGTCAAATCCACTCATGGGGACATAAATTCATGAGGTAATTTTGGTCTAGTTGTCAGCCAACAAACCCCTCAGGATGCTTGCAGAGGAGTAAAATAAAGGAGAAAATGCAAAAAAAGCAGCAATTTAACATATTATCCATTTAATATGTTAAATGGATAAAATCTAAGAGACTATAAAATGTGGGTACAAAATACTTAAGTTGCAGTCTTTTGCAGCTCCCAAAAGTGCCACCACAGTTTCATCAATGACACAGTAGGTCAACCAATACTGAAAAAAAGCAGTGCTTTCTGGAACACAGAACTGTTTAATCTTCTATTTGGACTTCTGAGCTTTCCTTAAAACTTCCACTGACACAGTTTGTTTTTATTCTTTTCTACATTTCATGCAAGAAAGATGAGAAGAGCAAACTCATAGAGTACAACCAAATGTGCAACTTTTCTCTCTGTGTGTTTGTATAGATATAGATACAGATATGGATGATACAGATATAGATAAAGATATGAAATATATATAGTGAGGCAGTACTATACAGGTAGTCCTTCACTTACCAGAATTGAGGCAAAATTTATGATGCTAAGCAAGACAGTTGTTAAGTGAGTTTGGTCCCATTTTTCAACCTTTCTTGCCACAGTTGTTAAGTGAATCGCTGCAGTTGTTAAGTTAGTAATATGGCTGTTAAGTGAATCTGGCTTTTCCATTGGGTTTGCTTGTCATAAAGTCTCAAAAGGTGATCACATGACCCAGGATACTGCAACCATGGTAAATATGAGCCAGTTGCCTAAAATGTGAATTTTGATCACATGACCATAGGAATGCTGCAACAGTCGTAAGTGTGAAAAACGGTCATAAGTCACTTTTTCTATGCTGCTGTCATTTGAACGTTCGCTCAATGAACAATTGTAAGTTGAGGACTACCTGTAATGACATCACCACAAAGATGCCAATTTTCATTTGTTCCCATTAAAAAAAAACTGGTGGAAAATTATGGTACAATTGTTTGCTTTTCAGTTTTAGAGGTGTTGAATGAATGGCCCAGTTATAATGCTATGCAAGGGCAACCCCCCCCCATGCGGTGTCAACCAGCAGTGGGTGTGAAAGAACTATAATGAGGATGAGAGATTTTAGATAAGAGGTCTTCAAACTTGGTGCTTTTATGACTTGCAGACTTCAGCTCCCAGAATTCCTCAGCCAAGTCCACAAGTCATAAAAGCGCCAATTTTGAAGACCCCTGGTTTACATCCTTGAGGTTGTTTATTTATTTATTTTATTTTAATTCCATTTATATCCCGCCCTTCTCCGAAGACTCAGGGCGGCTTACAAGCTTAGCAGTAGCCTTCATTCTATGTATATGCCTGCTTATTAGGGCTTTCACACACACCCCAAGCGGCATTATTACAAAGTCAGCTTATTGCCCCCAACAATCTGGGTCCTCATTTTACCTACCTCGGAAGGATGGAAGGCTGAGTCAACCTTGAGCCTGGTGGGATGCGAACCTGCACTAATTGCAGGCAGCTGGTGTTACTTAAGGAGGCATTAGCCCACTGCTCCACCAAGGCTCTTGGTGGTTGTCTGGAAACATAAGCCATTTCAACATATACCTCAGGAAACAAATTGGCAAAGTATATAATGTTCAATCACATGGCAAGCAATGCATTCATTAAACAAGGAATGCGTCATGCCTTGTTTTGTTGCAATACGTTTAAATATGTTTTGAGTCTCAATGGAGTCTCAACTTTAGACCATGAAAATGTAGTGTGAATGCTTTCCCATCCCAACAGCATTTTGCTGTTTTCTTTTCCCCACCACCATTGAAATGTCACAAGCTTTGTTTTATTATTATCTAAGTTTATGGCAGAATTTTATATTTGTTTGATTATCTTCAGTCAAAACTTCAGCCATTTTATTGAATTTCTGTGTAGTGGGAAATAAATCAGACAAATAGAATCTTGTTCTTTTAGTAACTTGATAGTCAGCCTGTCTCTTCGGATTTATTGAGCTGCTAATTAAAGGTCATTAGGAAATTTATGATAGAAAAGCATATCAGAGTCAGTATTGTTCAGTTTCCTTACAAATATACAAGTAAAGTAAAACAGTATGTTACCACTTGACCCAGACTTGCTTCCAGTGATAACTGATAAAATGTCATTTCTAACCTTAGAACTAAAGATATACCTTCATTTAGGTAAATTTCAGTATGCACCTGTGTCTGAAATGACTTCGACAGATTTCATCCTTAAAGATCATTCAGAACAAACACCCATTCTGATTAGTTAATTACTATTATGTTTAATTTGTCTATTGCAAACATTTCTCTTTACAGGAAGAATAAATCTTTCTTTATGAGTCAGTTCAGCATGTGTCATTCTTCCAATAAGCTGGATGGGTGCTTTATTATTTATTATTATTACTATTTTAAAAATAGTTGTTGGATTGCTTCATTTTTACAGATGGGGAAAGGTTCCAGAGATGGACAGGTTTTTTTCCTTTTTTCTTTGGAAACTAATTCATTACCGAACTGTAACTCCACAATATCCATGAGCCTGAATTAGATTTTCAAAGGCAGTTCTTCAATAAAACCTTTGTGATTTTCACATATACACAAGGAACTCCTGCAAACTCTTCTCCTCCTGAAATCCAGCTTGTCTGCTTGCCATTTTTAGTACCTAAGTCTTTAGGGTTATAAGTGATCCATTTCCTCCAATTTCTCACTCTTCCAGGCCATTTGCCTATAAATGATAAAATAAAACGTGTTCCCGGCAAGTAGAAATTTGGCCTGTGAAGCATTAAGAACTCATTCTGACTCCATCTGTCTCTGAACTTCAGATATATTTCTTTCCAGCAATCCTATAATAATGCCATAACTCTATAATTATACAATAATTTTTTATTAGGTCACCTTCAGTGCACTCCTGTTTTTTTTTCTTTCTTTCTTGTGATGAATTCTAAACTCGTCACCAAAGAACAGGCTTTTCTGTTTCTTTCTGCCAACTTGTGCAGTGGCAGGCATGTTTTATGTGACATTGCATCATAAAAGAAGAAATGTGAAAACGAAAACAAAACCACATTATTAACAGGCTTCTTTGGGTTTTTTTGTTTTTGTTTTTACCAGTTACAGGAGTGTTTTGCCAGTACATTGCAGCCAGGAGCTATACAAATCAAAAGCTATACTCAAATAGTGCTGTAGCGGTTCTTATTAATATACAGTATCCCTCCTGGATATTTATTGCTGGAGTATCACTTGCAGCTTCCATGGATCAGTTTTCATTGCATCTTATTAGCTATCAACGATTATTATTTGGCTGCGGTGTTTGCAAACTATAATTCTTCCCCCTTCTTATCTTTTATTTATGAGAAGATATCAAAGGAAAAGGAGCAAATTATGCATTGTTTTTGGTTGGAAGAGTTTTGTAGGCTCAGTAAATTAACCCTGCTGCTGCACAGCAGATTTCAGCAGTCTACTGTGACTGCACCTGATCTCCTTAATTCCAAAGTAGGTAGGATGATGGCAGGATGAGAGCCTACTACGTACTGCCTCCTGGCAGATAGGGCTCCATAAAAATATAAATACATATCCTGTATATATATAAACCCAAGCCCAGAAAGGAGCGCTTAGCTGTGTATCCTAGAAAAAAAAAGAGCCAAATTTTTATTTGCATTCAAGGCTACCCTATAAAAATTAATTTCCAAATCAGAGAGGACACCTTGTTTATCTGTCACACTTAACCAAAGCTAAAGCATAAATTACTCGTATGACTCATAAGTAAAGCTGTAGACTTAATTATTAATTAAATTGACTCTACCAATATTTGTATCTGAATATGTCAGGGAAAGAATGGGTGTTAAATCCACTTTCTTCTGTTTTTTGGGGGGGATTACTAGCCTTAACGTAAACAATGCATTTGATTCATATGGGTGGTTTGAATACTAATGCAAGTATGTTTGGAGGACTTTTTCATCCAGGTATAATGATGCCTTAGCATCGTGTATACTGATTTTTCTTCCTTTCCTTCTCGCCTGGATGTTGGGAAGTCTTTTTCATCAGCCCACCCACTATAAGAAGGCTTACTTAAAGCAAAAGTGATAGAAAGGCCACTTCTTGGCCATTATTATGTGAAGGAGGAAGAAGGAGGCCATACAATAACTGATCCAGACCTCACACTGCCCTACCACGATGTTTTGTTTTAAGTGGAAAAGGCTGTTTTATACGGTCTGTTAAGCAATGATCAGTAAATCGCTAGACAGCAATGCAGTTGTTGCTTTGAATGGAGACACCCATGAGAAATAAATCTTGGCAATCAAAAGTTGCTTTCTCTTTGCCTGCTTGCTTGTTTCCTTGTATATAAAACGGGTATTGCTGCCTCAAAGAGTATTTGCCTCTTTCAAAGTGAAAAAGCTACAGGAGGTTAATTGTCTTACTGTCCGTTTCGATGCAATATAAACTAATATTTTGACACACCGTGGATTTTGGAAAAGGGTTAGACAATATGTATGTGTACGCACTAAATATACATACATATGTGCACAGTGAAATAAAGCTACTTAATTAATTGTGCTTTGGAAAATATATTTTAATTACATTCTGGCCAACCAATTTGTCTCAGGGCTGTATATGTTTTCAAAAGATAACACAGATTCTAACCATGCCTTGTTGACATTTACAAACGGGCAGGCAATTATAACATGGCAGTTCTCAATCTGAATTTCTTGTTCTTTTAAATATGGGTTTGCTAGATATGCTTTGAGTAGAACAGGAAGGACATTCTGCTTGGAAGGAGGTTTCATCAGAGAAATAGTTTTTTTTTAATGTTCATGAACCATCACCCTGCTGACTTCTATGGTTTAGCTTTAAGATATCACTATTCTAATGCTTTTAATATTTTCTGCATATCCCTTCATTGTACAGGTATTATACATCTACTAAGAATCCTGATGAAGTTCAGCCTGAATGAACTGCAGGGGTTCAGAGCTATTAAAGAATTAGCTTATGGCTTTTTCATAGAATTTAATGTATTATTTCTTTCTGTTGTATTTGAAGAAGGCCTTGATTGAGAGCTGGGTACTTTGGAGGGCCATAATCCTTTCCCCCCCCCCTATTAATGAGAAATAGGACATAATTCAAATCCCACCCACCCCCCTTTTTTTTCTGAAGCGAGGCTACAACAAGCTCACCGAGGATGTCAGCTTTTTTCTTTTAAAGCATTCTTGGATCAAAACATGGTATCTGATGAAGCTTATATGATAAGTAAGAAACATTGGATTCCTGCTGTTGATAATATCTATGTTGAAGTGTGAATCTCATGTCTTATTGACACAGTGACCTAGTTGTAGTATCCCAGACTACTTGGTACACAGAATGGAAAAACGACTATACAGAGAGTGAAAATGAACTTCTTGTGCAAACAAATTATTTATTTTTTTTGCTGAACATTTTCAAAAGTAGCAATTAAACCTCATTGGAATTATATTTCTAGCAAAACATATTTAAAGCACTTTTAGCAATCAATCATAAAATAAATCAGAATATAAAGTCACACTGAAAAATGTTAACACATAACTGAATACTCTTACAGTATTCTATCATTTAAAAATAAATAAAAGTCTGGTCATTACAGGTAGTCCTTCACTTATCACCATAATTGGATCTGAAACTACCATCGCCAAGCAAGGTAATTGAGTGAGTTTTACATCCTTTTTTTTTTTTGCTATGGTCAAGTGAAAAACACCTTTGTTAAATGAATCTGGCTTCCTTCTTTGACTTTGGTTATAAGCTGGCTAGGAAAGTTAGAAGTGGTGACGATATGACCTCGGAATATGGCAATCATTATAAATACAAGCTGGGTGCAAAGCATCCAAATGTTGATCATCTGACTGGGGGGGGGATGCTATGATGGTGATAAGTGCAAGCATTGGTTGTAAGTCTAAAGTTCAGCATGATTGTAACTTCAAGTAGTCACTAAAAGAAAGATTCTAAGTTGAGGACTACCTATATGCCACTTGTTTCTAGCTTACCTCAGTCTGCAGTTGTTGGAAGAAATGCAGATTATTAGCCATTCTACACTACAGGTAGTTTTCATTTAGTGACCACTCAAAGTTACTACGACACTGACAAAAATGACTTATGACTATTTTGCACACTTACGACCATAGCAGCATCCCCATGCTTATGTGATCAAAATTCAGAGGCTGACTCATATATATGACGCACACAGTGTCCTGGGGTCATGTGATCTCCTTTTGCGACCTATTTACAAGCAAAGTCAATGGGGGAAGCCCGATGCACTTAAGAACAGTGTTACTATCTTAACAACTGCAGTAATTCACTTAACAACTGGGGCAAGAAAGGTTGTAAAATGGGGCAAAATTCATTTAACAAATGTTTCGCTTAGCTACAGAAATTATGGGCTCAATTGTGGTGTTAAGTCAAGCACTATCTATATCAGACATGTCAAACACAAGGCCCGGGGGGCCGGATCCGGCCCGCGAAGTGGTTTCATGTGGCCCGTGAAGCCATCCTGGAAACAGTGAGGGAACAGCCCCCACTGCCTTGGCCCTGGCCCAGAGACCCTCCTTCTGCCAGAGACCCTCAGATCTGTCCCACTCCTGCCCAGGCCCCCATAGGCACCCTTGATGCGAACGATGTAGAGCTGGCCACGCCCACCCAGTAGGCCATACGCACTCTAGCCACTCCCACCCAGTAGGCCACGCCCACCCAGCCCCCTGAGGGCAACCGCAATGCTGATGCGGCCCTCAATGAAATGTTTGACACCCCTGATCTATATATACAATGTCGTGCAGATCTATATCTATCTATCTATCTATCTATCTATCTATCTATCTATCTATCTATCTATCTATCTAGTGCAGCCAATCTTTCAGTTCTTCCCTCAGTTTTCAAATTACAACTCTCAATCTTGAGAAGCTCTAACAGATTTTGGGAGACATACAATAGGCTGTAAGAAAGATAAATCATTTATACTTATATTATTGGTTGATTCAAATAGACTGTGTAACTTACTGATTCCATGTTTTCATCATTCATGTAGATTATAAACATTCCCTTGACATATACTGTAAACACATCTAATAGTATCAAAAGAAATTAATAGAGTAACAAATAAAGTTAAGACTATGTTGTTGTTTTTATTTTATTCTTGTTTTTGTACCTTGCTTTAGATCTCTTTTCCTCTCTCTTTCCCTCTCTCTCTAGTCAAGGGTGAGTAATTAATTTTCCTAAGGGGTCACATGAGAAACTGGGATTGTTGTGGAGGGCTGGACCAATAGGATCCACACTTTACTGTGAAAGTGTGTAGGCATGTGTAATTTAAAAAAAAGTAGTTGACTTAAAATAAAAGCAATGCAGTTGTATTGCATGCATGGCATACAACACTTATTTAAATTTGATTTCTAATTTCCAGTTGACCTCATGAGGGTCAGACAGGGACAGCCAAACGGCTGAATGTGGTACTGGAGCTGTAAAATGCCCAAATCTGCTCTAGTTTATAGATTTTAAATACATAAATGAGAAGTAAGCAACCTACAGTATTAGTTTTATGAGTCTGAACTTCGTTCTAGGATGAACCAAAGGGGTTACTCAGTCTATTTTAATTTACATTACTGATTTCCTGTTTCTTGCCTAAAAATGGTGAGGCGCCGAAATCTCTCAATGGTTGGGGGCTAGAAACAGGGTTGGAGGCCACTTTCAGCTATGGGGCAATAAATTGTCCACATCAGATATAAATAAATATATAACTGGCTATTCTAATTTAGATTAATTGGCTATTCTAATTTAGGCTGTTGGAAAGAGAAACCATGGAGTAACACCTGTTGGGTTTGTCCCAGTGAGCCTTAATTTGATCATGGCCTCTGAGAGTAGTTGAGATCTTTCACACTGAAACAAACAAATCACACAGTGATTAACACTTCTTTGACTTCGTTGCCAGCATTACACCAAATTCAATTTAACAGATTCTTCTTTAGTTTGAGAGAGAAATGGAAAGAGGGAGAAACAGAGAATGGAAGCAAGAAGATTATAACCAAAGTTGAGCATCAAACCAAACTTTCACTTACCATTATAAATGACTATTCTAGAATCTGCTCACTGCTCAGTGGAGCAGAGATTTTACACATGCTGTCAGGCACCCAGTATTGTTTCTTGCCAACCTCAAATGAAAATTCAGCAGAACTGCTTGAGCAACTTGAGTGAGCTGAATGATTTGTTCTTTTGTTCTGCATAAAAGCCCCCTTTCACTACATTGACACGAATCCCATTTAATTCACTTAGATTCTATTGTCCTGCTTTTGCAAGAGTCAGACCACATATAGGCAAAATGAAATCTCCAAACTTTCCGTTGTGTTCTTCCCAGTATAGCCAGGACATCAGGCTCGTTACAGAAAATTGCTAGTGACAGTTGACGAAGAGGATGTAATGTAGTGAAATGATTAAAAAGCACACCTGTGAGCATGTTATCAATAAAAATTAAAACGGGCTGTCTCAACTGGCTTTCTCTAGCATCACAAGATGCTCACCACTTCCATGGTAATGAAGCATTTATGTCATGTAATCATGCTTTCAAAAATACCTGCCCTCCATCCTTTACCGTATTCTGTATGCAGTTGTTAACACTAATTTGTGGATTGAATGCTAAAAGGCTTCAGTTTGCAGGTGTGATCAAAGCCATCCTCTAGAGCAACAAAGAAACCATATCAATGAAGCCTATGGTTAGTAGACCCAGTTTGGCTTTGTTGTCAGAATAAGCTGTGGGTGGCATTGACTGGTATTGTGGCTCACAGCGAAAGGAATATTAAGTTTTTGACTAGGTTGTTCATCCCTTTTCAGTGACATGCAGATGGACACTTTTCTTTCTATTGCCAAACTCAGGAGAGTCTTATTCACATCAATACCAGCAAGGAGTAAAATGCATTTCCTATCACTCTATCACTCTCCAATAGGTGCTGTGACAAAAAAAATATACTGCTAGAGAGTTGTTCAATGAAGTCACTCAGATTTTATCTCTTTGCCATCGTAGTCAGAAAGAATTCTTCTTTTTCTTTTAACTGGTGTTTGTACAGGGCTTTGGAAAGACACAGTGATAAATATTGTAAGTGAAATAAATGAATTTATAAATGAAGTATTGCTATGTTCTACCTCTCTGTTTTCCTGATTTCATAAATCCCTTCAGTATACTTCCCTTTAAACTTTCCCTGTTAACCTTTGCCTCACCTTACATAAATATCAAATAGTACTAGAGGGAAAAGTTACATGATCAGAATGGTTTAAGCAGCTCAATAAATATATCATATTTAAACCTGTCTGCAATTACTTATTTCAACAATGAATGTGTAAGGACCCACTTCAAGCAGAACTCTTGGAACAGGCATTGTCTCAAAATGGATACTTTTATTAGGGGTCAGCGATAGTAGGGAAGTCAAGGCGAGATCTGGGGGAAAACCCATGCAAATGGTATAGTGAAGCTAGCAATATTCCTCCTCTCACCAAAGTCATAATGTCCATTTGAAATCCAGCCAATCCATAGGGGGCATGAAGTCTGGCTGGCTGGCTGGTACAGTTGGCATGGATCTCAAGGTCTTCTCCAGCTTTTGTTTCTCTGCAACCATCTCACTGATAAGGGGGACACATTTCTTTCTCAAGATGGTAAAGGTAGGAGAGGGAAAGTAGAAAGTGAAAGTTATCCCAAGCAAAAGCATGCTCTCGCTTCCCCCAGCAGAATGGCAGGCCCCAAAAGTAGAACATATATGCAGGAGAAACAATGAGGATTTATTATTTTATATGTTATTGCATGTTTATATGTACAATAGTTTATGAAAGGTTGTGCCTCCCATGTTTTAAGCCACCACTAGATGGCAGTGCTGACACACTAGAAACTCTCACCTATTCTTTAGCATCTGTTTCTTTCACTTCAACTGATGGGAAATTGCTGTAAAAAAAGATTGGGTTGCTGTTGTTTGTGGAATGGAAGCCTACACTCTTATTTTCTTTTAACTGCCAAAGAAGACCAATCGAAGTTCACTGCTGAATGTAGGTTGATTATGGTGATATATTTACTGAATATTGTACATCACTAGGCAATATAATTGTAATGAATTGTACGTTGGGCAGTCATATACATTTGTTTAATAAAACAAATGAATAAGTAAGATATGGAAAACTGAGAAGCACTGATTTGCATGGTCAGATATGAAGTGGATGGCCTTTGATAGCAAATGAAGAGGTTCACATCAGAAAAGTTCTTGAACTGATTAAGGACAATCAGCAAATCATTCAAATGGAAATCGCTGTAAAGCTTGGCATTTCACAGGATCATATGGGTCATATTATTGCTATTCTTCACTATCTGAACATTTTTGCAAGATGAATTGCTTGCATGCTGAAAACAGAAATGAAAGCTTCAAGAGTTAAAATTTTCCTAGAATTGTTGTCATGCTTCAAGAATGAAGGTGATGAATTTCTTTACTTTATTGTGACAGCTGATAAAGCAGCATTATTACCAGAAATTAAGTGTCCATCCATGGAATATCATCATAAATCCAGTAAATGCAGAGTTCAATAAGAAAACTCATGGTTACAATATTTTGTGATCCAGATGGTGTTAGTTACATGGATTTCTTTGAACCTGGCACCACTATCAATTCAAAACACTAGACTGCAATGCTCAAAACTTTTAAACATCTATTAAGCAAAGTTTGGAAGGACATGAACGAAATTTTCCTTCGGCATGACAATACTAGGCTATAAGACCCATGCAAAGAGACAGATGCAGAATTCAACCTTCTTATCCCATCCTCCATCTACTCAGCCTTGGTGCCATGCAATTTTCATCTTGTCCCAAAATTGAAGGAATACCTTGTGAGCATCTCTTTGACTCAAATGAATTGGTGGAAAGGTCTGTCAGGATCTGATTGAAGAGACAGAGATGGCTTTGGACATGATAGCTCTTAAGAAACTTATCCATTGTTGGCCATAGTGCATAGCAAAGTTTGGTTTTTATGTGGAAAAGTAATTATAAGTAACAAAAAGTGCTTGTTTCAATGATTATTTTACTCTTTCATTTCTTAATCTCTTTTTAAACTAAAGTTGTGAAATTTTACTTTTTCTTTGATTCTTGTATTTATTGCTGGTATTTGTATGCTGCATACTCAAGAGACTAGGTGTTTTACAATATGTAATTTAGAATACAACCACAAAACAATATGTCATTAGAAATGCAATCTTTAACACAGAAAAAATATAATTAAAATCTTCATGGCTGAACTTCCTTGGAAAGAGAGCAGTCTTTACCACTTTTCAAAAACAGGGCAAGGTAGGGACAAACTGACCTCAGAGATAACGCTGCTTCACCAGGAAAGGGTTGTTATGAGAAGTTTATTTTCTGGATCTCATTCCTCATGGTGGAATGCTGCTAAAGTCAACCAACTTTCTTAGAAAGGAGATACTTCATGGTAGGCTCCACTGTTTGTGACTATGAAGTCATTGTTGATGAGTTCACGTAAAGCCAGGGTCCCCAACCCCCGGTCCATGGACCAGTACTGGGCCACGGCATGCCAGCAAGTGGTCCACACAAACAAGCAAAGTTCCATCCACGAGATGCAGGCAGCACACAAAACCAGACACCCTCTGGTCCACAGAAAAAACTCTCTCCACGGAACCAGTCCCTGGTGCCCAAAAGGTTGGGGACCCCTGATGTAAAGGCTTCCAAACGTTCTCCTTAAACTCCATTTCCATAACAAAAGGATTCATGAATCCTCACACCTATGTCTGTTACTAATGTATATTACATGGAAAAATAGATGGCTAGTATTACTTTTTATATGTGCATTCATGAGCTTGATCACAAACATTAGAGGAAGGAGATTGACTTCCTCCACAAATGGTTACAAAGTTGGTCTAGGAGGAAGGGGAACAAAATTGTTGTCTGCTCTCAGCCACGGGGTGGTGGTGGTGGCTCATGGTTAATTATTTTTTTTCCACCCTTTTTGATGCCCAATTATAAATGCCCCCAGGGGCCAACACTCATGAGAGATTTCCAAGAAAGAGCAAATGAAAGCTATCACAAGCTTTCATTTTAAAGGTAAAAGCATACAGGACACACAATGCTCCCTGTAAGAGACTACATGTATCTATGCTATTTTCTTCCATGGCATGTCTGCGCCAAGGGATTGGTTTGTAAAGCTCTTGTAACCATGCAAAAAACAAGATGTGTAAGAAACTAGCTTATCAGTGGAATGCCCTTCCTGTGAACTCCTCGGTATCTTTGCACCGGGCATAACCTCACTCTGCAATCCCAGATAGAGTCTGTGCCATGCAGTGCTTGTTACTATTTTTAATATTAAAGTTCATGCAGTGATTAAACATTGCATTAGCTTGGTTCAGAGTGTACACTAACCTACCTCACAGAGGCTGTGCTGAAAACTGGGAAGATGAATGATGTTTTATACTGTGTTAGATTCTTAAAGGGAGGCAGTAAACAAATAAATTCATATCTAAAGCTTTACCATTTTAAAATATTATCTCAGTTCCCAAGTTGCTTGCTGTATAACAAGCAGAGAAACTGGCCATTTATAAAACAAATTGTGTTTTGTTCTCTAACACACGAAAACTTCTGGCTTTACTTCAGCGTTGGATGCCTTTAGATATCTTTTTAATTTTGTTGCACCTATGTGATTTTATTCACTTGTTCAGGTTCCCCACCAACTCATACACATCTCCTTAGACATTTCTCCAATGCCTTGCAGTCTCTCTGGCTGCAATTCCATCTTGCTTGGAAAAAGATATCTTCTTGTGAAGGCTTTCCTTCAAGCTGAATTGAAGTGTGGAAAGCCAAGGAATCCATAGTCCTGGAGAAATGAAGGTATAATGAAAGAAAGCAGAAATTTATTTATTCACATCTGTCCTTTGGCCATCTCACTACTCAAGAAATATTTATTTATTGATCACATTTATATGGCTGCCTATCTCATGGAAAGTGACTCTGGGCAACATACAAATAAAACCGTAGAAATATAAACCATTATCTAGAGCGTTACCTAATATGTTAAAAAAACAGAACTACAATAGATGGGGAAGAGGAATATTAATAATAAGGGGGGCACCTTACTAGTTCACCCATTTCTTGGGGTCTCCAGGCCCACTGGCTCAATCAGGTTCCAAGGGATGAGAGCAACCTCATCTCTTGGGGGAAAATATTCCACAGTGTGGGCACCATGGACCCACCAAATAAAGCTTCCTAGACTACAGAACCCACAATCGGCCACCCCATTGGATCAGATGGGATGGACAAATAAAAGAAGGGCATTTCACTCCAGTCAAGAAGAAAGAGACTTTGAAAGTAATTCACTTTTTCACCCAATGGACTAATGAAAGTTAGTCACCAAGGTAATGAGATATCTGAAGAAAGGTGCTGGAGTTGGAATTGTCACAAAACTAATCCTAAACTCATACAAAAACAGCAGATAAAGTGATTTGCTCATCTGGAGAGGATACCTTGGGATTCCATATCATACAAAGCATATACAAAAAGAGGAAAAGGTCAAAGAACACAAGGCAGATCGAGAAGAAGATGGAGTGACAACATCTAAGATACACTACAACACCATTAGTGAAGAGCAAGAACCAGAATTTTCTATCTCCCTTGACACTCAAAATAGTAAAAGAAGAAGTAAAGAAGTAGACGAATGAATATGAATCCAAGCTGGACTACAGGTAGATTTTTGATACCACAGATTATACATCTAAAGTTTAATCAACAACTCCTTCTTCAGGGTTCTGTCAAATCATTTATTTATTCTTATAAAATAGATTCCTATTCCTTTCTCGTTTTACAATTTACATTAACCTCCCCCTCCCTTTCTGTTTTGCTCTGAAATTAACACATTTCATAACACAGTCTTTTCCTTCATATGTTTAATGTCCCATCCTTCTGACACCACAGTGTGATATATTTGTGACATGTCACAGTCTGCTTATTTTTAGACTTCTTGCTGATCTTTTTGGCAAAGCAGAAGTGTGAGATTTTCTAGAAAGCTTTTACATGACACTTCGAATAGCACCTGATGAAAGAAAACTCATCACTTTCTTTCCAATTTGGTTGAACGTAACATAAATCTGGGTTTTTCTAGTGGTGGAAATAACAACGAGATTATGGATAATTGATAATTGACAGAAATCAGTACTCAGGATCTGCCAAATATTGCCATATTTTATTACATTGGCTTGCCGGCTTAATTTTGAGAGAACTAACAACCTTGCCTTCTTGCCTCCTTACCTCATGCATTTTGTATATTCTCAGATATGCAGGAAAATTTCCCAAATCGTTTTACAAAATCAGGGTTTAATTATACCATTATATCAGGTGAATATGAACTAGATAGCTGCTGATTGGTCTGCGCCATCTTCAAAGCTGACTGGAAAAATAAAACTGAAGTTCATCATACAGTATATGCAGCTCTTTATATACAATAACAAAGATAAACAGGCCCTTGTAATAAATGATACCGAAGTTTGCCACAGCACTGTGCACTGCATCTGCAAAGCGTTTCAAAGGATATTAACGTAAATCTGTTTTTCCTCTGTGTTATTCTCACCATCGGCTGATCCAGGAATGTGTTTGTCATAGTCCTGTTCTTAGGCATAGGACACTGGAGTACACACAAGAAACACTGTCCATGTCCAATCCCAGCAATGCAAAGGAAAGGTGAGATAGTCAATGCCAACTCTCTGGGATTTTGACACTGATTTTCTTATTTTCCTCTTCTCAGTGTTGAATTTCTGCATGTATGCCCAATAGACCTGTTTCCTGCCTTTGTAGTAAAAAAAAGGTTGTAAGGACTGCTATCCCAGCCCCAAACACACACACACACACACACACACATCAACACACCTACCATTTATTTTTCCAGAGTTCTTTGTCATGCTCTTTCATAAACTGACAAATCAATGCTTTCAGGGGAACATTAATTTAAAAAAAAAACCTGTTCCATGGTTATTTGCAAAATAATGCATAACTGTATTGAATATCCGCTTCATTACTGGATTGCATTTATTGTTTGTTCACTTGTGTGCTAGATTGATAACCCACCTTTCTAGAATCGCCTTGGAGGACTCTATGGCCTGGGAGAAGGTCCTTTTTCACAAATCAAACAGCGCTAGGTAGATTTCTCTCAAATGGTGCAAAAAGGATGAAACACGTGCCGTAGTATCTCATTGAAAACATCATCCTTTCCTGTCTGCATTCTGATGTCAGAGACATGTGTTGTGTGGTTTGTGTCATGATAACTGCAATGAACATGTTGCCACTTGACCCCTTCTCTGCCTGATGCCCATGTAGGGTAAGATAAGCCTGTTGGTGAGCACTAGATAGTTTCATGCAGCAGAAAATCCAGATGAGGCTTCTTCTATGTATTGCCATGAGATCAACCTGTTATGTGTATCGTGGTTGACCTAGAAGCAACCCAATGAATATTGCATGCCAGGAAATCAGTAGTCCTGCATTTCTCTTTGATGCATCAAAACACATCTGGGAGGTAGGAATGTAGTGAATGACCACCCAAAGAAAAAAAGGATGGACTATTTAATATGGGAGTCTTTCTTTTCCGTAGGAGTGGAGAGAAAGCCCTTTTTTTAGGTGGCTTGCAAATGGGTTTGCCTGAATTTGTGATGGATTCAGGGATGAGCCAAAGCCTGTGTTGTGCAAAGAGTAGGACCATGTCCTCTTATGGTTGCAAAATATCTGGCGAATGCCATTGTGGGAAGGGGTTCTGTTCCCAAGATATCATTCATTCCACTGTTTCACCCAGCACAGTGTTATATTTTTCCTGTCAGCCATTCCTATTTCAACTCATGCATCCTGAACAGTTTTCTTTAATCTGTTGATATCTCTGTCTCCGTGAACTTCAGTTACAATAATGAAAATATCACCTCAACAACAATAATCAAGGACAACTTGAAACCAAGGCAATGCAAGACTTCACTTCCATAATTAAGACTACAGGGAATCCTCAATGTACAACCATTTGTTTAATGACCATTCAGAGTTATGATGATGCTTGGAAAAAAGTGACTTAAGACCTGTTCTTGCATTTATGACTGTCACAGTTTCACATGAGCAAAAATATTTATGACAGTTTCAACATCCTAAGTCACGTGATCATCATTTGGGACATTCCCAAGGGGTTTGCAACAAGCAAAGTCAATGTGGGAAGCCAGAGTCACCTAACAATTGTGTGGTTTGCTTAACAACCACCGTGATTCACATAATGAGCCACTTAAAAAAGGGTTCTAAAATCAGGTGTGATTCATTTAAAGACAGCATCGCTTAGCGATGGAAGTTCCAGTCCAATTGTGGTTGTAAATTGAGTGTACTGTAATCTTTGCAATCTTTTCCACAAATGATTGCCTTCCTTCTGTTTGTGTTACCCTGGCTATATTAGTGAAGCTGAATTCACTAATAATCCTTTAAAAATGGGTGATGAGATAGGATAATCTGAACATTTCAGTTCTACTCAATTGATACACTGTACTAAGCACTTTCTATACTAAGCAAATTTTTACAAGAAATTTTCCTAGTGCAATTCATGTTTTGTATGCAAAATTCTGAAAAGTGCTCATTTTGGTATTTAGCTGCATTCCACTTTGCATAAAGTAGAGCACTGTTGATTTGGGAAGCAAGATTGTATAAGATCATATAGAAATTGACACCGAGTTAATTGCTGAGCCATTGCTAGGTGTTAGAAAAATCAATGCACATTACAGTCCTAATTGCTAGCTAATTTGCATGGACAAAAGCTTACTTTTTTCCACAGATGCATAATCCAAAATCAGTAGTACATTAAAAAATATATAGCTGTTAATACTGCTGTTTTCATCATACAGCAAATATTGTAGGTACATAGGAAGTATGAGTGGCATTCTACATAGCATCAGTTTGGTTGCAGGCTTCATGTTCATTATTATAATGAAAAAGGTGAGGATTGGCTTCCATACTTAGTTTATTAGCTAATAGACATGATTCATTGCACCGTCAGCCATATGTTCAAACTAGATTTGGCATTTTTATCCACCTATTGAGTCTTTCCCAAGGGACTGGGATAGGCAGGTGTTTTGATATTTTTTGGTGTTAGAGCTATTGTTGCAAGATGTATGCTTTTCTGATAAAGCTGCCTTTTGCAATTAACTGACAGTGAATTTGTCAATGCCAATGACAATGTTCAAATGGGGCTCCAGTTTTGGGGGATTGCACCCAAGGTGCCTATTACTATTGGTAGTATCTTTGCTTTCTTTTCCCACAGTTGTTTTGTTTCAGTTTGCAGGTCTCTTTATTTTGTTATTTTCTCCAGGTCTTTCTCTTCTCTTCTGCTGTCTCCAGATATTGCCAGGTCCACTATCTAGACTTTTGTTGCTAAATGTAGAGTGCTATGAAGAAGATGCCTGTCTGTTTCAAGTCCCACAGCGCTTTAGCTTCTTCATTTTCTATTACTTTTTCTACTTTATGATCTCACCAGTCCCTGATTGGTGTTCTTTTCATTGTTGCTACTTTGTCATGCCGTTGTTTGTACAGTCAGTCAGTGCAATTTTTTTTGAAGCAGCTTAATCAGGTGGTTGCAGAGGCAACTCTTGGTATCTGTTGCTGTCTTTGTGTCTATGGAAATTCTCAATCTTCTCAATTCTGGCTTTGGATGCATTTATTGTTGTTGTTAGGGATGTGGTGGCTCAGTGGGTTAGGATGCTGAGCTTGTTAATCAGAAGGTCGGCAGTTTGGTGGGTTGAATCCTGAGTGCCGCATAGCAGAGTAAGCGCCTGATACTCGTCCCAGCTTCTGCCAACCTAGCAGTTTGAAAGCACGTAAAAATGCAAGTAGAAAAATAGGGACCACTATGGTGGGAAGGTAACAGCATTCCGTGTGCCTTTGGCGTCTAGTCATGCCAGCCACATGACCACGGAGATGTCCTCGGACAAGCGCTGGCTCTTCAGCTTTGAAACGGAGATGAGCACCAGCCCCTAGAGTCGGAAACGACTAGCACGCATGTGCGGGGGAACCTTTACCTTTTTTATTGTTGTTGTTATTAAATTTATTTTCTGCCTATTTCAGCATGGGGCTACTCTAAGTGCCTCACAACAATAAAAACCAAAGAAATAAAAAGGAAGTTTAAACAAAGCGAAAATAAAATAACAGGGCAATAAAAGAAACAAGGGAAAAGAAAACAAAGAAAATACATCGATATGACTAGTAAAAAAGACATGTTTATAATATGCTTTGGTAAACATAATTATTTTAAAAAGAGATAGACAAGAAAAAGAGATGACAATAAAGACCCAATGGAAGTAACATGGAAGACAGAGAGATTTAGTTTTTCAGATCTGGGTTGCAAAACTCCCCACAATCACTAGATGGAAGTAGATTCAACATTTCATAGTTCTCCTCCACAATGTTGTGTCTACATGGAAATAATTTCTTTGCCACAAAGACTACACTAATTTTTCCCCACCGGTCTTTACTGTAAAATTCCATTTCTCTTTCTTATCTCTTTTGTAGTTGTATATGTCTTTCCTATATCCAAATAAATACCAATAAAAGAGAATATTTGTAGGTCAGGATTGAAACGAATGAGTCCTTGTTGTTATCTGAGCTTGGTTGTTTTCTTGCAAAGCTTCATTACCCAAACATTGATGATGTTACCTAGTTTGGGTGGTGAAACATCTGCAAGAAAACAACTGAGTTCAGATAGCACCAAAGACCCCTCACCCAAATAAATTCTAAAGAATTTCCCATCCTACAGTAAATTGCTCATGGGGCGGGGAGGGAAGTTAAGTTGCAAAGGACTGGAAGTGGGGAAGGAATATGTTTTCTTTGTGAGGTCCATTCTGTTTGTGAATGGATATGGTTCAATGCAGTCCAAGCCACATTGTAACCAGCGTATAAGACAGGAGAAAAAAATAGTATTCTATCCAATGCTGAAAGGAGAGCATAAATTATGAGAAATGAAAATGAAATCAAGCAAACTTTCAATGTGGGAGTGTGCATGTTATAAAAATGATATGACAATAATAACATTTCAGCATATCCATTGTTGTTTAACATATATTATGATAGCTGGGTTCCTTAGAACATTTTAGAACATAAGCAAAATTGCAGGCCATATACTGAACTGACTGATTCTTCCTCTTTACATAACTTAGGTATTATTTTAGATGTTATTACTGCATGACAATAGATATGCAAGGTTGGAAATATGATGATATTTTGAGCTATGTTAGGGACTGAATAGGGGGCACATTTGCATGCTATCCAGCTGTGGGCCATTTCTCCAAAAGATGTAATCCTCCATATATGATGTCTTAGATTTATGCTAATTTGAGGTAACCACAGAAACAAAACAAAAAAAAATCCTAAAGATAGATGAAATTTTATTCTGTGGAATAAAATCCTCGTTTTCATAAGCATTTGGGGTGTCTGGTTTTTTTAATTTGAAAGTGCTCATTTTTTCTCTTTCATTTTTCAGGTAGAGTTGCATAAAGTCTTAGAAAATATGAATATGTATGTCCAGATGTATGGCAGATGAATTGAGTAATTTTATCCTCTAGGTTGTTCTGCTTAACTTTGTGTGGTATGACATGTAAGCTTGATTGCTTGGAAATTTCTAGAAGCTCAACATTTGTCATTTAAGAAAAACAATAAAAAGTTGCTGTCTCACACACAAATAAACTTCCTCTATAGGCCTGAACATCAACAATTATCGCTTGAATAATTCTGAGAGTGTCAAAATGTAATCATTTCAGCAGTCTTTTATTTTTTTAAAAAAATATATATAATGTATTGCAAACTGAAATGTGCAGAAGAGTTTCTTGAATATTTTTAATCCTATAAAAAGAACAGCTCTTTGTAAAGATTGTGAAGATAGGGAATGGACCAAAAATATGTAGCCCACTCTGGATGCATATGTTACAATAGTCTTCTGGGATGAAGAAGTCTATTCTGATGAAATATTTCAGTCTGTACTCCACCACACTGACTTTAATACATTTCAAATTTGGATGTTCACATGAATTCAGGAATTGCCTTGGTGCCATGCCATAATTTACAGAAACATGTATTCCTATCTCCATTCTCTTCAACTAGGTTTCCCCATAAGAAAAACTGAAATTAAATTAGAACAACATCTTGTCTACGTAGATAAGTATAGAGAAAGAAGATATGGAATATCAGCAGATTGGCTGGGCCCATTCTTGCTTTGTTGGCTCTCATGTAGCCAACAAGCTGAATCTGATTGACTACTTAATGCCACACTCTTAATAGGATTTTTCTAGTTCAGAAAAGTGATAAAACAGCAAGAAGTTTAACAATTATGTACTTTGTGGTAAAGAGTTCTTGGATCATCTTTGAAATGGGAATATTTGCAATGGTAGTTTAATTCTGTGCATTGCTAATAAATGTTTTGGTTGTTGAAGACCTGATAGTTGGTTCTCTCTTCTAGTCAATTCCAATTGAGCTTATTTGTCCAAAATCATGTCACTGTGATAACATATATGGCTTGCTACTTATTTTTATAGTGCCACCTCTTTTACTATTTCACGATCCTCAAATTTCTGGAACCACTTGTTTGTATGACCAATTTTTGGAACCACTTCATAAACAAGGAAGAAAAGGTGCAATGCCATGAATAGAAGTAACGTTGAAACAAGCAGCAGCAGTAAACAGAATTGAACTTCTTGAAAAAAAAATTAAGAGATGAATTAGCTGGGAATTAATTTACCCTGAAACAATTTTCCTGATCTTTTCCCTATTCAATTCAAACTGCTCAAAATAGCAGAATAACAACCGTTAAAGTCTTGTTTCTTTGTAGATGGAACAGTATAGATTTGGCTTTTTGTTCTTCCATTATTGGAATTCTTCAATAATGCTTTTAATTGTTAAGCCAAGAGAGGGGAACTGACCCATCAACCCTTACAAATTATTCAGAGCCTGGCTGTTATTAGCATCATGAGTACAGAAGATATAAGACAGCAATTAGCATTCTGACGTGTTTCCAGATACTTCCTCAATTCCTTTCAAGCCAAAGGCAAAAATTAAATGCTTATTGATGTTGGTGCAGATATTCTAGTGCTTTGCCCTATTAATTGCTTCAATTTGTGAACATTCAGTTAGCCAAATTCTTTACTACATTTTGTACAAGTTTCAATGTGGCTTTGTTCCTTTCAATCTGAAGATAATTCAGAGATATTTCTAATTAGGATTATTCATTAACTGGCTCTTTTCCTGACATAAATCAAGATTTTTACAGCCTGTGTAAAAATACATTTTTGTCAACATATATTTTAATTGATTCATATGAATTATACATAAAAATGTAAACTTTGGGCATAACTGAACAAACATTACAAGGACCACAGGCAGCAATTTTTCGAATTGAGATACTGATTTAGTACATAAACAAGAACTTGTTTAAATTTTCTCTGCCTGGAAAATGGGCCAGTTGCTTGGTATTTAGATGTATCCACCTAAAATTCTGAAGCTGTTGTCTGTTGTGATAGAAATTCCTCATTCAAGCCACTGGTTCTTTAAAATCTTTTTTTTAATATAAATTAAGAAAGAAAAGAATAACAGGTTGTCTAGAAAATTTTATAACTGATACATTTCGAAAGGTTGTTTCATTGGTTTTAGAGATGAACATCTAGAATAGTTAATATCCACATTTTCTAGGGTGAAACTGGGAACAGCTTTTTTCCTGCAGTGTTTTTATGCTATTTTGATGATACAATATTGGTGTTTGACTCTGGAGCTCCCTTAATCCATATCTCCTGCACATTTTGTAGAGTATTGTTACCTTCATAACAATAGAGTATTGATATCTACAGAACAAGCTGTAATATTTAAGAATCAAACAATTTCATTTCCCCAAAATAAAATTAGTACAATAATCACCCTAAATCTCCCATTCAATTAAGTTTTATTTCTCCAACTTTTTATCCATAGTATTAGAGAACTTATGACACAATGAAAAAGCAAGAACAATGTGAAGCTATGAAACTTTCTTACCGAAAACAATAATGAACAAGAACCAATCTGCAGAATTGAACAGAAAGCACTTATCTTTAGGAGGAAGATGTTAATCCAGAATAGATTGTAGAATAGGTAGCAGAAGTACTAGTTACATTCATGTATGTGAAGGCATTTTTTAACATGGGAATCCATAGAGGAGATTACAGGTCAAAAATTGCAGTAGAGCAAAGCATTATGATGGAACCATTGCTGCTTTTCTACATGTCTGTGATGTCATCACACATCCAAAAGGATCACAAGGTCATGCCTGCCACTTTGCAGGTCTTAATCCCTTTAGTTTCTTCAGCACTATAGAATGCACAATTCTAGGTTGATTCTAGCAATTTCTGTTTCCTAGAAATCTTGATTACTGAAAGAAACATTTTTATACAGAAGGAACTTCAACTTTTTCAGGCTAAAACTACAGTATTTCAGACTTACAAGAAAGTGCTCTAAATTGTAATTTAATACTGATAGCTAAGATCTTCCTTAGTCTTACAAATGGTTCCAGACTTTGCTTCAAAACATGTGTGTGTGTATGCTTGCAGGGAAAAAAATATGCTGGCACATAATTTCAACATTAAAAACAGCACTAGGCAATTGCCACATGGAAAGAGAGTAGGATTGTGCATGTTAACCCTTGTCTACCATCATATAGCTTTCATCCCAAAGCTCTGAATATGTTTTGCTAAAATTGTTAAATGGCAAATTGGAGTATATTTGTTTTTTACAGGAATGGGAATCCTGTACAATGACAAGTCCCAACTCAATGGAAGCTTATGTGTAGATCAATGTACTGTATGGGCATTCAGGACAGGGTGTGTGATGCTGGGGTCCAAGTAAGATACAGTCATGGTTCCCATCCACACTGTGTAATTTACATTCAATTATACTGTTGCTGCTTGGTATGTTTAATACATGACTTTCTTGTGGGTTTTCCATCTTCCCTGGTGACTTTCCCTGGCCATCTCAAAATGCATTTTGGGGAAAGTATCTTTTGTTCTCTGATGTAAGCAATTGCTTTTGGAAACAGCAAAGTGAAGGATAGACAAAACAGTAAGCGTGTATGGTTATGTCTATGGAGACATTTAACTATGCACTTTGGGATGAACACCTTTCAAATGGTGCAGGAATATGAACAGATTTCCAGAAAATTGTAGACTACAGGAACCATTTGCACTTCAGTTTGAGATGCAGACAACCCCGATTCATCCCCAACAGCCTGTGCCTGTGTTCAATAGTAAAGGGACACAGGGCACAAAACATCTTGCAGAAAGCACAGCTCCATCCTCTCAATGAAAAAATAAGACAGATTAATTTCACAATTGTGGTTTTGAAAGAGAGCAGAACACAAACTCCAAGAGCTAAAATCACTTCTACTGACAGAAGTATTTGAACAGGTCAAAGAATTTACAAAGAAGGCACTACTAAAACAACACAACAAGAGCAAAGAACAACAAAAGGCAATTTTTTTTTACCCTATAGCTTAGACAGGGGGAAAAAATAACACAAAACAGAAGAACCAGCCCAGATGGACAGTGACATGTCTCAGAAAACTGACCAAAGGTGAGAAATCTGCCTGACAGAAAGCTTACCTAAACAAAAAAATAATGTTTTATCCAAAGGACTGAATTTTGCAGTAACACCAGAACAGCTATCAATTGTACATCTCCTCACAGCCACAGAGTTGGTCATCAGGAACAATAAACTGGCAGAAGCTGAGGCAGAACAATTAAGGATAAAAGTATCTGTAGCCCTTGCCAGTGCCAAAGCACCCCGTTCCAACCTCACAAGAAAGGAGAGCAGTGACATCCCTAGGAAGAGACTCAAACATGACCATCCTGCCAGCTGATAAAGGAAGAACACAGATGACTACAAGGTCAAGGTGAACAGTTTTCTGAAGGACACTGCTATGTATGATTCTCTAAAGAGAGATCCCACCAGCAATTACAAGATTTTTTGAACATCTATTGAAGGGCAATGGCATGAACAAGCCACAATATTACCGTCTTTACCTGGGGAAGCCACCCCATGCATATATGGATTCCCAAAAATCCACAAAGAGAGAACTCCACTAAGACCAATTGTCAGCAGCATCATTTCTGTCACCTACAACATTGCAAAACATCTAACCACTGTATTAGCTCCTCTCACATCAACAATTCATAGGACTAAGATTTGGAAACTAAAACTGGACCCAGATGAGACTATGTCTTCCTATAATGTGACTTCACTCTTTACCTGCATTCCAAGAACTGAACATAGTACATTAGATGACAGAACCAACCTCAACCCAGACCACATAAGTGCCATGCTGGACCTCTGCCTGACCACTCCCTATTTTAAATACAATGAAGGTTTCTACAGACAAAAACACGGCTGCACCATGGGTTCACCTGTGTCCCTCATTGTGGCCCATCTCTACATGGAAGAGGTAGAATCCAAACTCCTTCACAGGAATTCCACCCACTGGTGGAATTGGTACAGGTATATGGACAATACTTGGGTCAAGAATAAAACACAGGAGTGCACCAAACATATCCACTCTGTGGACAGATACATTAAATTCACACGGGAAGATTTTAAGGAAAATAGTCCAGCCTTCCTGGACTGTGCAGTACACATTAAGGATGAAAGAAGCCTTAACACTGAAGTTTACAGAAACATCCCCCCCAACACACACAGAGAAAGATCAATATTTACATTTTGATTCTCACTACCCATTGGAGCACAAAATGGGAATTATCAGAACCATACACCACCAAGGTGAAGGCCTGCCTATCAGCAGTGGACGGGAAAGAAAAAGAACTAAAACACATCAAGGAAGCCCTCAGAATGCATGGCTATCCCAACTGGGCCTTCATCAAATCCCAAAAAAGACCCAGCAGGAGTTCATCCATAACAGAAGAGAACAATAAATGGAGCAATATTGTCATTCCATACATTGCAGGAATATCTGAAAAGCTCAAGAGGATCTTCAGTCAACACAACATACTTGCACACTTTAAACTGAAGAATACACTAAGGCAGAGGCTTGTCCACCCCAAGGATAAAATACCCAGCACAAATTAAGCAACACATTATATGCAGTACAGTGCAATGAGACATGCAGATTTGTACTTTGGAGAAACAAAACAACCACTTCGTAAACACATGATACAACATAGGAGAACTCCCCATCAGGACAAGAGTCAGCAGTCCATCTGCTTTTAAAAGACAAAGGCCACTCTTTTGAAGACAGCAAACTCCACATTTTGGACAGAGAGGACCACTGGTTTGAAAGAGGGGTCAAAGAGGCCATCTATCTCAAAATTGAACAGCCCTCTCTCAACTGAGGGGGAGGGATACAACATCATCTATCTCCAGTCTACAACACAGTCCTTTGAGCAGTTCCAGGAAGGCTCCACACCCATTTGCATTACTCAGGTGACCTTGAGAACACACATAAACCCCCAAGTGGCCTCAGTGACTCTCTAAAAAAATGCAAATGACCAGCTGTCTGCAAGGAATATAAATCCTTCCATTCCCCACCATCCAGTCAGAGCCGAAGAAGCTTCTTGGATGATAAGCAAAATGTCTTCAAAGAAAAACAAGAAAATCCAGTCGCCTCTTGAAAAAACACTTTTGGGACATCTACAGTTATATTTTTAATTGTATGCAGCTCACAGTTATTCTATGAATGAGATGGGCAGTATCTAAATTCAATGAATAAAATTGAGAAAGATAGATGATAGATAGATAGATAGTAGGTAGGTAGGTAGGCAGGCAGGCAGGCAGGCAGGCAGGCAGGCAGGCAGAGAGATAAAAAGATATATATTATTTCTTTTCATTGGAATTACAAATAGGTGTTGTTTAGCAATCACAGCTTGGACTGGCAACTTGGTCATTAAGCAAAGCAGTCACTAAGTGAAACTACAACTGTGTTTACAATCTTACTTCATCTTTCTTTTGCTTTACAGATCTGTGAAGGTCATAAATTTTTCATCACAGTCCCTGTCTGAAGCCATGCTAAATGAGGACATTTCAATTTCATCATAAGCTACCATACAAACATGAATAGATCCTAGACAAGGAAACTGATGAAACAGGAAAATTTATTTTATCTCAGTGACAGAACCTGATCTGTCAAAGCATGGCCTCTGTTCTATCTGACAAGGACACCTAGACAACCAACATTTGCTGGGATATGACCCACTGAGCACTGTTGTAAAGCAGCCTCTTCTATTGTCTGATTATTGACACATCTGCTCTTAAGTTTCTCTTCCATTTCTCCCACATTCCACAAGCATATCTCAGTGTTCATTCTCTCTCTCTCTCTCTCTCTCTCTCTCTCTCTCTCTCTCTCTCTCTCTCTCTCTCTCTCTCTCTCTCTCTCTCTCTCTCTCTCTCTCTCTCTCTCTGTGTGTGTGTGTGTGTGTGTGTGTGTAAGTGGCTACAGGGTGGGTAGCAATTTTTAAATAAAGCATTAATTCTTTGCAAGCAATGAGATCTACAAATGAAATTCACAAGCATGTGGAAGACACCAAAAAATAAATATAATCCAAAACATCCAGCTGCTCTACTCGGTCCTTGACTTCATTTGTGTTGCTTCTAGTTTACTTCCAGTGTAGAGGAAGTTTAACAAAATATATTTTACTCAATTTGAAAATGCCCCACAATGATTACTCAATGACCTTCTGTTCCATCTTGGCAACAACAGCTGAGAATCCCAAGTGTTTCCAAGTTCTTCTCCGGCAAATGATCAGCCCTTTCTCTCAATCAATCTTTCTTCCAACTGTGTTCTTTTCTCCCTGCCTTTTCCTCTGTTTTGCCGCTTTTTTTTTCTCCACCTTGAGATCTGTGACTTCACTCATCACAAATAAAAATGCCAGTAGTGCTGAGAATTTAGATTGAGAGGAGTTTGGGGAGAAAAGGGTGCCTTTTCAATGTGTAAACTCTCTCCTTGGAATCCACTTCTGTCTCCACATTAGCCTCTTATAGTAAATTAACCCAGTTGCGACAAAGTGATGCTGGCAGGGATGAGCAATGTGTGCCAAACAAATGGCCAAGAATGCACAGAAGCAGATGGAAGGTCTCATGGTGCCTATCTTAGTACTTGAAGAATTATGCAATTTGGAATGTTTTACACTGTTGAGGCAAAAATCTATACATTGTACAGAAGCACCAGTAGCCTGCTGAAGTTATTTTTAGCTTGCTTTTGGTTATTGTTTTAGTAATAATTAAGTATGCCTTTATACAGATGCAGAAATACTATACATCTATGATCATATGCATTTGCTACCAGACCAACATAAATACCTTCTACCAATCTGCTTAGATACTAAGAGAAAACATGCTTATAATATCTGTTTATTAAAATATATATTCATGAGAGAACAGGTAAATCTCTTGGATACACTGCCAACCTTTAAAATTCCTTTTAATGGAATGGGATATTACATATAGCATCATTTATCCCCAAATAAAAGGTACCTGCTTTCAAGCTCAAATTATTACCAAATGCTTTGTCTCCTTTTATCCTTGCCACCAAGTTTTTTTGTTTCTTCATTTGTCACATTATATGATGATATAAATACCTGTAGAGGAATTGCCAGTGAGGCTGGAGGGAGGCGTCAAGGGAGGGCCTAGCTTGGAGTTATTGTGCAGCCACAAACGGCATAAGCATGACCTCGCCACAAATCCATAAAGCCTTATCTGGTGATTCCCAGGGAAAGCAAGCAGTCTGGGGAGATTCTTGTAACATAGGTGAAAAACAATCAAGTTATAGGCTGAGACTTTTCACAAGTGATTCTGGTTGCTTGCATCTGACAGTATCCTTTCCAAAAGATTAAAAGGTAGCATACTATAGGTTGGTTTATGGGCCTGTAGGTTCAAACTTATACAACTTACATAACCATATCAGTAGCCTGCAATATAACTTGGAACACAGTTGCAGAAATCCAAGATAACTCCACTTTCACTGCAATGATTTCACTGAGGATTGCTCACATTTTGATGGCTTTTTCCCCATTCCCTGTCATGTGAGTAGCTTTTATACATCTGTGAACAAATCTATAGCACAGTATTTAATCTGAGTGGTGTTTCTGTACTTTTGTTTTAATGATCAGAGCCATTTACTGATTTACAGTGTTACAATAGCTCCCAGCATTTTCTTTATTTCCTGTAACAATTCTCTTAATTTGATAGGAGATGTGACTTTCAAAGGCTGGCCAAATACATTGGCCCTTTTGATTAGAGATGTGTTGAATCCATTTCAATTGACAGCAAATTCTTTCAGCTTTTCCCTTAATAGTTAATTTATACTGCAAGATTAGTATGTTAATTTATACTTTCTTGGCATAATTTATACACTGGATGTGTTGGTTTTAATTGGGCAAAAATTAGGTTCGTTTGATTGCCTTACAGCAGCTAAGAATTATTCATGTTGAAAAATCCTCCTCTTATGGAACATTTTACGAAGCTAATGTGGCCACTGGAGATTTCTGATTAGCTTCACTAGGAAAATCAGTGATAGGTTGCTTTCCTGAAGTCCCAGCCCCTCCCCCTATGGTCCAGTTGGGAAGTAGGACAAAAGAGTTGCTTTGTTTATTTGTTTTTCTATCAGAGCTATTATATTAAAACAACTAGAACTAGTGCATATCGGATCTACAATGGTATAATGCTATGAGAACATTATTTTCAATGCATGTCTGTTCAGCAGTGGGATATGTCAAGAAGCTATGAAGAGGATACAACATTTGTTTTCTTTTCACTAAAGTAAGAGGGGGAGAAAATTGGAAATAATCTAAGTCTTAGAAATTACTGCTCATATCCATGGCCAAATAGTCAATCACCAATATAATATAGTTGAAAGTCGTAGGCTTCAAACAGTCTCAGAGACACCTTGTGACAATCTTAACAAAAGACACTTTTGGATTTTATTTTTAGCTATAGTTTAGGCATATTCACAGGGTTGTCCATGGAAAAATTTAAAACTCATAGTCATGCAATCAAAACATTGTTCTTTTATATATGCAGCACATGGCGAAGGAGGATGAGACTTGGAGTGCATAGCATTCTGTGACCCCTCCCTGTGACACACCTGTTCGTTCGAGATTATTTTACGATTCTGTATAGCACAACATCCAGAAGGAAGTCTTCTAAAAACAAATGCTTTTCACAAATTCTTGATTTTTTAGAAAATAAAAGTCAGGTTGCCAAAATTTAAAAATATTAAAGGACCTTTCTAGAGTGCCATGTGTTCCATATTTCTCATTCCTTGTAATATCCCTCATTGTGGATTTTTGATTTATAGCCCTAAATAGTCTTTAGCATATAATAGAAGATCTTTAATTAAATCCACAAAATCTCACATTAAGGGATAAATAAAAATCCATCAGCCATTTCATTCTCTCACAGTATCCAAGGGGAATTGACAGCCTTAATCACTTCAGCCATTTATACTTTCATTTTAGCTCTATTTCAGTCAAACCATTTAGTGGAGTTTATCAAAATTACAATATCTTTTTTAATCACTCGTCTGGAGCTGTAACACAGAAGCTAATTTCTGGTGCAAAATGGAATATCTCAGAAGCCCAGACCTCAGTAGCAAAGGCACATTAGGATGAAGAGTTACCTGCCACCAACTGATATTTGTCTCTGTAATGAGCTGAACAAGTCAAAAAAATACATCCATAATAAAATTAGGAGACACCAGCAGCGGAAAGAATAAAGTTGGCGTTCCTATGGTCAAAGTTCTTTTGTTAGTAATCCTGGACTTCTTTACCCAACTACCTACAACACCTGTAGTTTAGTTGACACCATAGCTTGTTGCATTGGGACAGGCAGAATTTTTTTAACCAAGGACATTCCAGGATATACAACATGACATGGTAAACTTTGAAATAAGTATAGCACACAAACCAATTAAAGCCCCCCCCCCACAAACATCTTAAGTAAATCAAAAGACCCAGTAGCCCTAGAAGAAGAAAAATACAGGAATCATCTACAACATTCAGTGTGAGAACTGTAATACCCACTATGTGGGACAAACAGGCAGAAGACTAGCCAAGCACATCCATGAACACCAGTTAGCAAGCAGAAGACATGACTGCTCCTTAATTGCATAACACATGGACAGATGTAACCATAGTTTCAACTGGGAAATTGTTTAGCATTCTAGACTCTAGAGAATTCTTAGAAGTCTGGAACCCAAATCAGCTGTCAACAGGCACATAGAGATAAACAACATCTACATACCATTCAAAAGAGATAATCAAAAAATTAAAGATCACAATACTCCTTGTCAGCAATCAACACCCAGATAAACAGAGATTAACTCAAAGATTAATACTAAAGCAACAATCACATTGTAAATAACAGCCTAATCAAGGAATCACCAAGAACATTCCAGGTTCAGAGAGCACTAAGGACGCCTCAGTTTGAAGTAACTGTTAAATACAGTGGTACAGATGAAGAATTAACTTAAGATAGCTTCTATTCAGTGTCAATTTGTACAATATTTTCCCCCTGTTTCTAAAGATGGCAAGTCAAAGATCTTACAGCTATTTTAGAAATCTCCCAGTTCTGCTCTGTGCTGACTAGATCACAGATAGTAACATTGCAGAAATTGTTTGCCCATTCTCTATTTCAGTGTTTCTCAACTAGGCAATTTGAAGATGTGTAGGGAATTCTGCAAATTGAAGTCCACACATCTTAAACTACCAAGATTGAGAAACACTGCTCTAGTTACACAATGCTAGTAATACAGTCCATATTACCATTAAACAGCAACTAGGAACAGGCGACAAGGAGCTTATAAGACCTAATACTTTGCCCTCATTATAATCAGCCTAGAAACCAAGCAATAGCTCAGACATTGTTATAGAAATGTCCAGTGTTATTACTACTGTTGTATAATTTTCTTCAGGATCAAACTGGGGAAATCTTTGCTTATGAATTATATATAGTTTGGTTTCATCCTCTCCCTTTATTAAGCAAAACAAGCAGAGGCATTATCAACACAAAACTGCTTCCAGTTTATACATTAAACATGTACCTATAGATATCCCTGCCTATTCTTGCATGTACAAGGCCCCTAAATGATATGATACCATATTAATTTGGTTCCATTATTCATGTACAAATAACTATGTCTGATTTTATTGAAATGAGAGTATTCTTGTATTTTTCCTCCCAACACTATAATTTCAGGGAAAGCAGGATGGATCTTCACTATTTGTCAGTAGGCAGGTGGTGGAGTGCTCTCTAAAGCGTATGTATTTAGCACAGTCATTAAATTTTACACGGCACATATGTATGTGCTTCCAGGGGTGCAATGAAAATTTATGCTTGTATTTTACATTTTCTGTTTTCTGCATCTGTATCTTGTCAGCTGTATATAAATAGAAAAAGCAAACATCAGGGCAGGTGTAGCTTCTGCATCTAATAGCCCATTCCTTTGACCCTTAAAATGTGCTGGATTTTGGAGATTTTCCTACAGGAAATTGTTTGCAGCATTTGCACAGTAGATGTGCAACTGCTTCATCACCCATAATGCATAGCCATAGAATTTCTATGTGCAGATCAATTCTAGTAAGTGTGTGTAGGGCCATAGCATTTGAGTGAAGAATCAAGGAGAAAAAAACCACAAAGAAAAACTTAGGTGGGTAGTACTATATTTTTTTTTCTTAGCAGCCAGTTTACTCTTTTAAAAGAATGATTTGCTTTTTTCCATAATGCTGTTTTTCACATTAAACTACTTTCCAGGAAAACATTTACAAAGGAGAAAATAATTGATTTTAGAAAACATGGAACTGATAGTTTTTAAATAGCTAATGTGTTAAGAATTTCGGATTGAAAAGCACAATCAGCAACTACACTTTTCCAGCATGGTGTTATGATGGGGTGCTCTTGGATAATGTCTAATTTGATATCAAAAACTTAAACCTATAGCTACACATATCCACTTTATAGGGCTTCCATAACTAAAATAAATGTAATCAAGATTAGAGATCCTAGAAGTCTTATACTGTTTGAATAACCATTCATATTCCAGTCTGAATTTATTTGCTCAGCCTTTTCCAGGCTAAGAAGTTAGGAATGAATAGTTCATTGCCTCACAGCCTTCCAAAATATTCTGACAGTTTTTACTTTAAAAAAATATAGTACCGGTATATAGTTTTAAGGACAAATAAAATATTTTGAAATAAAACACATGTATAAAATAATATGAAGACTAATTTAAGCATTTATTCTAATAAATATTTAAATTCATATCACATGTAATTATTGTAACTTTTAGTTTGATTTCTGTTAAATATTTGTATTAACAAATAACTGGACAAAAATAGGTATATGGATTTACTGTAACGTATAAATGATACTGAATAAAAACAAACTAGATTAATCTGTCAAGCTGACGCCAATGAGTTACTCATTTACCAAAAGCAGTTTGATGTGTAAGAGACATTCATCTTTTTACATCACCAAACTGTCAGATACTTTCTGAAATCCTATCATAATACAAATATTTACTCTACTACAATGAATGGGATATATGAATCGAAGCATTTTAATTACATGGACTTCCCATTGTTCTATATTGGTGTGTGGCTATGGTGATTGGCTGGCCTGGAAGAAACTCTGCCATCTATAGAAGTAAATATATAGAATAGATTAGGAATAGTTAAATAACTAAAAGTTTAGCAGACCATGTTGTCTGTTGACTTTGGCCATGACTATCAACTGTTGCTGTCAGTTTAGTTATGGGGAAATATATTGATTTATCTAAATAATTAATACAGTGAATCTAAACACATTTTCTAGATCTAAAAGCAATCCAGGATGAAAACTTTTATATTTTTCTCCAAGGGTAGCTCACTAATTTCAAGTGGGTTTTCTGTAGGATGGATAGATGATAGATAGATAGATAGATAGATAGATAGATAGATAGATAGATAGATAGATAGATAGATAGACAGACAGACAGACAGACAGACAGACAGACAGACAGGAGAGAGAGAGAGAGAGAGAGAGAGAGAGAGAGAGATAATTCTACTGCTAATCAATCAAAAAGTGGCATTTTAGGTATAGTTTCTGGCTGTCTACCTTTCCTAGCAGTGCCAGAGGAAATACAATGGATTGAGTTATATTGATTCTTTGAAATGTATTTGAAGATGGATCCTCACCAAGCTTTGCTATTCAACAGAGCAAGAAGCAGCAGTTCTATAGATGACACCAGCCTTGCAAAACTGTAAACATACGTAATGTTTTTACCCTCAAGCGGAACCGTGAGGTTTTAACTATAAGATTTCATTTTAATTTCATATTTTTAGAAAAAGAAGAAAGCTCCTATGAACAGCTGCAAAGTTAGTTACAAGATTGCCCTTCAGCAAATCTTCATATAACACTATTTATTTCAAAATCAATATGACACTTCTACAAACTAAAGTGTCAAACTGAGCAATACATATTTACGGCACTTCTGGCTAGAATGTTATAATAAGTGTGTTTTTCTTATACTATGAAGACGTACATTTATCACCAAAATATTTCAAATCTTATTTAATTAAAACGAGGATAATTTCTACTTTTAGATTCATAGTGTTAAACCAAATCATTAAAATATAAGGACTGATTATGCTACATTTTTGATCACTACCCCCAGGTTTACAGTACTCATTCTTGAATCCTGTTCCATAGAAAGACATTTATAACCAAGTACAAAGGGCTGCAGAATTATTCCTAAACTTATATTCCATTGAAAAACTAGAACATAAATTACTTATCTGTTCATTAGTTTCTGTGTGACTTAGTCCCATCTATTTATAAGCACCTGGCCTGGCTCATTTCCTACAATCACAATCTACATTGTTTTATGTAGTCATTCTAATAATGCAAAAGTTGCATATTTGTTTATGATGAACAAGCCATGTGACCTACTGCCTAGAATTAGGAATGCTTGGTTATAATCATAGATTTCAATTCTTTGAACTTTTATCCGTAAAAAAGGGAAATAAACAATTTCTTGGCCCAAGGGATTTAGATCTACACCAGCATTGTTATCAGAACCAGAGAAGAAATTTGCAAGCCTTTTATTTCCCAATTTAACTTTATCTCAAGATCTGTACAATAAAGAGATATTTTTTATGTTTGCTCAGAAATAAATCCCAGTGCATTTAATATATTCAACATAAGGCTCCAGACTCCAGTTAGAATATTCTTATTGTTTCATATTTTTTTTAAAAAAGTTAAAAATAGAAAGGAAATAAAGGTAATGTCTACTTTGACTTGACCTTAATTTTACGGAGATATGCATATAGTTTTATTTGCAACAATGCAGAAAGATTTGTCATTATTTTGATCCTTTATTTATTTATTTATTGTCAGTCAGTCAGTTGGGCAGTCTGAAGTGAGGTGTTTTCCTTTTAATCTCTCTCTCAAGTGCTAACCCACTTTGCCATTTTGAAAAATTAGCCAAGATTGGCTAGTATCAGTTTAATCAGCTCAGGGAGATCACAGAGAATACTTGAAAGGGTTATTTCAGAGGGAGATGGCTTGAATATGGTAGAGAGGAGGAGGAGGAGGAGGAGGAGGAGGAGGAGGAGGAACTACCAGGAGAATTGGGAATCCCCCAAGTCTACTGGTAGTAGAAATATTAGTCTTAAGCAAATGTAAAGGGCAAGGATTAAGGTTAGGGTTGGGGTTAAACTGATTACAATTCAGGAGAGGTTTATATAAGTGGCTCCTTACAAAGTCCTTTGTTATCAGTAGTTAAAGCAGCCTAGTGGTGCAGTGGTTAAAGTGCAGTATTGCAGGCAAACTCTGCCCTCAGCCTGGAGTTCAATCTTGATGGGGCTCAACATTGATTTCAGCCTTCCATCCTTCTGAGTTTGGTAAAATGAGGAGCCATTTTGTTGAGGGACGCGGTGGCTCAGTGGGTTAGGATGCTGAGCTTGTCGATCAGAAGGTCAGCAGTTTGGCGGGTCGAATCCCGAGTGCCGTGTAGCAGAGTGAGCGCCTGTTACTCGTCCCAGCTTCTGCCAACCTAGCAGTTCGAAAGCATGTTAAAATGCAAGTAGAAAAATAGGGACCACTCCGGTGGGAAGGTAACAGCGTTCCGTGCGCCTTTGGCATCTAGTCATGCCAGCCACATGACCACGGAGACGTCCTCGGACAAGCACTGGCTCTTCGGCTTTGAAACGGAGATGAGCACCGGGTGCCCCTAGAGTCGGAAACGACTAGCACGCATGTGCGGGGGAACCTTTACCTTTACCTTATTTTGTTGAGGGCACTATGTACATGATGCTTCTACATTGTAAACTGCCTAGAGAGTGCTGTAAAATGCTATGGGGGGAGCCTAAATGCTATTGCTATTCCTATCATTGAAGAGACCCACCGGTTTGCCAGTTCATAGAGAGGTATCTACCCAACAATATGTTGGCACATGTACTGGTGATAAGTGGCCAATAGTTCCATTACCAGAATTGCTGCAAGACATCACACCTTAATAAATCATGTTAAAAGGAATTAAAGGACAATCTAGCTTGGAAAAGATTTTTTTCCAGTTTTAAGTAAAAGCTCAAAATCTAACATCAAAGAAGAATAACATTTTTCCTCTTTCTCATTCTTGGGAGAGGGTGCAAAGAATTCATGAGCATCATGGATGGAGAGCAATGTGGATGGAGAGAAGCTGACAAGTTTTCACAAGTGAGGTTATGGGCCACTTGGTTGCTGGGGGAGCTTTGAGGCACTTAATAAGATGGTTGCTCAGATAAATGGATTGATGTCCTGGTGGAGGGATGAAAAAGCCAGGGAGAGAATGAGAGAATCCACAATGCAGAAATCTTGTTATGGTGAATATAATTTGCCAAAGTAGTTGGGAGACTTGGAATCCTTGAATATATACTGTTTTTATAAATATGCACTGCTCAGTCTATTATGAGAGGGAGAGGACAGAGTGGGAGATTCATTACCATTGAATTCCATACTTGAGTATTGTGTATTATTAGTGTACTGTGTTATGCCATTCTTGTATCTTTATAGCTGTTCTCTAATGAGATCTTTAAAGCTGTCAAAGTTTGAATTGCAGGTGGCATCATTTTTCTTATTGGATTCCAAAGAAGGGAGGCCCCAACTAGTAGATAGCTTACCAGTGGGTTTGATAAAATTAATTCCATGAGACTTGAAAGAGATCCTTGTTGATAGAAGATTTGGGAGAAATCAACTGTCAGACACAGAAATGGCTTCTGTGTAACAGAAGAGACTATGTTACTTTGGATGAAAGAAGTTCTTGTTTCACAACAGGCGCAATATAACAACCATGTTTGGTTTGAGAATATTATGTTTTGATCATCTGATATCATATTGTAGAGAACTTCTTCAGATTTTATGTTCAAATTCCTTTGTGTTTGTATCTACATTTTGTGCACTTCTCTTTTTAAAAAAAAAATCATTGATTTTTAAAAGCAGGAAACTAAAAAATAAAAAAGAAAGAAAAGGCTTGAGAAAAGAAGATAGAAGTGCAAATGGAAAAAAGAAAAATTAAGGGAAATAAAAAAAAGAATGACTTTTGACTTTCTTTGGTAGACATATCAGTTTGAAAAATACATCAAACGTTTACTCTAAGGTTAACAATTATTTACATTATTTCAATAGCCCAATATAATTCTAATTGTTAAATGCCAAACATTTAATTTCTTTTAGTTTCTTGGAAAAAATCCAAAAGTGATTTCCAGGTAGAAACAAAATTAGTCAAAATCTTCTCTTTAATCAAAGCTGTCAATTTTGTCATTGCTGCCAATTCTATCAGCTTCATCATCCATTCTTTTATTGTAGGCATGTATGAGTTCTTCTACCTTTTTGCATATAGAAGTCTCACTGCTGTTATCATATATAAAAGCAAAGTGCCATTAAGACCTTTTTTTGGTTTGTCCATTATTCTTTTCTTCTCTATTAGTTACTTATTTCATGCACATTTTTTTCTAGAAGCATGTTTGTCTTCAATACAGTTCTTGCCATATTTTGATAAATAGTTGTTTCTCTTGCCATTTAATCCAGTTTCAATTATTGTGCAAACAGTTTTGAAAAGGTGAAGCCTGCATTTCAATTGGGCTTCTGACAACCCTCAAGCTTATACAAGTTACTAAATAGCTTATCCTTATTGCCACTTATACGTCATTTACACTGTGTTTCCAGTTACCATATTTCCATTTTGCCCAGGAATTTGAATCAAATGGAGCTCTGGTTTCACTTTATTATTTGTCGTACTTATTCTGCTTTCTAAAGACTTATAGCTATATATGTGCAAGTGTTTTTTTCTATGACAAGCTCCTCTAGCCATAATGGGACTCCAGTTTTAATGTGCAAATACATTAATAATCTGTGCATCGTTTGAAACTGGTCAGAAATTTAATAGACTCCCATGAGCATGGCATCTCTCCCCTGTTCATTAAAGCAACTCACCTTTGCTCAGGCATCCTGGTGGTGATCACTTCTCTGAAGCACATTTTTGAAGTGTGTAAAGTTATAACATTTGGTATTCTTGAAAGAATAAACGTGTCATCGTCTTTCAGCGATTAAGATGCTGGGCTTGTCACTGGAAAGCCACCAGCCCAGGTTCGAGACCCGAGTACCACATGATGGGGTGAGCTCCCATCCTCGCCCCAACTCCTGCCAACCTAGCAGTTCAAAAGCATGCAAATGTGAGTAGATAAATAGGTACCACTACAGTGGGAAGGTAACAGTGCTCCATGACGTTATGCTGGCTACAGGGCCATGGAAATGTCTTCAGATTGATTTGACTAACTATTTAATCTTATGTTCAGGAAAAGAAAATAGCTAAAGTTTTCTTATTCACGTTTTCTAGGTTTTAAGGGTTTCTCCCTATTTCTCCAAGGTATTTTACCTCTGCATTTTAGGAAGCCTCTGTATTTTTTCTAAACAAAATTTAAAAATCTGTATTCTTTTAGAAAATATCTGTTAATTTTCCCAACTTCTCTTTATTTGTCTTGCCTACATATAGCCCATTTGCTCTTTATGTAATTTAATAGAAATGAACATAAATTAGGTAGAATTGGATAACATAGTGGAATGCTAACACCTTGCATGATTTAGTTTTAGGCACTTGTAAAATTAGGAGGCCTAATTTTGTTATATACTTCCATATTTCCAATCTATAGCGAATTGAGAAGCTTTTTTTTCCCTTGAATCTTTGAGCTGTATCTATCTTACCAAGAAATGATGTGATACAAACTTTTATAAAGCAATAAGCTGTATTAGCACTGGATGTTTAGTGAATATAGATTCTAACACTGTCATGAGCAAATATGACATATATGACAAATACTGTGTGTCTGCACGTATGTCTGCATCAGATAAGACAAAATCCATACAAACCTTCTCCTTATTTGATTCAAAAAGAACTATGAAAGATCCAATTGAAAGTGGGGCTGCTGATCCCAGGTAAGATAAAGCTCAGGTTTAATCCTGTGAAGAATCTAGAAAGATCCAGATCACATATCTCTTGCCTAACATACTATGTGGAAAATCCCTGGATGCAGGAGAAAATGGTGCAGTCAAAGCCAATAGCTGTATGAAACTCATTTTGGGGGACCTGCAAATGTAATCACAGCATTAATGACAAAGGGACTTTGATTAACTCTTTGCCTGTGAACCATTTTCACATGAAATTCCACAGTGCTCAGCTGCATTCCCAATCACAGTGGGGAGGGGGGAAAAAGCCCTGAAAATCTAAAGCCCTCGATTGCAGTTTTGATTGTAAAATGACCCACAAGGAAAAGGATTAATAGCTTCTTCCACTTGCTTATTGCTGTAATCAAATTCACAACTTGTCTAAACCTGCATCTGAGGCACACAAATCAAAGAGAGTTCACTCATATATCTCTTTGCATCCTGCATAATGTGAGGTTGCAAAGGATCGGATGCAAACCTGGCCAGATCACTTCATTTCTATTTCAAGGTAAAAAAGCTAATCTGTAAATTTAGGCAAATCTTGCCAATGCTTTGTAGACTAGACTTTCACATACAGTACACACACACACACACACCAAGTATTTCAGTGCATTAATTTGTGCCACTAACCTCTCCTTTTGTGGCATTTCTCATTCGTCTAAGCAAGTGATTGCTTCTACAGCTCTTCTTGTATTCATTGATTTGGGGGTGGTGATAGAGTACTGTACCATACTAATTTTCCCCCCTCTAATGCATTACTCCCTTACTATTATGAAGTTACTTGACAGGTGGCCATTAACAAAATTTGCTTGAGTGTGCTGTACAATGGTGGGGGTGTGAACATGTTTTATGGTGACATTAATGTATGGGTTGGAGGCTGGAAGTACAGGCCAAGGGGAGGAGAAGGGAGCGAGGCTATTTGTCCAAGCTACTAGACTGATTGAAACTTGAGGACTTGACAAACATGCTGCCAGGGCATTGCTCTGAGAGCTGCTTAGATGTATTCAAGATATACTGTTCTTCTATTACCAAATAATCCATTTATATTTCTTGACAGTTGTTTAAGGAGTATTCTGGATAGAGTGATGCTAATGGTAGTTACTCATGTCTAAGCTGCATTAAAAAGGGTTCCCTGTCTTACATTTTGGCAAAACAGCAAAGTAAACAGAAACCTTCCTTTGTATGCCTGTTTAGGCATGTGTGTTACTCCCCAGTTTGCACTTCAAACTGCAATACCACCGTTCATCACAGGAATTTTTCTTGGGGATTGGAGTCCAACACCTGTAAATGGAACCAGGAAAAGTTATATTAGTCTATGTATTATAATAGTCTATGTATTTCCCATTGTCATATAGCTCACTTGGAGCTGAGGCAAGCTCAAAGGAAGTCTGTGAGGCTCCTCAGGAGAAGGTCACCCCACCCCTCCTCATAAGGAACACCTGGTTTGGGTTGACTTAAGCAGAAGCATGGGGAGATTGGTTTTGGGGGGAACAATTATTTGCTTTGGCATGCACTCCCCCAGCTTTGGAAAAACTCAGCCTTGACTTGTGATTCTACCTGTGCCTTGCCTTGTGGACTTGCCTTGCCCTGTGGAACCTGAACCTGGACCTTGTCCCTTGAGCTTGCACCTTGTCTTTGGACTTCCTCTTTGCCTTTGTGAATTGGTTTTGTTGCTTACTGGCTTTTGTTTGACGGATTGTGGGTGGCTACCTTCAGGGAAGTCTGGGGTGGAGACTTACTAGCCTTTGTAGGGCTGTTTGTTGTGTAATTTAACAGAGCAATAAAGGACTCTCTCAATGCCTTCCTCTGCCTAGACGACCCGGGTCATAACAATCTCACTTTGAGGGTCATATTGTTCCAGAGGGTGGGAGTCATGATGGAAAAGGCCCATCTCCTGGACTTGCCGGGCTGGAATTCCTTGGCTGATGGTCATGATGACCCATTCCATTTATCGTGGTTTCCCAGATCGACCAATGAGGAAGATACCAATGTCATAACCATTCTAGAAGATTACTGAAACTTTAGCACTGGGACATCCATAGGGGCATCAAGTGTCCAAAAGGCAGGCATTGAAGCTCCACACTTTTTTATGTGTGCGCAATGCATGTGTGTGAGTTGGACGGCAATATAAATTTGTTTAATAAATAAATTAATTAAATAAAAGGGAACAGGCTTCTGTCATCTTGTTGGACCTCTCTTTCTGATACTGTTGACACTCCTGCAGACATCCCGGCTTAAGCAGCAATTTGCAAGAATCTCAGAGGGAAATCTGTGATCAAATAGCCATTAGGGTAAACACTTCTGACTCCTGACCCTTGACTATGTCCTTGAGCAGCAGAAAACCAATCTGTACACATTTATTGGAGGACAGAACAGCATCCCATCTACTGCTCCTTGTTCTCCTTTTTATTATATTAACATATCAATAATAAGTTATGCATCTGTAATGAGGGGATAATGCATTAAATGGATATGAAAGAGTTTCAGACCTTAGAGTCTTCATACAATGAAATTTGTCAACAAATATTTCCAAATGTCAGCTGTTTCAAGGAGAAAGTCATGCAGAAATTATCATTTTTATTGAAAAGTGCCAGAATCTATATGCAAATTAATAGCAGTGGTAAGAAGATCATTCAGAAGACAAGGATAGAAATTACTAGTCAAAATACTATTAGAGGTATTCACAAAGGGATAATCCCTGTACTAATTTCTGATCTTAGTTCCGTTTTCACTGTCATCATTTTTGAACATGTATTACAACTATGACAAGCTGCTACTCAAGGTCCAGATTTTTGCACGGCTAAAACCAAGGCAGATTCCAGAACAATATACTCCGTCACATAATTAATCAAATCAATGAATAACAGTCAATTGTAGATGAATTTTGCTTGAGAGGAGCCCATATTTTTGAAAGGAATTTGCATGCTCTTTCAGATTTAACTACAACAGCAGTAGGAGATTGTAGCAACCTTCATCTTATTCTTTCTTTCTGGATTAAATTGATTTTCATAGAATTATCTTTTACCTGGTCAGGCAACACCACTTTTAAAACATTGCCTGAAAGAAGGGCAACATGGCCAATAAGCGGTCTTTAGCTGTCATAGCCTTTCCCATGAATGTTAACTTTTTCTACAAAGAAACTAATCAAGTAGAGAACCAGTCTAGAACTAAGAGAAATTTCCTGACAGTTAGAACAATTAATCAGTGGAACGACTAGCCTTCTGAAGTTGTGGGTGCTCCAACACTGGAAGCTTTTAAGAAGAGATTGGACAACCATTTGTTTGAAATAATATACAGTTTCCTGCTTGAGCAGGAAGTTGGATTAGAAGACCTCCAAGGTCCCTTCCAACTCTGTTATTCTGTTATTCTATTCCGTTAGAACAGAAGTGTCAAACTCAATTTCATTGAAGGCTGCATCAGCATTGTGGTTGCCCTCAGGGGGCCGTGTGGGTGTGGCCTGGGTGGGCGTGGCCTACTGGGTGGGCATGGCTAGAGTGCATATGGCCTACTGGGTGGGCATGGCCAGCTCTACATCGTTCGCATCAAGGGTGCCTATGGGGGCCTGGGTAGGGACAGATCTGCCTGGGACAGATCTGAGGGTCTCTGGCAGAAGGAGGGTCTCTGGGCCAGGGCCAAGGCAGCGGGGGCCGTTCCCTCACTGTTTCCAGGATGGCTTCGCGGGCCACATGAAACCACTTCGCAGGCCGGATCTGGCCCTGGGCCTTGTGTTTGACATGTCTGCATTAGAACTTATTCTATCTATGGTAATTTTGGATGCACCAAGACTAGAACTGTACCATATAGTGACACCTCAGAAATTTGTGACACATGAGAAACTGGAAGAGTTATATAACTTCTGGAGCAAGAAAAAAACACACATAAAACTGACACATATGGTGCAATGCAGATTCTTAATAAGGAGCTGCCAATACAATCACAGATATATAAATGCTTGGATATCTGCTCTCTGGTTTCTATTGCAAAGTCAGCGTCTTTGTTTCTAGCATATGTTTTGAATTGCTTCTTAATTACGTTTCTGCAAACTTCAAGCATTATGTGAGATATTTCCATTTTCTGTCTCCTGACATCCTCAGCTTTCCCAGCTACCCACACTTCTGGCTCAGATTATGTTTGAAGCATGGCAGTCTTGTCAACTGAAAGCTGAGCTATGCAATAAATGCAGGCCATGGCTGTAAACACATGGTCTAACATCTTGAATTTATTGAAGAACACTATTGTGGTTTCCTTATATTATTAACATGCCATCCAGCTCAAAACCAGGCCGTTTGGTCAATTTAAGGTTCACCGCTTTTAAGCAATTTCTGTCTGCTTAATGATACTTGGAACAATTTGACCAGTCTCCATAGATGGTTCTTAATAATATTGCTTTAATTAGCTTGGAGTGTTGTAAGAAATTAAGGCAAACACATACTTGTTCATCGAATAATGAATAACCAACTGATTAATGAATGATAGAAGAGATATTGAACAAATCTTATGCATGCTAACACTATCTCTTTCTGCCAGTCTTTGTCTTTGCCATCATTTGATATGGGAATCACCAAAACAATCAGTCAATCTCTTTGGGGCAACTTTATTAAAGCTTTCCATGGTTCTTCACAGTAGCATAGATATGCTCAGGAACATGTGCACTGTGGGAACATGCCATGTTATTGTTTCACTATTAAACTTTGTCAGTATTCATCCATGCAATATGACTACTTTAATTATGTCTTTAATTACCATCAAATATCTTATTCAGGTTATTTTCATTAAATTCATCTGATCTTTATAATTTCTGAACTTTATAATTTCAGATACATTTCTTTATAAGGGATATCTGAGGGAACACCTGCGGCCGGCATCAAGTTCCCTTCGTCCAGTGCGCTCCCACAGGGAGGGCCTTCTCAGGGTGCCGCCGGTTAAAGATTGCCAGCGGGTAACACCCAGGGGGAGGGCCTTCTCTGTGGGTGCGCCTGCCCACTGGAACCAGCTGCCTGCGGAGCTTAGGACTGCCCCCGACCTTCGTTCATTTCGCCGGGACCTGAAGACCTGGCTCTTCGAGCTTTCCGGCCCAGGCTGAGAGTTTTTTAATTGGGGTTTTTTATATTTTTTCAGGGATTAAATTTAATCTTTTTAATTGTTTTTAAGTTTTGTATCAATGTTTTAAGTTCCCTGTAAACTGCCCTGAGTCCTTCGGGAAAGGGCGGTATATAAATTCAATAAAATAAAAAATAAATAAATAAATAAATAAAGTTTAGACCTAAAAATGAAAACCATTTGGTGTATAAACAATGCACAGCTTAGTATTAAAAGATGCATAATTCAATTCTACTGATACAAAGTTTATAATCTTCTCTTTTTTTGAAAAAAAAAAGAACTTTGGTTAATGGCCAATTAAGATTTTAAATTGTAATAGGTAATTCAGTGACTTCTGTTACTTACTTTTCTCCTGTATCCCATTATAATCTTTATCTGTGTTCTTCAAAGATTTTTAGCTTTCATTGGTAGCTTCATTACATGTTTGGAGTCCATTTTTTTACTTTCAAAACCCATAAAGGACATTATGAAAAGCAAGTAGATTTTTATAACTGGACCCTGGGTATATATTTTATGCAGTGGTGGGATTCAAATATGTGAACAACTGGTTCTCTGTGGGGATGCCGCTTCTGGAAGTCCATTCTGGGTCTGGGCAACAAAAAAATAACTACTGGTTCTGCCGAAGTGGTGCGAACCGGCTGAATTCCACCACTGATTGCATGACTTCTTTAAGAGATAGTGTAAGTTTTCTTATCCAAAAGGTATTTTGGGAAACATATTTACCTCAACACATTTTAGATGTTCTATGAGCTGAGACTCTACCCCTGTGGACAAGGGGCTATCAAAACTACAGACTCATTGAGTCACTTCATAACACTTCACCTGATAAAATACCCAGGGAACACTAATCTTTTTTATGTACAGCTGATGTTATCAGATCAGTATGATGTAATCTCTTTGAATGTAGCTAAATTTTGTTATATTGTGCAAAATTAGGCAGACTTTGATTGCCCAGTACAAATCCACCTCTAAATGTAATATATTATCATGTCTTGGTGCTGGATCTATGGCCATAATAAAAATTACTTAGATGTTCTATAATTTTCAAGACACTCAGCAAACTGATATACACTAATATGTATCTCTAGTTCCTCGATTATGTTTGTTGTTTGAGAACAAGTGTCCTGCAAAGTTAATATTGTTAAATAAATATGTAAATATTTACCTCATAAGTGGCTTCAGAAAGTTTAACTTACATATTGTTGCTTGGAACATGGCAAGTATAGGCAAGTATAGTATGTTCAATATACTTTGCTCTGTGTCTATGAATATTCAACATTCTGTTTTTACTTATTTAGAAAATGTACATATCCTCCTAGTCACTCACAGCAACTCTAGAATGGCCATGTAAACAATTCAGTTGTAATTTTCAACCTAAATCCATTCTAAGAATTCTGTATCTTGTAAGAGCATCTCTATATTGGGTCCAAGAGTAGCTATATGAATGCTTCGGGGATGGAATCAGAAAGGGCAAATTAGTAAGTTTGAAGTTGGCTATAGATGGGTGTAACTGTGAGAGAGTAGAGAATATTTTGATAAAAAATTGCTTTATGATTAGGGAGGATCTCGGGGTTCTGCTGATTCAGTCACAGAATATTTTCCAAAGTGCATATGAAACTTTAGTGTTGCTGACATCAATCTGATTTTTAACATTGGCATTTATTACATGGCATTTTTCTCTCTTCGTTTGAAAACTGTCTTAAGGATGTTAGCTAGTTACATGGAATTGAAATAATTAATGAATAATAATTTGGGAGGGTCAGAATGGGAGGGGGAAAAAGAATCTTTTCAGCTCTAAAAATATTTTTTTTTCTAAAACAGACCTTATGAGGAAAATGCTATTAGGTAGTCAGTGTCCTAGCTGTATCAAAAGTAAATGCAATTTGCATTGATAATTATTATTCAATGGACAGATTTATTTATACTGCTGTGGTGTAGCTTTGCTGTAAACAGTTACATATAGCCACAAATTAAAAATAACACATAAATGAAAGATAAGTTCAAATTCTTATTGTCAAGTTTAAGACGTAAACTTGAAGTAAACACCACTGTCCTATCAGTTTAGAGAAAATGGATTTTTTAAAATGTGCTTAGCTATTCCATAACTCTAAGTAATAAAGCTAGCCAAAAGTGGATACCACATAAAAACTTCTGAACCTGATAGTAAATATGTAGCTTTCTCATGAGATACCCTATTCCTTAAGAATCACCTCCCGCCAAAAAACGGGCATTTAGAAAAAGTATATTTTTAACCTGACATGATTATTTTGCATAAAATTAAGTGTGAATGTGCATTGAACTGTGTTATTTCACTTCAGCATTTATTTGCATCCCTCATATAACTTTCAGGGGAATATATATATATTTTATTTTGGTAAGGGGCATTCATTCTTAGTGCAGCATTTCCTGTGTTATTTTAAGAACTTTACTTTTATTATAAGAGTCTTATCTGAAACCAATTTATAATCCCACTCAGACCTCTTTTTGCATCACTTGCTTTCTGCCTTTGCAAGACTGGATTAAGATATCATCCTATCCAATCCTTGAGGAAAAATAACAGTCTCTTGTTCTGCCATTTATTTAGTGGAGTTTCAATTCTCTAATTCATTAAAACATGCTTGGAAGTAAGAGAAAAGTAGCTTTGGGCTGAGAGTAATGATAAAATAGTAAGAGAGATGATATACTCAGATGTGTTTGTTGGGAGAGATATGATTACAATAATCTTCTTTACTAAAATATTTTCCCAGTATTGCAAATTCATGGATCTTCCTGCAGGCCTATTGGGTTCTTCACCTTTCATTTATTGCATACAAAAATTTCCATAAAACAAGTACACTATCATAGCGATTCAATTTGCTACTGGGTAGACAAGCCACTTTGGTTTAGTGCAGGAGTGCCAAACTGGTGGCCTGTGGGCCGGATGCATCACATTCAGGCCACGCCCACCCTGGCTCCACAAAGGGGAAAAAAACCCATCATGATACGTCACGATACATCATGTGACGTAATCAAGTTTGATACTCGTGCTTTAGTAGTTAAAGGATCAGGTGAGAAACCAGGAGAGTGTGAGTTCTAGTCTTATTTTAGGGATGAAATCCAGCTGGGTGAATTGGGGCCAGTCACTCTCTCTCTCAGCCCAACTCATATCAGAGGGTTGTTACTGTGGGTAAAATAGGCGAAGAAAGCAGTATTATATATATTCACCATCTTTATTTATTTATAAATATAATAAAGGTGTGCCATGAAGCAAATATGGGTAGGGTGTCTCAAGAAATCTCCAGGCCAAAAGCAAGGACCTCACCGGCAGTCTTCAGACTGATGATGTTACCTAGTTTGGTAGTGAAACGTCTGCAAGGAAACCACCAAGCTCATAGATTACCAAGGACCCCACAGTCTTCAGACAGCAGAATTAAAAACTTCAGTTCTTGGAGCTGCCAGACTGTCAAGAAACACAGCTAAGAGATCAGGAAGGAAAAAAGCCCAACTAGGAATCTGCAAACTCAAGCAAGCCTACAAACCATACAAGCACAGTTGCAGCAACTCAGATACATACTGTAACTCTACAAACCAGCTCCAGAGACTGTGAGTGCTGGTGGGGTGGGGGAAGGAAAGTGTTGTGATTCAGGGTCAGCCTGTGGGTTCAGCAGTTGGGTCGGACGACTCAGAGGAGGAGGGGGGTGTTGAAGAGCTTGCTGAGGGGATTGAAGATCTTGCTGATGAGAGCCCTCAGCCAGGCCCCTCCCACCTGGTCACGACGGAGACCCAGCTGTGTGAGCCTGACAGCGTGGATGAAGATGACCCACAGCTGGCCCTGTTCAAGGACGCCTGACGCAGAAGGCAGTCAATCAGGAGTAAACAGAGGAAGGCAATGGGGCACCTTGGAAGGAGGCAGAGAGAAGCCACGCCCTGAACTGTATAAAAGGGGAATGCGTGGGAGGGCTGGTTTGCTGAAGGCAACCGCTTGAAAAGCTCCTGTTTCTTGGTTCGTGTCTTGTTCCGTTTGTTTTTGTATCAATAAATTTGGCAGGCTTAATTCCAGCCTCTTGCCTTCTTGCAAAAGGGGTTGTCCCTGCCTTTTCTGCAGGGCCGGTAGCAGGCTGGTACAGAACAGAAAACCCATTTGCAAGTCTTTAAAGGAGTGGAAGGGGTTTTCACATGCAAAGTGAACTAAGATTCACTACAACAGGGGTCCCCAGCCCAGAGGCCACGGACCGGCACCAGGCCACAACATGCCAAAACCGGGCCACACAAACAAGCAAAGCCCCATCTGCGGGATGCAGGCAGTATGTGAAACCACCACCACCCGGTCCGTGGAAAAACTCTCTCTATGGAATCAGTCCCTGGTGCCCAAAAGGTTGGGGGCCACTGGACTACAAGAACTAAAATTTTAGGGGGAAGTCTTTATTTCTAAAGAATTTAGAAATAATGAAGATAGGGAAAAAAGTGCTAAAAACATAGAGATAGGAATATAGAACAGAGAGATGAAAATCATAGCTTAATAGAAATAGTTGTATAAGACAGGAGAATAAGATAAGTAGAAAAATAGAAACAAGCAGAGAAATTACAGATACTATAGGTAGTCAATGACTGATGACTACAACTGAGGCCAAAATTTATTTTGTTAAGTGGGACATTTGTTAAGTGAGTTTTGCCCCATTTTACAACTTTTCTGCCACAGTTGCTAAGTGAATCACTGCAGTTGATAGGTTAGCAACCTGGTTGCTAAGTGACTCTGGCTTCCCCATTGACTTTGCTTGTCAAAAGGTCACAAAAGGTGATCACATGACCTTGGGACACAGCAAAGGCCATAGATACCAACCAGTTGACAAAGAATCTGAACTTTGATCACAGGATCATGGGGATGTTGCAAAGGTCGTAACTAGGAAAAAACGGTCATAAGTCACATTTTTTCAGTGCCATTGTCACTTTGAATGGTCACTAAATGGACTGTTGTAAGTCAAGGACTACCTGTATTCGACATATGACTGTAATGGAGTCTGCCCAGTATGGTTGTATGTTGTGATAGTCACAAATCGGGTCAGTCACAATTTTACAATTTTTTGTTGCAGCTGTTAAGCAAACACAGTGATTGTAAAACAGTTGACACAGTCATTAAATGAACTTTCCAGTGGTTAAGCAAACCCATTGTTTGCTAAGATGCAGTTTTGCCCCAAACCAGAAGTAACATGTAAAATGCAAGCATGGTACAGCTGAACACTTTAAATGCCCACAAATGCAATGCAGCTATCTAGCTAAGCACCCAAAGTGTAATCTTGTTTCTGTGAGGGGTGCAACTGTCAGAATTTTGGAACTGAGTCATAATTCCATTATTCCCAGTAGATCATAACTTTGAACAATTACTAAACAACATGTTGTAAGTTGAGGACTAGCTGTAACATTAAGTTTAGAAGTCGGGAATAAGGACAATAAACCAATTTTGTGTGGGGAAAACAAGTATAGTCTTTGTGCCTGTATTCTGTACCAAATTAAGAAAAGTCCTAACACAGGAATGTAAATAAAATAAATATTCTGTAAATTTCTGCCATGGACAGATAAATAGGAAAACAGCCCCAAAAAATATCCATCTGCAAAAGGCAAAGGGCAAAACACGATATCTAAAATGTTTTGTACTTTAGATAATTAATCATAAACAAAAAAAGTGTAAGCATTTACACTGACAGTATGCTGCATTTAATAGAAACCCAAGATTGTCAGAAGCTTGGACAGATGGTTTTTGAAAGATTTCGTATATGATCCCTACTTATCTCCATAAGATAAGAAAACAATGGATAATCAGATGAAGTGTGAAGACTTAAATTCCCAACATAATTAATGACAATTAGTTCCAATCCACCCACTGAAGTGCAGAACTGCCCTGGGGAAATATAAATGTGTGTGTGTGTGTGTGTGTGTGTGTTTGATAGCCCTATTGGCTCAGACTGCATATTCCTGTGACAGTTCCATAAAGATGCAAACAATGATGCAATCATCAGAAATTTTGAAATCATCTTGTCAAAGCACACTCCTACTTAAATGGAATGTCCAATTAGATCAGACGTGTCAAACACAAGGCCCGGGGGCCAGATCCGGCCCATGAAGTGATTTCATGTGGCCCATGAAGCCACCCTGGAAACAGTGAGGGAACGGCCCCCACTGCCTTGGCCCTGGCCCAGAGAACCTCCTTCTGCCAGAGACCCTCAGATCTGTCCCACTCCTGCCCAGGCCCCCATAGGCACCCTTGATGCAAACGATGTAGAGCTGGCCATGCCCACCCAGTAGACCATATGCACTCTAGCCACGCCCACCCAGTAGGCCACGCCCACCCTGGCCATACCCACCCGGCCCCCTGAGGGCAACCACAATGCTGATGCGGCCCTCAATGAAATTGAGTTTGACACCCCTGAATTAGATCATTTTCTTCATAAACCTAAACTATCCTTTTTTCTTGCTTTCCTCCTGAATTTGCAGAGGGTGCTTCCAGTAGAAAGCGACCATGGCAACATTGAGATTTTTATTTAAATTAGAATTTAATCCTACAGATTTTTCCTTCTATGTACCCTGGCTGTCCCCTCTATATGTTAATGAATGACATAATGCTGATTAGGTTCACAGATAGGTTGCTATTGTGAGGTCAACATCTGTGGACTTAAAAACAAATGACAGGGAGTGCTTGGCATAGGAGATAATAAATGTTTTGGATAGGGTTCTTTTAAAGAAATACTTACAAAATTGAGAAACAGAGAAGATGCAAGAGTAGCCACAAATTATGTTATTTCTTCCACTCTTGGTAAATGTGAAATAGTTCAGCCCACATAGTCCATAGGTTAATAGAGGTGATACAGAATAGTCAGATAGAATCATATCTGATTGTGGATTTGCCTGGTCTAGCTCATTTTTACCTTGAATTCCTTGCTTTAAAATGCAGTTAAGAAACAAGTAGCTTAATGACATTAATGACGGGTACTCCAAATGGAAAGCAGCTATAATAATCAAAAGAAAAAAAGGAATTCAACACGAAATCTTCTCGGTAGGATTCCTTTGCATTTTTACTTCCTCTCCAAGGTCAATCCACTGATTGTTTCCCTATGAAATTAATTTTCTGTGATGTAGTGAAGTCAATAATTCTTTCTTTAAAGCTTTGGTGTAACAGTAACCACTGTCAGGCAAGATTATTAATACAGTAGATGTGAAAATTATACCAGCTGGGTATTATTTTGCTGTTATTCACTTAACGGGGAAAAAACCACCCTCAAAAGCCATTTTTATTATGTACAAATGAAGCATACCCAAGGTACACTATTATTTTCTTTGTGATGAGAGAAAGCTAGATAAGGTGGCATAATATTTATTCACTGTATTTTATACTGTGAAGGCACAAGGATTTTTATCTTGCTGCACATAGTTTATTTCTGTAGCTATACAAGGGAACTTAAAAGGTATCTGTAGCTATACAAGGGAACTTAAAAGGTATCTTTGTGGATGACTTCTTTTTCTTCATTAGGAATTTCTTGCTTATACAAACAGTGATATGACCCAAACTGATATGACTGTAAAATCTGTTGCTATAATCAGCTTATGCAGAAAACTTCATAGCAGCCTGAGGAGGAAGAGGAGGAGGAGCAAAAAGAGGAAGAAGAGGAAGAAGATGATCTTTTTGAAATAATGAACCTTAAACAATATATTAACTGTGAAAAGTGAATGTAAATGCATCCTTGTGTAATCCAGACTTGGTTGGCTGTTCATACGGGACAGGTATCATGATTTTTTTTTTCTTTTAGCTGATAACAGGGCTTTTTTGTTATAGAACGCATGGAATGCCATTCAGGCACCTTTTTTTGAACCAAAGAACTGGTTCCTTCTAAGCTGCCAGCGCGAGTCCAGGTATGCCTCCAGAGCGATTTTGAGGACCTCCAGCAGCCCAATCTTGGCTTTGGAGGCCTGGAAAAGGCCTCAGCTGCCCGGATCTATGGCTAAAGAGTGATTTTGCGCTCCGCCCATAGCCGATCCAGGCTCTGGAGGCCTTTTCCAAGCCTCCGGAGCCCGGATCGGGCCACTGGGGGGCTGCAAAATTCCTTCCTAAAGCAGCTTCTTCTCTCCCCGCCCTCGGTAAAGGGCTTTCAGCTGGAGCCAGAGCTGTGTGTGAGTTCCGGCACTTTTTTTTTTTTTACAAAAAAAGCACTAGCTGATAATATCTTGGATCCTAAAACTATAAGCTGAATATACATGGAATAATCTCAAAAGCAGAAATTCGAGTTTTATTTTTCTATTTTTTTTATTTTCCCTGAACAATAAGCCCTTGTTTTGGGACAAGGCGCACACGTAAAAATCAAGATAGGACAGAGGTGGGCAGGTGGAGCTGCTTCAAGCACGCCGCACCCATTTACCTTAGGACCACTGCAGTCAGGCCTCCCACACCCCGACACCTGTTGTGCCGCTGACCAAGTTCTTCTATTGTGCACCAATTGCACCGCTACTGCCACTGCTGCTAATTGCAGCAGGAGATGGCAAGGCTGATTGAGTGGCAGAAGCAGCGGAATTGGCACGACAAGCCTCACGACCTCCTGTCATGATCAGTGGTAGCGGCACAATCGGCAGAATGAATCATGCAGCCTTCTGTGAGTGGCAGCAGCAGTGTGACCGACACGAGCCACGTGGTGTGATATGCCATGTGGCATGCAACTACAAGTTGCCACAGAAGAACTCAGGAGCCGCATATATATGTGTACACACACACACACACACACACACACACACACACACACACACACACATATATATATATATATATATATATATATATATATATATATATATATATATATATATATATATATATATATACACTTCTCCCAGAAGAACGAAGCTGAAGCCACCAGCCTGAGGATGACGGATGAGATTTTGTCGAAACGTTGCCCTGATACCTCTAATTCTACGTGGGGAAAAACCCCAATGACCAAAGATCTACATATATACATATACATATACATATACATATACATATACATATACATATACATATACATATACATATACATATACATATACATATACATATATATAGTCTCCAAAAGAAGTATCAGGTCTTATTTTGGGGGATGACTTACATGACTTAGGCTTAAGCGGATATTATATCATCAGTACATGACCTGTTTCTTTCATTACCTTCCATCTGTAATTTCTCCTATCACTTGAACAAAATTCAGTATCAAAAGTGTGATTCTTTCCCTACTTACTAAACATTCTCTTATAATATAATATCACATAAGATGCATATGAAGTATGTATACTTACATGCTAATGCAAGATCAAGCCTGAAAGATGGATGTATAGCCCCAGTCTTACTTTACTACAAACTTGCTAAATAAAAAAATAAATTTAGGAAAAAAGTATTACTTTGCATTTAACCATCCCTGTGCAAAAGTTGCTGGGTGATTTTTCGTATTGGGATAGGGGAGACATTACGACTATAAACCTTTTCTATTTTTTCCTCCTCAAATAAATGGGCATAGTCCAAATTGATTTATGTACTTATGTATATTAAAGGCAGTGATAAGCAATATGCATAAACTGAATTTCCAGAATATACTAATATTTCAGATTTCATGTGGATTCAGTTAATTATGTATACAACATGTGTCCTTAAACATAGAACTATCCCATCACAGCAAAAATTGCTCTCAGTGGCTTACAGGATATAAATAGAAGAGATTAATATATCCAGAGTCACAAATAAAGCAAACAGAAACTAACACATAACAAGAGTAACAACAACAGTCCTCCAAATCTAGAAAAACTAAAACAATAAAAAAGGGAAAAGGAAAGAAAAGATGAACTCCGGGGAAATCTTCCAAAACAATTCCTTCAAGGATTTCCAAAAGATAGCAAGGAAGGTTCACTGTTTTTCAAATTTGGCAACTTTAAGGTGTGTGGAGTTCAACTCCCAGAATTCCCCAGGTAGCATACGGGGATTTAAAGTCCACATATTTTAAAGTTGCTGAAGTTGAGAAACACTGAATTAAACTGATTGCTACGAGGAGGTAGCAATACATATACAACATAGATTAATAGATAGGTTCAGGTGCAAGCTCAGATAGATATATTTATAGATATATAGATATAGATAGATATACATAGACATAATCGAACACATTATACACACTCTCTCACACACACTGCATATATAAACTGTAATTTTAATCATTCTTTAATAGTTGTTGGGCTTTCTTACTGAAAACACATAGCAAGTTTGCTCTACATAGGTAACAAACATTTCCCAAAAAGGTTTCAAGCTTTTTTGGATATCAATGTTAGTTCAAGAATCTATGAAGCATACAATAAAATCATAGGTTATTTTAAGCTTCAAAAAGGAAAGTGGTAGGAAATGGGGGAAGCTAAAAACTGCTTGCCCAAATAAACTTTCCCAGGGAAACTGTCAGCTCATCCATAAAATATTTATAAGGTCAAGAAAGGCTGACCAAGCTAGGCAATGATAGAGGGAGGGGAGCAGAGCTCTGAGAAAGCAAAAGAAAGTAACTGCCTAGAAAAAAAATGACATTTATGAAATATTGCCTTTTTTGTTGTTTTTGCAATCTTGTCCCACCAGCTCATAGTTACATGCTAACGGCTTCATTAATCTCATTAGTACATGATACCGTGTCCAATCAAATGCTTTTCCATTGTCTATATTGTCTACACTCAATCAAAGACTTCAGTGCACACACACACATACCTACATACAAACACACACACACACACACACACAGAGAGAGAGAGAGAGAGAGAGAGAGAGAGAGAGAGAGAGAGAGAGAGAGAGAGAGAGAGAGAGAGAGAGAGAGATTTAATTTGGAGAAATCTGTAAAGAAGGGCTGTAACCCCTCCTCCATTTAGGCCTGTTTTTCATTCCAGTGCTGTCAATAAACCAATTTGTTCTTTATTATAATTGTGTTCTAGTCTCTGGTTCAAGTATACCCTTAGGAAAATTGTATAAATTGGTAGGAGATATTTATTACAGATATGAAAAACTGAGTAAGTCAAAAATAGAAAGTGTTGACCCTCCTTCTTTTCAGTTGCTCTGAAAAAAAGAAAGAAAGAAAGGCTTTTTAAAATTCAGTATTTAAGAATTCAGTAATAACTGGCAACATTTTTTAATGGAGCCTCTAACCTTCTTCTACAGAATCCTCTCCAATGGAATGATTGTGTTTCCAGTTTATGCTTCCTGAAAAGTAAAATTTAAAAATGGAATACAGATTCTACATAATACACCATTTAAAAACAATCAAATATTGTCTTTAGCTAAATTTTTTTTTAAAGGTGGCCCTTGTGTTATCAAAACAAAACAAAACTTTGCATCTGCTTTATGGTAACAAATACATTCACTTAGAGCAAAGTAAAACACTTTCAACAGCCAGTTTGATCCAGCACTTGAGGCACCAGGGTAGAAAGGAGGAGATTGTGATATGTCTGGAGATTCTCAGTCATCCAGGTCATGGTTGTCCCAGGAGGCAACTGGACTTTCTTGTTTTTCTTTGAAGATGTTTCACTTTTCATCCAAGAAGCTTCTTCAGCTCTGACTGAATGGTGGGGAATGGAAGGATTTATATTCCTTGCAGACAGCTGTTCAGCCCTCTCTCATCGCACGGGGAGGGAACCGACATCTCCAGTCTCTACAACACAGTCTTTTCAACAGTTCCAAGAAAGCTCCACACTCATTTGCACTACTTAGGTGACCTGAAGACACAGATAAACCTCCAGGTAGCTTTAATGACTCTCTAAAGGAGTGCAAATGACCAGCTGTCTGCAAGGAATATAAATCCTTTCATTCCCCACCATCCAGTTAGAGCTGAAGAAGCTTCTTGGGTGAGAAGAGAAACGTCTTCAAAGAAAGACAAGAAACTCCAGTTGCCTCATGGAAAAAAAAAAACCTTTGGGACAGGAGACTGTGAGTTCCAATCTACCTTAGCTATGAAAACCCTCTGAGTCACCTTGGGCCAGTCATTTTCTCTCAGCTGACTTCACCTCACAGTATTGTTGTTGTGGGGAAAATAGGGGGAGGAAGGAGTATTAGGGATGTTTGCTGACCAACTTGCAAGCACACTTGAGGTCAAATTTTGCATTGCTAAATTGAAGCAGTTAAATGAGTTTTCCCCATTTCATGATTTTTTTGCCACCGTTGTTAAGTGAATAACTTCAGTTGTTAAGCGAATCATGCAGTCATTAAGCAAATTTGGCTTCCCCCAATGACTTTTCTTGTTGCTTGTCAGAAGCCGGTTACAAATAGTGACCACATGACCCCTGGACAGTGCAACTATCATAAACACAAGCCAGTTGCCAGGTGCCCAAATTTTGATCACGTAACTGTGGGAATGCTAACGTTGGGGTCATAAGTGTGAAAAACAGTCATAAGTCACTTTTTCAACGCTGCTATAACTTCAAACAGTCACTAAACAAATGGTTGTAAGCTGAGGACTACCTACATTGTGAAAATTATAAAGGCAGGATATAAACAAATGAATAAAAATAAATAAAATCTATGGAATATATGAACTACAAATGGATGATTCACCTCTAACAGGAGATTGAAGAGAATCTGGAAAATCCTTGCTTATGGAAGAAAGACATTTGAGCTCCTATTACATTCTTATCAGATCATTTCAAAAAATTAAAACAGTAATTCTTTTTGTTCTTTTTTTTTCAATCCCTTACTCTCAACTAAATTGTTTTGCCGTCACATAGCGATGAGCACTAGCTACAAAAAGAACATGGTTTGTGGGACTTAATAACTGAGAATAACAGTACTATTATCACAAGAGAAGAGAACATGAAAAATACACATACGAATACCTAGATTTGACAGCAGTCCAATTTGAAACAGTCAGAACGGTTGGAATACTCAAAAGGAATACTCAAGCCAGCCAATTTTGAAGACAGGTTTGTTTTGATTGTGAAACACTCAAAATAGATATATTGAAAAAGAAAAAAAAATGCAGTCTTTAAATATACCCAGTCTATATGTAACTTGATAATCTTTTAAAAAGAAACAGAATTTACTAGAACAATAAATGATTAAAATTGTCTCCTTATGCAAGTGTCCTTCAGTTTTTACGTCTCTGGAGATTCTCAGTCATCCAGGTCATAGTTATCTCAAAAGTTCAGTCTTGATCCAACCTAGTAGGATGCAATACATTATAATATCTTTAAATTTGTGTCTGGTCATAGGATGTCAAGATTATAGAAAGTTTGTGTATTTAAAAACAAATTCTTAGGAATTTTTTAAAGGTTTTGTTTTGTTTTTGTTTTGTTTGGAAAGCAACCAGTAACCCAGGCTTTCTGTTAATGAACTATTACCAAACTCAGACATACCGTAGTTTCCGGCGTATAAGACGACTTTTTAACCCATGAAAATCTTCTCAAAAGTCAGGGGTCATCTTATACGCCGGGTGCTGAAACTTTAGGGACAGGGCTGGCTGGAAAACCTGGAGCGGATCTTCCATTTAGTCTGTGCAGGGAAAGCGGGACCAATTGGAGTAGAAGCTGCAGTCTGTGATTTTTTACAGGCTGGGGTCTGGGCGTCTTTCCTTCTAAAGTTGAAGAGCAGCTGTAGGCAGGTGGGGAATGCAAGAGCAACTTGAAAGGCAGGTGTAGCCAGAGCAGCTGCTTAGCTCTAATGACACATTTGACTAAGGAATTGGGCGGGCTGGCTGGAAAACCTGGAGCGGATCTCCCATTTGGTCTTTTTTTTTTAATCCCATTTATATCCCGCCCTTCTCCGAAGACTCAGGGCGGCTTACAATTTAAAGCACAAATCAATGTGCTTAGCCTTCATTCTATGTATATGCCTGCTTATTAGAGCTTTCACACACACCCCCACAAGCAGACTTATTACAAAGTCAGCTTATTGCTCCCAACAGTCTGAGTCCTCATTTTACCTACCTCGGAAGGATGGAAGGCTGACTCAACCTTGACCTTGGTGGGATGAGAACCTGCACTAATTGCAGGCAGCTGGTGTTACTTAAGGCTCTGCGCAGGGAAAGCTTTAGAGTGAATTAGGAAAAGTGAAAAAGTGAATTAGAAAAATAGGAAATGGTTGCTGGAATTGGGTATGTGTAGTTTAACGAAGAGAAGGGTGAGGGGTGACATGATAGCAGTGATCCAATATCTCAGGGGCTGCCACAAAGAAGAGGGAGCCAAGCTATTCTCCAAAGCACCTGAAAGCAGGACAAGAAGCAATGGATGGAAACTAGTCAAGGAGAGAAGCAACCTATAACTAAGGAGAAACTTCCTGACAGTTAGAACAATTAACCAGTGGAACAACCTGCCTCCAGAAGTGGTGAATGCTCCAACACTGTAAGTTTTTAAGAAGAGACTGGACAGCCATTTGTCTGAAATGGTATAGGATTTCCTGCCTTAGCAGGGGGTTGGACTAGATGACCTCCAAGGTCCCTTCCAACTTCTTCTTCTTCTTCTTCTTCTACTTCTTCTTCTTCTTCTTCTTCTTCTTCTTATTATTATTATTATTATTATTATTATTATTATTATTATTATTATTATTATTGTTTAATCCACTTGCACTGTTTTATGTTTACATGTTTGATGACAAACAGCCTTATTTATAAGTGACAGTTTTCCTACTAAGTACCTGCATGTCATAAGCATTTGAATTAAAATTACCATATTAAAATCAAATCTGATGTTTTTTTAATTTTTATTTGGTGTGCGTTGGAAGAATGGTAGTCTTATACGGCGAGTATAGCCCAAACCCTATAATTTAACAGGAAATGTAGGGGGTCGTCTTATATGCCCAGTCGTCTTATACGCCGGAAAATACGGTACTTAATTTGAAAAGAAGGGATTTCTCAAATAATAGGAATTCTGTAAATTATAGAATCACCGTGTTTAAATGTCAAGTGTCAAGAATAGCAGACTGAAGGTTTGTAATATTTCCTAGATGCAATTTCCCATCCACACTAGAGAACAGATGAAGTTACTCTATTATCTGTTCTTTCCATATTTCTCAATATGTTTGGAATTGTTAGGGACTGCAGCTTCTGCCAGAAGTCATAGGGTGAGGCTTTTAGCCATGGTCCCAAAGACCAGATCTTTCTCTCTCACAGATATAGCATCTGCAGATGGAGATATGATGGCAGCATTCTGATACACACATTCCAACAAGCTATAGCCTGCAGATCTCCCAAATAGCTGCATAGTAATTCCAGGTTTAGAGAGTTTCAATGAAAATGCCACAGAGTCAACGAAGAGAACTTGAGTTAGGGAGTTGCTTCCAAAAATTTAACTATATTGCTCAAGAGTCTCCTTCATTGCCATGTCATTAAAAATAATCTAATTCAGTTAACTGTAATCAACATACGAGGGCAATTTGGAAATAAACCTCCATTTGGTTATCAATTATAGACACTTCAGATACAGAACTTTTATTATACACATTAGAAAGCTACAACATTACATTACTTTTTGACATAATCGCCATTCAAATTGAGGCACTAATAGTAGTCGCCCAGCGCCAAATCTGGACTATGGGGAGGTGATCAAAAACATCCCAACTGAACTGCTTTAAAAGTTCTTGGGTGTGTCTAGCGACATATGAGAGAACCAACACCACACTGGAAGTAGTGCCACAGAAAATCCCGCCAAATGTGAAGGAGTACTCTAGTGAAGTTCATGGAGTGTGGTTCGACCATCAATTCAGAAGTCTACTGTGAAACATTACAAAAACTCAGATGGGTCATCCATAACAAGCATCGGGGCATGCTGACTTCCAGTGTGGTGTTGGTTCACAATTTATTTTTTATTTTATTTTAATTCCATTTATATCCCGCCCTTCTCTGAAGACTCAGGGCGGCTTACAAGCTTAGCAGTAGCCTTCATTCTATGTATATGCCTGCTTATTAGGGCTTTAACACCCCCCCCAAGCGGCATTATTACAAAGTCAGCTTAATTGCCCCCAACAATCAATAATTTTTTTATTATTAATTTTATTTATATACCGCCCTTCTCCCGAAGGACTCAGGGCGGTGAACAGGGCAGATATATAAAAAATACAAAAATACAAAAGTTAAAAGAAAATTAAACATATGCCCAACTAAAAACAGTAAATACATATATTAAAAATGACAATAAAAACCCAACCCATCCCCCATCAGGCCAGGCCGGCTTGTTCAAATAAGAGTGTCTTCAGATCGCAACGGAAGGAGTGAAGGTCAGGCGCCATCCGGAGCTCAACCGGCAACCGATTCCATAGCTCCGGGGCGCCCACAGAGAAGGACCTCCCCCTGGGGGCCACCAATAGACATTTTCTGATTGGTGGCACCCTGAGGAGGCCCTCTCTGTGGGAGCGCACAGGGCGGAGGGAAGTTGATGCCGGCAGCAGGTGCTCCCTAAGGTACTCCGGACCCATGCCATGTAGGGCCTTAAATACCATTACCAGTACCTTGAATCTCACCCGGAAGACAACTGGTAACCAATGCAGCTCACGGAGCAGAGGTGTAACATGGGAGTATCGGGAGACTCCCAACACAACTCTCACGGCTGCATTCTGTACCAGTTGGAGCCTCCGAGTGGTCCTCAAGGGCAGCTCATGTAGAGAGCGTTGCAGTAGTCCAGACGAGAGGTCACGAGCGCGTGAGTGACCGTACATAAGGCATCCCTGTCTAGATAGGGCCGCAACTGGTGCACCAGGCGAACCTGGGCGAAGGCCCCCCTAGTCACAGCTACTATATGGTCTTCCAGAGTGAGCCGTGAATCTAGGAGGACTCCCAAGTTGCGAGCCCTATCTACGGGGGGTAATAGTTCACCCCCCATGGAAAGAGATGGAATGTTCTGAATATCCCGGGATGCCGGTATGCACAGCCACTCAGTCTTGTCGGGCTTGAGTTGAAGTCTGTTCCTCCCCATCCAGACCCGAACCGCCTCCAGGCAACGGGACAATAATGCTTGTCTGCACACCGCTAGACGCACTCAAAAACTTTAGAAGCAGTTCTGTTGGGATGTTTTTGATCACACACACCCAGCCCACATTTGGCACAGAGCGATTACTACTAAGGAATTTCAAACCTTGTAAGATGTTATGACAAGTGCCTCAATTTGAATGGCAATTACGTCGAAAAGTAATGTAATGTTGTAATTTTCTAATGTGTATAATAAAAGTTCTGTATCTGCGAGTGTTTGTCATTGATAACCAAATGGAGGTTTACTTCTGAATTGCCCTCATATATTAAAAATCCATTGCTGCACATCAAATATAGATTACCCTATTCATTGCTGTATAATTAGTCAATACCTTGTGTTTAAAATATCCACATAAATTAATAATTTTCAAATACTGGGATATATCAAATGAAGACATATATGTGTTTGAATCCTTAATTAATAATAATTTATTCTAAAGCAGTTGATATCAGCTCAAAATCTAACAATGATAGGACAAAGTCAAAGTATGTGAGTTGATGTTCCACATACTTTGTATCTTCAATAAGTTGATTAAAACCTTTATTAATTTTGCTAAAATTGCCAGAAAACAACCAATAGATGTGAAACATGAATTAGCCTCATTTAAGATCATAGCATTAGGCCACTCAGGTATGAATTAAATCATATCCCTGTTGAATATACAGTAGAGGTGACAAATAGATTTAAGGAATTAGATCTGATAGACAGAGTGCCTGAAGAACTATGGACAGAGGTTCGCAACATTGTACAACAGGTAGCAACCAAAACCATCCCAAAGAAAAAGAAATGCAAGAAAGCAAAATGGCTGTCTGAGGAAGCTTTGCAAATAGCTGAGGAAAGGAGGGAAGTGAAAGGCAAGGGAGAAAAAGAAAGATACGCCCAATTGAATGCAGAATTCCAAAGAATAGCTAGAAGAGATAAGAATGCCTTCTTAAATGAACAGTGCAAAGAAATAGAAGAAAACAATAGAATAGGGAGGACCAGAGATCTTTTCAAGAAAATTGGAGAGATGAAGGGAACGTTTGATGCAAAAATGGGCATGATAAAGGACCAAAATGGCAGGGACCTAACAGAGGCAGAAGAGATTAAGAAGAGGTGGCAAAATTACACAGAAGAACTATACAAGAATGAGCTTAATGTCCCTGATAATCACAATGAGGTGGTCACTGACCTCGAGCCAGACATCCTAGAATGTGAAGTGAAGTGGGCCTTAGAAAAGCTGAGCAACAACAAAGCTAGTGGAGGTGACAGTATTCCAGCTGAGCTATTCAAAATCTTAAAAGACGATGCAGTAAAAGTGCTACACTCAATTTACCAGCAAATTTGGAAAACTCAACAGTGGCCACAGGATTGGAAAAGATCAGTTTACATTCCAATTCCAAAGAAAGGCAGTGCCAAAGAATGTTCAAACTACCGCACCATTGCACTCATTTCTCATGCTAGTAAAGTTATGCTTAAAATCCTACAAGCTAGACTTCAGCAGTATGTGGATCGAGAACTACCAGAAGTACAGGCAGGATTTCGAAGAGGCAGAGGAACTAGAGATCAAATTGCCAACATACGCTGGATCATGGAGAAAGCTAGGGAGTTCCAGAAAAACATCTACTTCTGCTTCATTGACTATGCTAAAGCCTTTGATTGTGTGGATCATAACAAACTGTGGAAAGTTCTTAAAGAGATGGGCATACCAGACCATCTTATTTGTCTCTTGAGAAACCTATATGTGGGCCAAGAAGCAACAGTGAGAACTGGACACGGAACCACTGATTGGTTCAAAATTGGGAAAGGAGTCCGGCAAGGCTGTATACTGTCGGCCTGCCTATTTAACTTATATGCAGACCACGTCATGAGAAAGGCAGGGCTAGATGAATCAAAGGTTGGAATTAAGATTGCTGGAAGAAATATCAACAACCTAATATATGCAGATGATACCACTCTAATGGCAGAAAGTAAAGAAGAACTAAAGAGCCTCGTGTTGCGGGTGAAGAAGGATTGTACAAAACTTGGGTTGAAACTTAACATTAAGAAAACCAAGATCATGGCATCCGGCCCTCTCAATTCCTGGCAAATAGATGGGGAAGAAATGGAGGTAGTGACAGATTTTATTTTCCTGGGCTCCAAGATCACTGCAGATGGGGACTGTAGCCAAGAAATTAAAAGACGCTTGCTCCTCGGGAGGAAAGCTATGGCAAAACTAGACAGCACACTAAAAAGCAGAGACATCACCCTGTCAACAAAAGTGCGTATAGTCAAGGCTATGGTCTTTCCAGTTGTAATGTATGGCAGTGAAAGTTGGACCATAAAAAAGGCTGAGCGCCAAAGAATTGAGGCCTTTGAACTATGGTGCTGGAGAAGACTCCTGCGAGTCCCTTGGACTGCAAGGTGATCAAAGCAGTCAGTCCTAGAGGAGATCAACCCTGACTGCTCTTTAGAAGGCCAGATCCTGAAGCTAAAACTCAAATACTTTGGCCACCTAATGAGAAGGAAGGACTCACTGGAGAAGAGCCTAATGCTGGGAAAGATTGAGGGCAAGAGAAGAAGGGGACGACAGAGAATGAGGTGGCTGGATGGAGTCACTGAAGCAGTAGGTGTGAGCCTAAATGGACTCCAGAAGATGGTAGAGGACAGGGAGGCCTGGAGGAACTTTGTCCATAGGGTCGTGATGAGTCGGACACGGCTTCGCAGCTAACAACAACAAAAGATCATAGAAAATACATTTCATGTTGTTTAAAGTTCTCCACTAGTTTATTAAAATAGGACATCAAGCTCATTAATGTAGCATATCAATTTCATCAATCCATATTAATGATTTCTTCAAAACTGTTAAAAACCTGGTTGTTCTCTCAGGCTTTGGGATCAGATAGCTAAGGAGGCCCTATGATTTTCTGATACAAAGATAATCTTCTTTGTATGGGTGTTGCCATTTTTATCATTGTGGTTCATCACACAGCCATCTAGATGTTTAGACTGAATTTCAGATTTGAAAGTTTGATGGTGTTAAAAATATTATTGCAGGATAAATGGTGCTCCAGATGTTTAGAATTCCATCCAAAATGGTTATTAGTATTGGTACTACCTTTATTTTCTTTTGCCATGGTCATTCTATTTGTAGAACTTGGCATCTTCTGATTTTTTCCAGTTCTTTCTCTTCTACTCTGCTGTCTCCAGTTGGTGCTGCCACCTCCATTATCTAGACATTTTTTGTTTTTCTTATTGATAATTAAGTCTAGGGTGGTGTTTTGGGTTTTTGTTTTTGTTGCTGCTGCTGTTTTGGGTGGTCTGATCAGTCCATGCTTGCAGGCAAATGGTACTTCTTGGAGATCTTCCAGTGTGCCAACTAAAAAGAGTTATTGCTTAGGAGCCATAGTTCATTCCTTGAAATCTGTAACCACAGTGGAACCTTAAAAGTAGCAATAGCATCTGGACCAAATAAACAAAGTAACAAATGCTTTGGTGGGATAAATTGCCAAGAAGAGTTCTGAGAGAGCTCAACCCCTTTTAATTCTGTAAAAGTTTTAAAATGGATTCCTCTTTAATGATATGAGAGGCCCAGTGTACCTCCCCAAAACCTCTTCATCCACTGGGATTTAAACTGGAATTATTCCACAATATAAGCTTTTTAAACAGACCAAAATTATATTTGCAGCCCAGTATTTTCCATCTTTCCTAAGCAGCATTAAGTGCAGCTGTTGATACTGATCCTCACACAGACTGGGTTCCCAATATTGCCAGGAATTTAACTTTAACTCAGATAATAACTTTGAAGCTAAAGATAAGCTGAATTTTGAAGTTACTTATTTCAGTCAGTAATCAAAGGAAATCAGTGTGATTTATTTCAGAATAAGTGTGCAAGGATACTTTTCTATTTACAGAGTAAGGCATACCCATTTATTTACCTCTTCATAATGTAAGGCATTATTGGTGATGTTTTGCCATCACCAATAAGTATGGAATGAGGTGAGGTCATAAATGATTTCTAAATGCTTGGCATGCATTTGTTTTTGGAATTGAGTCAAACTGCCATAATCTTCCTTGGAGAAAGCATAACTGCATTGTCTGCCATGCCACTTCTTATAGTCCTCAAAAGGTAAAATTCTAAAAACAAATGACTTTTAACACAAATCTAAATTCAGAGTCAAATATGAAATCTTTCCAACTCAGCTTTTTGGAGAACTAACAGAGCTTTGTTTGTTTGTATATGTGTATGTGAAATTGCTCCTGATATTAAGACTAATTTGCACAGCCAATCTCCTCAATTTTGGCTGTAGGCAAAAGATGCAAGTATAAAGGACCGCTAGAACTTGTTTCTCTCTGGAAACAGATAGATTTGGCTTGCAGCATAAAATGTACCCATTTGCTTTTTGACTAGGCATGGGGATAATTTTAAAGCATATGTACATGCAATTTTTTTTTCTAAAAATGTATAGAATCCCACAAGTAAATATTTGCGCAAACAGACATACAGATGTTTTGTGTTAGTATATTATAATACTGGTTACTTAGAGATGTCCAAACTGCACTTGGTCTTTCACAATAGGCAAAATTCAAAAGCACACTTTAATTCGAAACTGATGAAATTGCCCATAGTGGTTAATTAACATTCAAGTCCTTGTTACTTAATTCTTATAACAGATCCTTAGGACTTCAGAAGCAGAATGTGTGCTTGTTGGGGTGGATAGAAAATTCTGCACAGCCTGTTGGCCAAATTCATTGTCCAGAGCATCATTTGTATTCTAAACTTCAAATATTGTAATCACACTACAGCACTGTATTCTCAAAACTGTGGGTTGTGATTCCCCAGAGGAAATTTGAGAAAATACGCTGGGATTTGCACACAAAAAAAGCTAGATCACTGTCAGAACTCACTCCAACTCTGCTTGGACATGGTGACAGTCAGCTTATCTAAGCAAAGCAGAGAGAGAGAGAGGCCTGGAGCACACACAGTAAAATAGGCTTCCATCTTTGGTCTTCATACACCTTAATTGGCTAGTATGGGAAGCTGAAGCTCTATCAGAATTTGCTCTCCTCCTGCCTAGAGAAGTCAGCAACTGACTTGTCTAAGTAAAACAGAGAGGAGTACCCAGAGCTGAGTTATTTTTATATGCAGAAGGCTTGTGTTGCTTTCACTCTGTCTGGACAAAACCAACAGCCAACTTCTTCAAACAAAGCCTAGAATTCTGATAGGGTTTTAGCTTCAGATGTGCATGCGTCAGTATATGTGAATCCAAAGCTGGATCCCTTTTGGAATTCACTCCTGCTTGGCCTTGATAAGCCAACAACCAAGTCAGGATTTTCTATACTTGTCACTGTCAACAGCAAATATCAGTCCAAAACTACCATTTAGTCACCTTTTCAGAGATATTTCCTTATCTAAAGAGGGAAACAGAATGATCGGGGGTAGATTGCTATTGTTTTGATTTTAAAATTAATGGAGAAAACAACATTTTATCAGAGAAGGAAGATGAGCTGCAAGATAAATATAAATGCTTTTCATTTAACAAAGGACACATGTTGATGACAACACTTGTGGTTGATGTGCCATTCTTTAAGAATAATGTTTTCACTTCATTTTCTTGAACTTACAAGTGAAATAAAGCTAATCATGGGAAATGCCAGTTTCTTCAGATAAATTAGCACATTCCCATGGTTTATCCTTGTGCTTTATATATAATGAAGTCAAAGCATGATTGTATTGGGAACTGTGTCAATTGAAGAAGGACAGCTTTAGTTTCTGATAAATTGAGCATAATTCTTAGAATCATGACAATGTTATTTTTGAATGGACCAATGTTTATCTTCGTTACAATGAGATTATTGTGGAGTTTTTTCACGATCATCCACATGGCATTACAAGCCTGAGAGATCCAAATTACTTATTGAAATGATGGGAGATCCTATGTTGAATTCCAGTTTTTGTGATGGCAATTTATTTTATTTTATTCATTAAATTTATATGCCTCCTTTCTTGGTATCCAGAACAACTCTGGGCAGCTTACAATGCAGTAAAAATAGAAATATAAAAACAATTATAAATATAGAAACAGTTAACATTTCAGGAATTAAATAGAATACATGTGCATATATGTGTGCCAGAAAAGGGGCACCTAAAGAAGTAAAATAATATCCAGGCCTTTTTTCATGCACTTTAAAATGGTTACATCTTTAAGAGTCACATATAACCTTGCTGGTAGAGGGGAGGAAGTGAGGGGTTGCAAGAGTGACTGGGAAACTGACACAGAACATTGAAAATGAAGATTATGAACCTGCAGGAGCAGAATAGCAGCAGCCAGTAGCACTGAAGCAGCCACAATTTCCCCAAATTTCATTCCCTTGGGAGTGATTTTGGACACATTCTGTAAATTAGCCCATTTGAGAAATCTTGGATTAAAAATTGTTACCCTATAATGCACCATTTTGTCCAGGAATTATGCAAAATTAAGCAAGCTCTTTCTTACCATTAAAATGGTTTTGAATTTGATACTTTAATTGTTTATTTCCAATTAGAAGTATTACTTAAAGTTGCAAGGTACTATCATCATTTTTTTATAAATAGATTTGCATTAAATTTGCTTTTTAAAATTAAATGGCGTGTTTATTTTTTGCCCAACTCTAATCCAACAAAGTGATTACTTTAATTAAAATGGCAAGGTTATCATATAAATTCATTTATCATCTTAGTGGGTCACAGCACTGCAAAGTTAGGAAACCCCTGGTATAAAAATTTGTCCTGAAAAGTCTCTTTAAATTAATTATTCCTTCCTGATCTCAATAATCAGAAAAATAACAACAACAACAACCTATCAGTGACCCAGATTAAAAGAATGGCTTAACAACACTGTTGGCTAGGAACATAAATGAACAATATATCAAAATCAGAAAGCCACATTAAAGTGATCATGCCTAGTTGCATAATATTAACAAAACCTGAATTTCTAACTTTCCCTTTAAATAAGCAAAAAGACTCTCTTTTCATATCCTGAAAAACAATTGTTTAATACCCTTGTTGTCATCTATCACTGCTATTTTTTTTTATTTCCTTCTTCCTTCCCAATGAGAAGCCAGCATTGCTAATTCGTGAGCTGATAATCATGTTACAGGTTTGTGTAATGAGATTACTGCTTTTGTAATTATTATGGTAATACATTGTCTCAGATTTGTTCATAGTCCTTTTCTATTAATTAGTTTGTGATTGCTTTGCTGTAATTTAGTTCATCTCGTGGTGTCTAAGTTTATTATACTAAGCCCTGTACTATTTGCTCTAATCTGTGGCTTCATTTAAAATGGGCTGCTTTTACTGGTCCAACCAGAATTTGGCCTTTTTTCTCAGTGTTCAGAAATGGAAGAAGCAGAACCAGAAACTCCAGCCATGCCTTGTTTATTAATGGTGACATGTTAGTAAAGGGGGCACAATTTGAAAGTAAATTCATTGGATGCAGCCTTCACAGTAGCATTTCTGTCTAGTAATAATAATAAAATAATAATACAGGTAGTGGTCGAATTATGACCACAACTGAGCCTGAAATTTCTGTTGCTAAGCAAGACAGTTGTCAAGTGAATTTTGTCCCATTTTACAACCTTTCTTGCCACAGTTGTTAAGTGAATCACTGAAGTTGTTAAGTTAGTAATATGATTGTTAAGCGACTCTGGCTTCCCTGTTGACTTTGTCAGAAGGTTAGGGTTAGGGGATCACATGACCCCAGGACACTGCAACCTTCATAAATATGAATTAGTTGCCAAACATCTGAATTTTGATCATGTGACCATGGGGAAGTTCAATGGTTGTAAGTGTGAAAAACAGTCATAAGTCACTATTTTCCATGCTGTTGTAACTTTGACTGGTATCCAAATGAACTGTTGTAAGTCAAGGACTACCTGTAATAATAAAGACACAACATTGATAATCCAATGGACAGGATCTATTTAGGATAAAAGCATTATCTATCCACAAAAAAATTCCAAAATGTTTTTGATTTGTCATGAATTTTCATAAATAAGTAAGTTGAAACAGCATCTTCAAATACTATCCAACTACTTTTTCCTTCCTCAAAATATTTGCATTCCTTCTCAAAATAAGCTTTTTAAAAGACAGAGAATTATCCATTCTTGCAATCAGGTCAGTTTGATGGGAATTGATCAAGGTTGAATTCTCAACATTTGTAAATCCTTCATTCTCTTTACAATAGCTGAGGCAAATGATAAGTTTTCTTTAAGAAACACTTTTACTGGCATTCTCCATTTTTCAAAGGGAGGGAGGGAGGGAAGAAAGCGAGGGAGGAAGGAAAGGAAGGAAGTGATTTTAGGCCTCACAAAGAAAACTTTATTAATTAATATGTGCTTTCAGTCAGCGATGGCTAGGGAGACAGTTGATTGGCCGGAATCCAAAGGAGAGAAAGCTGATCTTGACCACAAAAGGTTTGGAGAGAGGAATGGAAAAAGAAGGAATTGTTAAAGTTCTGTTTTCTGTCATTTTTAAAAACTGTATCTTGGATACAAAAGCTGATATGTGTGTATATGGAATGCCATCCTTCCAAATCTAAAACAAGGAATTGTGTCCTGTGGTTTTAGCCCATTTCAAACTACAGCAAAAGCAGATGTCACTTTTATCCCTGTAAACAGTAAAGCCTTAAAAATCAGTGTATCTTGAGGGCTTGCAGGCAGGGAATGGTTCTGGACAATTCTTTTATTGCATGCTCATTTCTGCTGTGGAAGAATGGTGTGGCACGCCTAGTCCACTTTTCCTGTGCATGTTATTTGTAAGAAAGAAAGAGAGGGAGATATCACACTGGGCAGCATTTGGGGCAAGATTTTCCTGGGTTGAACCATTTCATGACCTCAGTCCCAACACTCTTAAGTTTTCATCAAGTGGTGCAGCTAAGCTAAGCTGCTTTTTGTTGTAGGGAAATGAAGCTGAAATGGACGGTCTCTTGTAGCAGCAAGTATAAATGAAAAATGACTGTGTTCTAACAGATGTAAAGGATGGCCTCATAAAGAAAGGAAATACAATAGGAAATAAATTGTTCCAGAGAAGGAAGAGGTCCCTGATTAATGTCTAATATGCACACAGAATCCTTTTATTTTTATTTAAGGATTTTTACTAGGATTTGATCAAATGTTCTGTTTAAGTTGACATACACTGTAAATCTTACCCAACGTGAAACAATAATCATCTCCATTTTTTACTATTTGTGCCTGCCTGGATTTCTTTTTAAAAGTTGAAATATACATAATACAAATTATAATTGCACCTATTAATTTCCATAGTAGCCACACTTTGTTTCTTTGCTGTGATTAGGCTGGACTTCATATTTCATAGAACTACAACGGTTTGATGGGAAGTTTTTTGTTTTCTTTTTTAAAAAAGGCAAAAATCTGAAATAAAAATGTGTCATCTCTGAATAAGACTGTGGGTTTTCATCCCTATTTAGGGACTTTAGACCAGTTCACTCTCTCTCAGCCCAACCTACCTCATAGGATTGTTGTGGAGAAAATAGGAGGATAAAGGTGGAGTAAAAAAATGTAAAATCTAAAATAAAAAAGGAATCCTCTTTAAAATCTCAGAGCATTACAAAATAGCAATGAATAAAAAATATCTAAGAGCATTTTAATTTTAATTTTCAAGGACTGTTTCTGATTAGGGCCTAGCCCTTGGTAGAAACAGCTAACAACTGGTTTCTGTCCCATCACATTTTAGGTTGTTTCAGAATCCTAGCATAAAAAGGTCTTGCAGTTTGGCCACTTACCACATGTCAGCTTTTTAAAATTAAGTATGATTGTGAAATCCACTAATAAACAATTCAAAGAAAATCTATGAATTACTGTGTATTTATTCCATGTGTAGCTGTAGAGAATTCCTCCTTAGACGAATAGGCTCTGCATAAGAAAGTGATTAAATTATATTAAAGCTCTAATGCAAAGTATCCCTTCCCAATTACTAGGATATCATTTATTCGGCAAATGTTCCTGGACTGTGTAAAGCCATGTGTTCTGAACACGCCTGGAGAGCCCTTAATCCTTCTGTTTCCGCCAGGCCTGTTTTCGTTCTCTTTCCTCCTAAATAGGAAATAAAATTGAAACGATAGCCAGGAGATCAAGAATGAGTATAAAGTGAACTTCTTCAGAAATTCTTTAAGATTAATATGAACTTGTAAACCTAGAACATTATGACAGCCTTTTCTCTGAAAAAAATATATATAACTCTTAAATAATCCAAAACCTTAAATGCACGGAGCGAAAATATCTTTACAGGCAAAAAACAAAAACAAACAAACAAACCCCACTTGTTTTGTGCAATAAACTGAAGAAACATAACTTTTAAATTGTGTATAATTTCTTAAAGAACAAGAACATCCAGCCAGGTTTATAGTAGTAATACTACCAGTAGTACTAATAGTTATGTGAGAATATGTTCAGATAAATAACAGTAGTGTTTTAAGTATTATAGATATTACTTGTTAGAAGTCATTGACTGATTAATATGGGGTTCAGGAATAGAACATTTGCAGTGATATAACTGAGTTGCTTGGTAAATGTGCCAGAATATAACACTTTAGCAGAGAAATCGTACGTTCTGTAGATAGGAACTCAATAGTTGTATCTTCAGAAGTTTTCCCTGAAAAAGAAGCAATATCTTTCCTGATTTCCTCTCTCCCTCTCTCTGATTTGTTTCAGTGGGAGATAAGTATACCAGCACCTGTGCCAGCATAATTATGCCAATAAGGCAGGGTTTCTTGTGAATCTAGAAAGATATGGAATACACAAATCCATAGTTTCAACATCCTTGTCTTTTGTTCTGTGATATAGAATCCATTGGAATTTGCAATGGTAATGTAAAACTCCCCAAGAACTAATAAGGCCATTTGTTAGACCTGTGATGTTAGAAGAAACCAGTATTGATAGAATGCTTCATTCATCTTGCCAATACAAGTCAATTGAGAGTGGCTTGAAGCCTTCTTCTCTTCCTGTCCGTGTATCATGGGGTTTACATAATATTCTAGTTTTCTAGCCTCTAATGTTCCCAGAGGCCTTCCACCTTGGGAGAAAAAGAGATGCAGAGGAAATATTGGAAGAGGTGTACTATTCTTAGTGTGAAATCTTGATTCCTCAGAATGCTGGGCCTATTTAACAACAGCAACCACAAAAAAAATCCTTCATTACTAAGAGACATTGGCATTAGATGGAACTGGAGCTCAGCTTAAGGCTCAGCCCGATTTTGCTCATTAGTCCATTCTTCTACTAGAAAGAAGCCTGACCTCTTTTATGCTTGACATGCTTTCATTAGAACCTGCTTTCTATGATGAGGTATTTGGATTTGAGTTTGACTTGAGCCTGCCTGCTTCTTTTGCCAGAAACCTGAATATATAATTAATGGACACACATATTAGCTACACAACATCTGTGGTAGAATCCAACTTTCTAGATTAGAATAATTTTTAAGCTGCCAGGGAATTTATAAGGGGGCCACATAGGCTATTAGGTTAGATGTTAAGAAAGGCTTTTTTCACATCTAAAAGCTATTATTTTTAAAAAGAACAGAAACATAAATCTCAGTTATAAATTTAGTCTAGCCAAGATGAGCAACATACAAGTCCAACGAATGAATGAATGAATGAATGAATTGAAGATCTGTCAGAAATGTTCCTATGTTTGGTTGTTCACCAAAAAACAAAAGATATATTGCAAATAACATATCCATGGTGATCATCTTTAATGTATATGTTTAATGCCTATAGTATAAGGCCACAGCTTTGATGCCTCTTGCTGTCATGACAGCTTATGTTTCCCCAAACTTTTAAAAGATCCAATTGTTGAGTGTTGGGTGAAATATACATTTTATTTTATTATTATTGTTGTTGTTATTGTTGTTGTTGTTGTTTTGTTGTTGTTGTTGTCTTTTGCCTAATTATTTGACATTGCTATATTAAAAGAAAAAGATTCCTGATAACTTGCAGGCTATTTATGAAAAGGTTTGGGCTTGTAAATCTGAATTTAGCAAAGTGACATTTCCTTCCTGGAATCTGTACAAATGTTTTTAGTAAAACGTCATACACTTAGAAGAAGGATAAAATTAACCACTGTTTGCCTCATGTGAATGTTACATTAGCTTCCTTTGGGCTCTGCAATCATAGTGCATTGTTCATTGAGTCAGTTGTTTCAGTGGAGTTAAATAGCTTCCCACTAATTAATTACATAGTTTGGTAATCTCCAGTGAATATTGCATATCACAGAGACTGGTGTTAGTAGCTTAGTGCTGTCTCGCTTCCGCTCTCTTTCGTCTCTCCCCCCCCAGTCATTATTAAGAATAGATTGCTTTTCTTTCTTAAGTTTCTTAGAATATGCCAGCTTTCTCTAACTTTGGCATCCTTCAGAGATACCTTCTTAAGCCTCCATAATTCCATAACCAGCAAAATCATTGCTGATAATTCAGGGAGTTGAAGTCCATATATTTAAAAAAGTGCCATATTTTGGAAATACTGCCTCTGACACACAGGGCCAATGAGGGTGAAATTTCAGGGATGGGGAACAGCATGACCTGAGACCCAACCTTATTTGCAGAAATACTTCAGGAAACCATGGGAAAGGCTCTTGAGTTACAAGTCTGATTGCTTTGTCCAGGCAGAAGTTCCTTGATTGCTAAGATCAGAAGACTAATGGCAAGGCAGAATTTCCATTTGTTAATAACTTTTTTTTACATTAAATCTTAGCAATGGGTGTGTGTGAAAGCCCTAATCAGCAGGCATATACATAGAATGAAGGCTACTGCTAAGCTTGTAAGCCGCCCTGAGTCTTCGTAGAAGGGTGGGATATAAATGGAATTAAAATAAAAAATAAAAAATAAATCTAGCTGATCTTGTCTGGGCTTAGGCCTGGATGCATCATGCTTGGAAGTAATACTACCAAAGGATAGGTTCAACTGGGAAAAGCTTCCCAGAAGGCAATGAGAAATCACTTATTGACCAGCACCAAAAAAAAAGTGCTTCAACATGTCCATGAAGTCATCTGCAGTTGAGTTTGAATCAATGGAAAATTGAGTATCTAATTGTTCGATTTTCATAGATATTTATTTAAATATATTATGTACTTACTATTACCCACTCTTTTTAAAAACTATTTGTTTCCTATTAGTTTTCTTTAGAACAGGATACGATTTATGAACATATGAATGGCATCTGCGACGTTTATTCTTTCAGTTATCATTTCCTGGTTCACAGGCAGCATTACGGGAACAAAGTCATAGAGCAGAAGCATGGAGATGCAAAAAAAAAAGTAAAAGCCAACTTAGACATCTCCAGAGGAAAAGCATGATTTTGTTTTTAAGTGTTGCTGAGATACTTGTGGTTGCTGACTCCTGAAATTGTCCAAATTGAGCCATGGGGACTTTGTCTATTACTATTTGAGGTGATTGGAATATATCAGGCGAGATGGATCACTGATTTATAATGCTGAGCTTAAAGTTTTCAGTTGAGAATTTTTGGCATGAAATTAGTTTGGGGGAAATTCAAGGAGGGACTGCAAATATATAGGCATAATATCTGAAAGGGATAAAATAATTGATAATTCATAGGACAGTGAAAGATTGACAGTTTTTCTTTTCCATCTGCCTGAATGAAATCCACCATAGTGTACACCTACACCCACACCCACAAACACCTACATCCACACCCACCCACCCATACACCCCCACCCTCCCACCCCCACATATGTATGTGTGTGTGTGTGTGTGTCTGTATATGTATGTGTGTGTGTATGTGTGTGTGTGTATAGAGAGAGAGAGATCTTCATCTTACAATGGATTGATTCAGACTAAAATCAGTTTTCTTATCATGGATATTTGATTTTTAAAATTAATTATTATATTTTAAAATGCATTCCACATTAGTGCAGAAATATGAGCTCTCAGTATAAACTTACATCTATTTTTTGTTTTATTCAGGCCTTGTTGCCAGTCCGCAAGTTCTTCAACAGCAAACCACCAAATTCATTTATGATTCTGATGATGAGCAATTTTTTTACAAATACCGTAAAAAGAATAAAGAATGTTCTCATCTTATCATTTATCTTTCCCTATTCAAACAGATTTCTCTTCATTGTCATATAGGAAAAAAAACATAGACAAATTTTATTATGCTAATAACCACACTTAGGATTGTTCTCTTGCTCTAGAGACAATGCTGAATATTTAATAAGTAGAAATCAAAAGATTTTCCCTGAAAGCATTTCTTGTTAGCATAATAATAACATATTCTTACTTCAGGTTCTTTAGGGTATGAAATAGTATTTATCAGAGTAGTTGTCTGAATAGGTGAAATCTAACAGTGTTGATCACAGCAGACAGCAGATTTTGGCTGATCTCAAAAAAAGCCAAGCAAGATTTGATATACTGTAGTTAGCACTTGGACAGCAAAGTTAGAACTAAGGAGTAGATTAGGAAGTTAGAATCACAAACACATCCTGAAAGAATGCAGAAGCAAACCACTTCTAGACCATTGCCAAGAAAACATCACCAGGAATCTAAATTATTTCTAGGAATACTTTATGTTTTTAAGACAAGTATTAAGGGTGTATTTGTTTTGATTTAGAAGGTTTTTCTTGGCTTTCTGTAGCATGTAGGACTGCAAATAATGGATCAGCAATTAGTTGTTGTTGTGTTTATCTTCTCAGTAGCTTTAAAGAGAAGGAGATTTGCAGTTAGTAGTAGCCAATAATACAGTTCATCAGGTAGAACGATTGGGACAATCTAGAGGGAGAAGAAGGAGAAAAATCCTAGGCCTTATCTCTCTCTAAGTGCCAGTCTGATTACAGAATCTTCCCCAAATACTTTTTATGTGCTCCAATGCCAACTGATGTCAGCCTTGGGAAGTAAAAATTACTTTCAGTAACTTTCAGTCTTAGTGAAAGAATGTGGAACCAAGTGATGGATTGGATTTAAAATAACAGGATTAACTCTAGACATAGGCATGTTTTCCTTACATGCAATTTTCTTGCTTTCTCCAACACATCCTGTAAGACATACATGCAGTTCCAAAGTCTAGAGGTCTAGTGATTAAGGCCAAACAAGGAGACCAAGAGGTCCAGCTTAGGCATGAAAGCTGGCTGGGTGACTTTGGGATAGTCATTGTCTCAGACCAATTCACTTCACAAGGTTGTTGTTTTGGGGAAATAGGAGGAAGGAGTATTGTGTATGTTCATTGGGTAGAACATGGTAGTTTAAACAGGCTGCATCTTATGAGCGTACAACAGTGTCACAAAGTGTCTGAGGTTTTTTTAGAGCTGGATGTGGTTAGAAAGACAGCAATTTACACAGGAAAATGAGGATAATGGAGGCTTCTTTATACAGCAAAACTATTTACAATAAGTAATTACAATAAGATTCTAAGGCAATAGTAAATGTTTTAACAATTTGAAATCACCCGGAGACACTGGGAATCAGGTGGCATATAAATTTAATAATAAATAATTATACTAGATTTTCCTCACTAAAACTTTTGCCATTGCCTAGACCAGGTGTGTCCAACCTTGGCGACTTTAAGACTAATGAACTTCAACTTCCAGAATTCCCTGGCCTAGACTAAGGAAACTTGGAGGTCAAGGTCAAAATGAGGCCTAGAACAATTACCTCCCTTCCAGCTTCATTGGTAGAAGTCTCTATTAAATCAGAGAGTCTTTACAGCAGAAGGACATAGACCAATGATTTAAAGCTAGCTGTAAAGCTAATCAAGAAACTTTGATACCATATTAAGGAAAAATGGGTAATACGCTTTCCTGAAACTTCCTCAAATAAGCAGCATGAAGCATAGTAGACTGATTGCTTCTGATCCCAAATATTGTTCTAGTTTGCATTAGCTGACATTTTTATTATCCTTTCTTCCTTCCTTCCTTTATTCATTATCTACTGTACATATAAAGAGCATAAATGGCCACCAAACACTCCAGTTCCTGGGACTATGAGTATTATCTTAGTACTAATGAAATGGTTCGGGATAATAATATATTTAATGAAAAACACCATGAAGATTATGTTATTTTTATTTTTATTTCTTTTTTGCATCTCCTCACTGATTCCCACCATGATTATGAGGGAGTGACCCAATTTGTGGTTATATCAGCATTTCCTAATTATTGTACTTGTCTAACCTGATTGATGATACAAATACTTCCAGCTTCACAAAACTCCCCTGCATTTCTCTTTCAGCTGAATTTCTGCATCAACATTAATCATATAGTAAAACAATGGTCTGCTTAGGGCCCAATAGTCTGTTTAGAGTCTTCAGTAAATGGAATGATAGCAGAATGTCTCATTTGGCAAATCATCACAAAGGAGACATGATTTAATGTGTGATATATTAAGCCAGAATCTAACTCCTTCGTAAGCATGCATATCGAGGAAGATGAGATGGGAACACAGTTTCCAGGCCGGTGTGACAGTTGTTAAACAAAAAAAAAATGTTGACTTCAAATCCACCAAGCATCATGCCAAACAATTCAGTTAGTTCAGAAGGTTAAGAGGGAAAAGTGTCTATTTTAAACACCCGAGGGTATAAAAATACTTTGTGTATTTGTTGCGTATGGTTTCATTCTTGTCTGTAGTAGAGATTGTCTATGTCTTCTGCCAAATCAAAATAAGAAACCGATGTAAGCCAATGCTTGTAAGATTAGATTACCTCATCCAATCCATTTTGTTTTCTGAAAGACTACCAGCATATCAAATTAATATCTACTAGATGTCAGCAAATATCTTTTTTTCCTTTCTTAACTGCAATGTAATGTTCGCTTGGATTAGGGCAAAGAAGATGCAATAGCTGGATAAATGTCGAAGAGGTGAAGTTTGTTAAATCACTTCTGATCCTTCTGTCAAATTATAGCAAACCTACTAATCATCCAAATAAATAGGAAAGAAAAAAATATGTGGGTATACACTAAAGCCATAGCTATGCAAAGTTATTTTTTTATCTATATTCATTCTCCACCATTCAGTCACGTCTGACTTTTGTCCACTTTATAGCCATGCTACCTTGTCAAGCATAGCTTCTTACAGTTGTTTGTATCAGCTTTGATAGTATCAAGCCAGCTAGTTCATTGTTGGCATCCACTAATGATTCTTACCATCTTTGACTTCTCCAATGAATTTGCACAGATGAAAATGACCAAAGTAAATTGGATGTAGTCTTGTGATTTTGGCTTCTAGTGATATTTCTTTTATTTAAATAATATTTATAAATATATAAAAGTAAAGGTTTCCTGTGTTCATTCGTACCCAACTCTAGGGGGCAGTACTCATCTCTGTTTCTTAGCCGAGGGAGTCAGCATTGCCTAAAGATATTTCCATGGTTATGTGGCCAGCCTGACTATATGCCAAGCAGTGGCGTAGCATGGGGGGTGCAGGGGGGGCCAGCCGCACCGGGCGCAACATCTGGGGGGGCGCGCTCGCACTCGCAGCTCTCTGCCCCTGCCTGGCTCACTCACTCTCTCTCACTGCAGTGCTGGCTGTGTGAATCCGATCCGAGCCACCGGGTCGCCGCCCACTGTGGAGGGGGGGGTGCCAGGCGTGCGGTGCGGTGCGGAGAGAGAGCGAGGGACTATCTGGGGTAGGGACAGTATTTTCATAACAATACATGTGCTTAGGGGGTAAGGGTTTCTTTAACTAATCTAGTGGAAGAGACTCGACTGCTAAAATCCACGGGTTAGGGGCCGCAAATTACTTACCTTGCCCCGGGTGCTGACAACCCACGCTACGCCACTGATGCCAAGTCGCATGAAATCCCCTTACCTTCCCGCCAAAATGGTATTTATTAATCTACTCGCATTTGCATGCTTCTGAACTGCTAGGTAGGCAGGAGTTGGTGCAAGTAATCAGAGCTCACCCCATCATGTGGCACTTTGGTCTCAAACCTGGGCTGTCAGCTCTCCAGTTGACAAATGTAACATGTTTAATTGCTGAGCCATCACGATAGATATCTTTTCCTTTTACTGTCTGGGAAACTAGAAGGGATTCCTTCTGAAATATTTCCCATACCATCTCCCCTTCTATGTGATAAGACATCTTTTACACGCCGGTTGTCTGGTCTGCAGCTCTCCATCCTGTCTCCCTAGGCCATTCCCACATACCATTACAAGAGCTGAGTCTTTTTCATTATATGTGTTTACCTCTGAAAGCAGTATTCAGTTGTAAGGTTTTGTTCTCTGTACATTACCATCCCTTAAAGAAAGAAAGAAACCGTGGTAAGTTCCACTGTCACTCTTAGCCCTATTAACATTGCAAAAGAAAAAGAAGTCTGGATCCTTTGATGTCTTCCATTATTATTAAACTTGTGAATTCTGTTATGGATTGCTACTCTCTTCCTCTTATTTTTACATTTGATATTGTTTCCATCAGACCTACGTTTTGACTACGTTAGATACAAGGGGACCTTAATGGCATTGATTTTCATTATGGGAAATGCAGATAAACATTTATGCCTTTTGGTTTTCTAATGACACTTCCAAAAATAACATAAAACATATTTCTCAGGCTATTGTGGATGATTTTTAAATTATCTATTTGGATGTTTTGCTTATTTACTCCACCGATCCTCTTCTTCAAAGTGCATATATTCAAACAGTTCTATAGAGACTTCATGATCATGAGCCTTATACTGAGCTAGAGAAGTGCTCCTTTGATCTATCAGTTTTGGACTGATAGATCAAAAGCACATTTCCTCAGAAAGAATTCAAATGGATCTGGTTAAAATAAAGGCCATTGTACCTTGGGAGACCTCCTCCTTCCACCCTTATCAAGTACTATTCTTGTGCTTAGCCTATTTTTATTATAATTTCTCCTAACTTTGAAACTATGGCACTATTTCATGTTATGAAGAAAGAGGTTGCTTTAAGTGAGGTGGACTGTGGGAAAAGGAAGAGATTTAGGATAGCCACTCCCTAGAATTTCCCAGGATAAATCCATCAAAGGTAAAGGTAAAGGTTCCCCAGCACATGCGTGCTAGTCGTTTCCGACTCTAGGGGCCGGTGCTCATCTCCGTTTCAAAGCCGAAGAGCCAGCGCTTGTCCAAGGACGTCTCCGTGGTCATGTGGCCGGCATGACTAGACACCAAAGGCGCACGGAACGCTGTTACCTTCCCACCGTAGTGGTCCCTATTTTTCTACTTGCATTTTTACGTGCTTTCAAATTGCTAGGTTGGCAGAAGCTGGGACGAGTAACAGGCGCTCACTCTGTTACGCAGCACTCGGGATTTGACCCGCCAAACTGCCGACCTTCTGATCGACAAGCTCAGCATCCTAACCCACTGAGCCACCGCGTCCCTATATAAATCCATTAGGATGAGAGAAACAAGGGATTAGTCTGGGATGAGTAACAGGCGCTCACTCTGTTACATGGCACTCGGGATTCGACCCGCCAAACTGCCGACCTTCTGATCGACAAGCTCAGCATCCTAACCCACTGAGCCACCGCGTCCCTATATCAATCCATTAGGATGAGAGAAACAAGGGATTAGTCTGGGATGAGTAACAGGCACTCACTCTGTTACATGGCACTCGGGATTCGACCCGCCAAACTGCTGACCTTCTGATCGACAAGCTCAGCATCCTAACCCACTGAGCCACTGCGTCCCTATATAAATCCATTAGGATGAGAGAAACAAGGGATTAGTCTGGGATGAGTAACAGGCGCTCACTCTGTTACGTGGCACTCGGGATTCGACCCGCCAAACTGCCGACCTTCTGATCGACAAGCTCAGCATCCTAACCCACTGAGCCACTGCGTCCCTATATAAATCCATTAGGATGAGAGAAACAAGGGATTAGTCTGGCAATGTTGTCCCCAGTTCAAGTCTGAGCCTGGTGCGGAGGCCGATGAAGAACACCAGACACGAGATGCAGGTTTTCTTTTCTTTTATTGAAGAGCTCCAAGAAAAGAGGTCCTGGTCAAAATGCCAAGGAATCTCAAACCACAGAATTAATAAAGCTTTATACATTTTCTCTAAAGCAGAAGGCGGGATAAGGTGGGATATATAAGAAATATCATCTAATAAACATTTCAATAATAATCTAAGAATTATTCTATCAGTCTCTAGCCATCCCTATTCCTAAGCCTTGGCTAATGAATGCTTCAGGAGTTATCTAATACACATTCTATTGGCTCCAGGCCATCTCTATTCTCAACTTTTAGCTGAGTCTGCAAAATGCCTAACCCTTCGTTACTTTTATCAGCTTTCTAACCTGCCAGAATTGTTACAAGCTTTACACCTGCATATTTCCTGTGAATAAGCATTCTTTGTTCTTACCAGACAAACTCCCCACTTACAAGCTTCCTGGTCTCCTTTCAAGTGTATGCCATAATCTTGCTTTGTTTTGGCAGACAGCCCATCAGCAAGATTCCATCTATATAATGTAGACAAATAGAGAACTGAAGATTGGCTAGATTGTGTTACATTGTTCTTGGCTTAGGCCTGACAAAAACCTGTATTGCCATAATTTATTATATATTCTTTCTTTCTTGAAGAAAGAGTTCTTATATAACTACCCCTAGCCTGGAGTTCGATGCCAACGGGGCTCAAAATTCACTCAGTCTTCCATCCTTCTGAAGTCTGTAAAATGAGGAGCCAAATTATGGGGCAATATGAAAATAATGATGGTATTATAAACCACCCAAAGAGTGCTGTAAAATGCTATGGAACAGTATACAAGTCTAAATGCTATTGCTATTGTTATCGCTACTACAACACCAGTGATTAGAACATTTTGGAGTATTGATAATGTTTTGTCTCTTTCCCCATGATTTTTAGTTGGTTTTTATTTCAATCTGTATCACGTTCTATGTTTCTTCTTGCTACACTTGTCACTTTGCCACACAGCTTACCAACAAGCAAACTGAATTACTTTATCCCCTTTCCCTTCCTACTGTTTCTTTCTTTCTTTCTTTCTTTCTTTCTTTCTTTCTTTCTTTCTTTCTTTCTTTCTTTCTTTCTTTCTTTCTTTCTTTCTTTCTTTCTTTCTTTCTTTCTTTTTCTTTCTTTCTTTCTTTCTTTCTTTCTTTCTTTCTTTCTTTCTTTCTTTCTTTCTATCTACCTACCTATCTACCTACCTACCCAATTTTTATGGTTGCTTATCTCAAAAAGTGACTTTGGGCAGTGTTACAGAATTAAAATAAAGTTAACAAAAATAATAAACATGATAAACAATAATAAACATACTCAGGGATTTTTACACCTACTATCTACATTTGCTGTCAAATGTTTCCTAATCCTTCACATTACAGAGACCTCCCATTTTTCCTAAAATCTGCAAACTATTTAGGGATAACTGATCTCTATTAGGGATCATCTTAAAAGCACATAGTTAACTCATAATTACACATTGTTCATTAATGGCCATATAACATAGATTTTCCTTAAAAAACTAATCATAAAATAATACCATTAAAACTTTGTGCAGTAGTATCTATTTTGTTCTATACATCAACTCTAGTTGCAATTGTACAAAATTTGGTTACTTTCCTTGAAGTCATTGACTTAGCTGTCAAACGGAAATGGATAAGGCTTTCTTCTAAATAGTGGATGTATAGCCAATGCATAATTAAGTCCTTGTGTAGATTAAATAAAGTAGACAGTAGAGAAGGCAATAGACAATTGATTCATTTCCCCAAGCAGGTAAGGATCATAGACCTTTCAGTAGACTACTGTTAAAACTCCCTTCTAATTATAATGAAAAAGAGCACATTGAATGTAGCTAATGTGAATGTTCCCCTTTAAACTGGACAAAGGATATTGGCAAGATTGGAGGCTATTCAGAAGGATTTTTTGATGAATAAACCTGAATTGTACTACTATTAGTTAGAGCTTAGATATGACCTAGAATCTAGGAATCTGCGAGTTCTAGTTCCACCTTAGGCATGAGAGTCAGTTGGGTGACTTTTGGTCAGTCACTCTGTCTCTCAACCTACCCATCTCACAGGGCTGTTGTTGGAGGAGGAAGGAGTAGTAGGCATGTATACTGCTTTGAGTTACTTACAAAGTAATAAAAGGCTAATTTAAAAATTAATAAAATTAATAAAAAATATCCATAGAAGTTCCCCATCCTGCACATTTCTCATCAGCTTTCAGAAGATAGGCCTTTTATTTTTCTTTCTTTCTCTCTCATAGTATCCTATTAAATGTAGCAAATCTCCCATCTTCCTGACAGCAGTCAGTCCCATTCCACTGGATTATTAATAAATGCCAGAACAGGCCAGTCAGGTAGTTTTGGCTTGTGAGGTTATTATGAATGGAACATAAGGGAACTGAGACATCCCCTGCTGCATCTCATGATTTTTTTCTTCTGTTTCATTGAATTCCAAACAGAAGAAGCAGCTAGAATTTCCCCTTTTCTTATTGTCTCCTTCAAAATGGCTGAAAAGGAAGAAAATTCTAGACTCGTTGTACAAAACAGATTTGGGACTGAGGTGGAAATGAAAGCAGCATTGGTAGAAGTAGATTGGTATCCTCCAGAGATTCTTCAAAACCTGGAATAGATCACAGTTTGTTATGTTGTCAAATTTATTCCCACAGAAACCAGGCAAGCCAGCCCTATATGAAAGACAATGAATTCTTTGTTTTTATCTGTGCAAAGCTAGAACATTTCAATGTGACACCATGTTATAAAATCTCTTTCATAAGTGGATTTTGTATCACCAATTCAAAATCAAATAGGGCATGACTACAGAGTCAAAATAGTGCTGCAGCAGTTTCATTGAATGCTTCTGTTATATTTCTGGAAGATGAGAAGGAGACTATGGTACTAATGTGTAGGAATATATTTCTAACCCATGAATACAAAATTTGTCTTGTTATGGAATAGGCAGTAGGTATTCATGACCTATCTGTACTCTTCTTGTAGGTGATTTGAGTAATTAAGCAATCAGACCCAAAATGCTGTTTTCTTCAACTGAAAGAGAAGGCATTTTCCCCATGAATTTTAATAAAGTTTGTAAACTCTGAGCTAAATTATAAATTCTGTTCTGCAGCTGCACTTCGCAGTGGCAGAATTGTTTCTTGTTATTTTGAAATCTGCTAAGGATGGATGTACAAATGCAGTCAAACATCTTTTCAGGATATGTGCAGTATGCTATGCTACACATCAAAAATCTCAGTTTAGCATTTTCAAAAGAGCAGCCATGTATAATTTAAAATCATCTTTGAACGGAAAGGTTTGAGAAATCCCAAACACTCTATTAAAATCTTGTAGAGTTAGATCCAGATGTGCTGAGTTGGAAGCAATGATAGAAAAAGTCATCCTAGGATGAAGCTGGTTAATGACTGCATTCATCTGATATCTGTATTTCAAGGAAATACCTTCCAGTTTCCTTAACCTACCTGTCTAGGGGGGGGCATTGTTTCTCACATTTTAATGAACTTTCAAAATGAGAGGTAGACAACTAGTGGCCCAATACCACCAAGCTCTGCCTTCTATTTGCAACAAATGTGATAATTGTAGTTTATAGATTCCCTTTGTACATTTCCTGCCCCTGCTCTCATGTTGCTTTCTGTTGATGCTGCTACCAAACCGCGACAATCTTCATGGGACTGATGACTGACTGTGACTGAAGTTGCTGTTTCCCCATTAGAAGCTGTATTGAAGAAGCAGCCATATCCATAGGGATTGCTCCAGAGGAGAGATTGCTCCAGAGGAGAGATTGTAACAATTCCCTTCTCTCAGCAATCTTTTCCTGGAGTCTATAGTGCTTGGAAATGGTGCTCTCTATTGAAATAGTTGGAGAGGAATTTCAAACCCATCAAAGGCATCTCACCTCTAGGTGTATTGTGCTTTATCCAGCTGATTAAACACCTATTTATTTACTCATGCCTGCAGAGTGAAGAAGTTTTTTTTAAAAAAATCTATTTTGTCCTCATGGGTAACTTATATATACACACCCTTGTGGCCTAATCCAGTATAATATATTGCCTTTGGAGCCACAAAGATTAGCTATCTCTAATCTAAGGGCTCTGACATGGAAACATCTCTTTGGTGTTTTTTAACAATTTTGGGGGGAAAATGCATGAAATCATTTCCCAAATAAAGCTAACGTTTACCAAGAACTCCAAGCTAAGTTAGTGGATATCAGTTTAGTACTCTTGGGCAATTCTCTTGATCTTTTGCTTTGTTTTGTTTTTTTTAAATAGTGATTGATTTTTATTTTTTTAAAAAGTAGAGCGAATGGTACATTGGTATATTGCAAAACAGCAGCTTCTAGTATTATGATGCTTTATGAGAATACTTTTGGTCACTATATTATAAAATGAAAAAGAGGGTCGGTATATTCCAAAGTTTCTTTGAAATGATGATAATTTGGTTTGGGAGGAAAAAAATGATGAAATAATCGCCAACAATGGTGGAGAGATGGGGCATCCATCATGGGTCAACAGTATCAAAATGCCAGGGAGTTGACAAGTAATCAAAGGCTGATACTTTTTAATGTCTATGTAGTATGTGCAATACTTATTAAAAGAGGAACAGAACTTTGATTGTCTTGATCAATCCTGCTGTTTTATTTTGCTATTGACCTCCTTGGATGGCTAGAAGGATTACAGCATACAGAATAACAGAGTTGGAAGGGACCTTGGAGGTCTTCTAGTCCACCCAAAATATTCTGGACAAATTGTGTCAAATCTCTTCTTTAAAAACTCCAGTGATGGAGCACCCAGATTAATTAATTGTGAATTAAATGTTCTGTTGGGAAATTTCTCCATAGTTCTAGGTTGGATCGCTTCTTGATAAGTTTCCACCCATTGCATCTTGTCCTGTCCTTAGGTGCTTTGGAGGATAGGTTGACCTCCTCCCCCTCTTCTTTATGACAGCCTCTCAAATATTGGAAGACTGCTATCATGTCAGTTTGATTTACATAAATGTTGGTGAGTGTGTATACTGCTAAAATCTTAAATATGCTCACCGGCTCTTGACAACTATAGTATAGATCATGAAGATGTAATTCTTTGCTATGTTCATGTATAATGTTTTTAATTCTGGTCCATTAATCATAATCCATATTACATTTTATATTATATTTTACTGATATTTTGTTGTTAGTTGCGAAGTCGTGTCCGACCCATCGCGACCCTATGGACAATGTTCCTCCAGGCCTTCCTGTCCTCTACCATCTTCTGGAGTCCATTTAAGCTCACGCCTACTGCTTCAGTGACTCCATCCAGCCACCTCATTCTCTGTCGTCCCCTTCTTCTATTGCCCTCAATCTTTCCCAGCATTAGGCTCTTCTCCAGTGAGTCCTTCCTTCTCATTAGGTGGCCAAAGTATTTGAGTTTTAGCTTCAGGATCTGGCCTTCTAAAGAGCAGTCAGGGTTGATCTCCTCTAGGACTGACCGGTTTGATCGCCTTGCAGTCCAAGGAACTCGCAGGAGTCTTCTCCAGCGCCATAGTTCAAAGGCTTCAATTCTTTGGCGCTCAGCCTTTCTTATGGTCCAGCTTTCACTGCCATACATTGCAACTGGGAAGACCATAGCCTTGACTATATGCACTTTTGTTGACAGGGTGATGTCTCTGCTTTTTAGTGTGCTGTCTAGATTTGCCATGGCTTTCCTCCCCAGGAGCAAGCGTCTTTTAATTTCTTGGCTACAGTCCCCATCTGCAGTAATCTTGGAGCCCAGGAAAATAAAATCTGTCACTACCTCCATTTCTTCCTCATCTATTTGCCAGGAATTGAGAGGGCCGGATGCCATGATCTTGGTTTTCTTAATGTTTAGTTTCAACCCAAGTTTTGCACTCTCCTTCTTCACTCGCAACAAGAGGCTCTTTAGTTCCTCTTCACTTTCTGCCATTAGAGTGGTATCATCTGCATATCTTAGGTTGTTGATGTTTCTTCCGGCAATCTTAATTCCAACTTTTGATTCATCTAGCCCTGCCTTTCTCATGATGTGCTCTGTATATAAGTTAAATAGGCAAGGCGACAGTATACAGCCTTGACAGACTCCTTTCCCAATTTTGAACCAATCAGTGGTTCCGTGTCCAGTTCTCACTGTTGCTTCTTGGCCCACATATAGGTTTCTCAAGAGACAAATAAGATGGTCTGGTATGCCCATCTCTTTAAGGACTTGCCACAGTTTGTTATGATCCACACAATCAAAGGCTTTAGCATAGTCAATGAAGCAGAAGTAGATGTTTTTCTGGAACTCTCTAGCTTTCTCCATGATCTAGCGTATGTTAACAATTTGATCTCTAGTTCCTCTGCCTCTTCGAAATCCTGCCTGTACTTCTGGTAGTTCTCGATCCACATACTGCTGGAGTCTAGCTTGTAGAATTTTAAGCATAACTTTACTAGCATGAGAAATGAGTGCAATGGTGTGATAGTTTGAACATTCTTTGGCACTGCCTTTCTTTGGAATTGGAATGTAAACTGATCTTTTCCAATCCTGTGGCCACTGCTGAGTTTTCCAAATTTGCTGGCAAATTGAGTGTAGCACTTTTACTGCATCGTCTTTTAAGATTTTGAATAGCTCAGCTGGAATACTGTCACCTCCACTAGCTTTGTTGTTGCTCAGCTTTTCTAAGGCCCACTTCACTTCACATTCTAGGATGTCTGGCTCGAGGTCAGTGACCACCTCATTGTGATTATCAGGGATGTTAAGCTCATTCTTGTATAGTTCTTCTGTGTAATTTTGCCACCTCTTCTTAATCTCTTCTGCCTCTGTTAGGTCCCTGCCATTTTGGTCCTTTATCATGCCCATTTTTGCATGAAACGTTCCTTTCATCTCTCCAATTTTCTTGAAAAGATCTCTGGTCCTCCCTATTCTATTGTTTTCTTCTATTTCTTTGCATTGTTCATTTAAGAAGGCATTCTTATCTCTTCTAGCTATTCTTTGGAATTCTGCATTTAATTGGGCATATCTTTCTTTTTCTCCCTTGCCTTTCGCTTCCCTCCTTTCCTCAGCTATTTGCAAAGCTTCCTCAGACAGCCATTTTGTTTTCTTGCATTTCTTTTTCTTTGGGATGGTTTTGGTTGCTACCTGTTGTACAATGTCGCAAACCTCTGTCCATAGTTCTTCAGGCACTCTGTCTATCAGATCTAATTCCTTAAATCTATTTGTCACCTCTACTGTATATTGAACAGGGATATGATTTAATTCATACCTGACTGGCCTAGCGCTTTTCCCTACTTTCTTTAATTTAAGCCTAAACTTTGCAACAAGAAGCTCATGGTCTGAGCCACAGTCAGCTCCTGGTCTTGTTTTTACTGACTGTATAGAGCTTCTCCATCTTTGGCTGCAGAGCATATAGTCAATCTGATTTCTGTGTTGACCGTCTGGTGATGTCCATGTGTAAAGCCGTCTCTTGGATTGTTGGAAAAGAGTGTTTGCCATGACCATCGTATTCTCTTGACAAAATTCTATCAGCCTGTGCCCTGCTTCATTTTGTACTCCAAGGCCAAACTTGCCTGTTATTCCAGTTATCTTTTTGCTTCCCACTTTAGCATTCCAATCCCCCATGATGATAAGGACATCATTTTTGGGGGTTAGCTCTATAAGGTGCTGTAGGGCTTCATAGAACCGGTCAATTTCATCCTCTTCAGCACTGGTGGTTGGGGCATAGACTTGGACTACTGTGATATTGAATGGTTTGCCTTGGATTCGAACTGAGATCATTCTGTCATTTTGAGGATTGTATCCCAGTATTGCTTTTCCTACTTTTTTATTGATTATGAAGGCTACTCCATTTCTTCTGAGGGATTCTTGCCCACAGTACTATACCTGATGGTCATCTGAATTAAATTCACCCATTCCTGTCCATTTTAGTTCTCTGATACCTAAGATGTCGATGTTTAGTCTTGTCATCTCTTGTTTGACCACGTCCAGCTTTCCTTGATTCATGGATCTTACATTCCAGGTTCCTATGGAGAAAAAATCTTTACAGCATCGGACTTTCCTTTCACCACCAGACACATCCACAGCTGAGCGTCCTTTCGGCTTTGGCCCAGTCGCTTCATTCTTTCTGGCGCTACTAGTACTAGCCCTCTGCTCTTCCCCAGTAGCATATTGGACGCCTTCCGACCTGAGGGGCTCATCTTCCAGCGTCATATCGTTTTGCCTTTTGGTACTGTCCATAGGGTTTTCATGGCAAAGATACTGGAGTGGTTTGCCATTTCCTTCTCCAGTGGATCACGTTTTGTCAGAACTCTCTGCTATGACCATTCCGTCTTGGGTGGCCCTGCACGGCATAGCTCATAGCTTCATTGAATTACGCAAGCCCCTTCGCCACAACAAGGCAGTAATCCATGAAGGGGACTGATATTTTAAGGTCCCCAAATTTACAGCATTTTAATTTGGCCCAAAATCTTCCGGAAGGCCATTAAAACATGTTTTTATCTCATTTTTGAAATATTATGATGGAGTGGTCCTATATAGTTGTGTGATGGTTAATTGAATGTTCTCTCTTGTATTCTTTTCTGAAATTGTGTTTTTATTTCATTTCTTTTAATCTTTGTGATTTAAATTGGTTTGGTTTTTAGTAGTATTGATGTAACTGGACTATTTGATTATATATACCACCGAGAGTTGCTAGGTGAGATGGGCAGCTATATAAATGTGATAAATAAATAAATAATTTCCAATCACCTTTTTACATTACAATCATGAAAGAAGGAAAACCTGCCAAAGTTTCTCTTATTCGGTTCTCTATTTCCATATAAACCAATATTTTTCCCTAGGAAAAATTCCTTGTTTTCACTAGTATTTCTTTCTTGCTATGAAAATAATACATATTATACCATTTTGTGTGTGTGTGTGTGTTCCAAAATATACAAAGCAACTTAAAAGTAATATTTTCTCCTTGAGTGTGACTTCATTTGACTCGTATTTCACCCAGTGAAATAGAACATCTGAATAGATAAAGAAAATACTGTATATTTGAACAAGTTGATGAAAAGTCAGAGAATTTCGGATGACACAAATCAAGATGTGATTTTGGAAAGCTGCAGGTGGGATGAAATGAATGTTTTATTAAAGATTCTCACTCTATTTGAAAGTCAAAGCAGCCTGTTTCCTTGTCAAAAGTTTCCAGAGTGGTATATGCTTGACTGAGTCCCCCACTCTCTAATCAATGGCTAACATCACATTGTTGATGAAGTCAAGAAATATCTGCCAGCAAAGTCTGCTTATATTTAAGTTGCTTTGTTTCTAATATTTTGTTTATTTATTTATCAAATTTATATGGCTGCCCATCTCACAGAAAGTGATAGCAAGCTGTGTACAACACATCAATAAAACAATAAATAACAAAAACATTTGAAACATTAAAAATGATAAAAAGCAGAACTGAACAAGGAAAGAAAAATAACAGAGTGATGTCTGTAATGTATTGGGTTTTGTTTTACCAAAGAGCATCACGTGGGGTTAATTGCTGGAAGGTTGTTTAAGCAGGGAAGCTGACTAACTGCTCCCAGCTCCTCAGACAACCCGTCTCCAGCACTGCCATTGGCTGCTTCTAGGGCAGCAATAGGTTGCTTTAAACCTATTGGCCGCCGCCTAGAGACCAGGGTCTAAATAGCTGCACTTGAAGCCCTGTTTCCCAGTTCAGTTCCTGCAACCAAATATAAAATATGATTCTTGCTGAACTCACTCGCCTCATCTCGTCAATCAAGCAACGAACCCAGTATCTAACACTGGCAACGAGGATAGGATTCTGCTTCTCCAACTGAGCTGAAGAGTCACTAGGGGAGAGGCCAAACGCACCTGGCGGGAAAAGCAATTCCCCCCCATGGTCAGCCTAGCACAGCCACGCTAGCAACCATGCGCCCAGAGGACCAGTCCCTGGTCATACAGAGGAGCAGGATAAGAAGACGATGAGCCCCAGCTATGAAGACCAGCAGAAATGGCAAAGGTCGGAAAGCTGGAAGAATTTGATATAGCTCACTCAGAAAGATGGTCTTCATATCTATCCAGGGTCGAGAACTATCTATGTGCGAATCAAGTTGCCAAGAACGGCCTGAAGGCTGCTATGCTCCTGTGTGTGTGTGGCCCAGCCATGTTTGACATCGCAGAGAACTTGTTCGCGCCAATGCCATTGGAGTCTGTAACATTCATAGACTTGAAGAAATGGCTTGGCGACCATTTCCAGCCCAAGCTGTCGGTAATCACTTGGCGCCATGCATTCAAGCAGAGGGTTCAGCAACAAGGTGAAACAGCATCTGAATTCATCATGGCCTTGAGGTAGGCCGCACACCTGTGCTAGTTCTTTGATGTAGAGGAGAGGCTATGAGACCGGCTTGTCTGCGGTCTCAGGAATCGTGAGTTACAGCAAAAACTCTTCTCCAAAGAGACTGTGTCGTTCCCAGATGTGCTGAAAGAGATCATGGCGTACGAAGCCGCTGGCGAAGCCGTATGAGCCATGTGGCCCACCAAAACAGCACAGCATGAGGAAGCCGTCCACCATGAGGACGCCGAACACGCGGAAGACCCAGAAGACAACACAGAAGTTGACAAGCTACAAAGACACAATCACCAACAGCATCACAGCGACAAGCAACAAGGGGCGACTTACAAGGCAGATCCCTTCCTTAGGTGCCCAGGGTGTGGCGGCCGCCACCAACGCATGGACTGTAGGTTCTGGACAGCCTCCTGCCAGGCCTGCGGGAAGACTGGCCACATCGCATCCATCTGTGGAGGTTGCCAGAGGGACCGGCCATCGAATCTCCAGTCAGACATTCCGATTAGGAGAGGTACCGGGGCCTGGGAGCAGTATAGCATAGGGTTTTGCTCCAGCTGCAGAAGCATTTGCTGCACGGGAGCTCGCCGCTCTATTAAGCCGAAGTTTAGACTTCAGGTGGAACTGCAAGGGGTCCCTTGCAAGATGGAGCTGGACATGGGCTCAGCCATCCATTATTTCACTTGAGACTTGGGTCTGTAATCGCAGCAAGAGATGGGCCAAGCTGAGGCCATCTGACATTATACTGACCAACTTCCAGAATGCCAGAGTCACAGTCAAGGTTGAGGCCACACTGGCCATCAAATTTAAGGGGTTTTCTGGGCACCTGGATGTTGTCGTAGTAGGGGGTCAGTGAATGAGCCTGATTGGGCTCGACTGGTTTGATGTTCTAGGCATCCAAGTAACCAGAATCAACCGGACACAAGTCGCAAGTCTAGCAACTGTATGCGAGGAATTCATAGATGTGTTTGACTCAGGTCTGGGGACGTACATGGGCCTGCCAATAACATTTAAACTAGATCCTACTGTAGTGCCAGTCAGGATTAAACCTTGTAGAATGCCATTTGCTCTTAAACACAAGATAGACACTGAGTTAGATGAACTCATAGAACAGGGAGTACTTCAGCCAGTAGATGGGGATGAATGGGAGACCCCAATCGTCACGTCACTAAAGGCCAACGGGAAGGTCAGAATCTGTGCTGATTACAAATGCACAATTAATTGTGCACTCAAACAGCATGCTTACCCGGTACTAGTAGTAAGCCACATCTTGGCGTCCTTGCAAGGTGGTACAATTTTTGCAAAATTAGATTTGGCTCAGGCCTACCAACAGCTTCCTGTTGATGAGGCCACATCCACAGCACAGACAATTGTAACCCACAGGGGGGTGTTTAAAGTAAAACGCCTGCAATTTGGGGTCAGCATAGCCCCTGGCATTTTTCAAGGCATTATGGAGCGAACGCTCAAGGGCATTATGGGAGTTTGCCCATATTTTGATGACATGCTCATCGCCGGTGAGTCCATTGAGCTGCTAGCAAGGAGGCTCAGAGCCATCCTTCAAAGGCTGCACGAAGCAGGCCTCAAAGAATAAGTGTAGTATTGGAGTTCCTTCAACTGAGTTCTTGGGTTTCCATATAGATGCTGATGGCATCCACCTGGCTGAGTCAAAAGTGAAGGCCATTCAGATGGAACCCAGCCCCAAAATGAAGGGAGAGCTTCAGGCATTCCTAGGCCTCCTAAAATTTTACCATGCGTTCCTTCCTAACAAGGCCGCAGTGGCAGAGCCGTTACACTGGCTCTTGGACAAAAAAACGGCATGGAAGTGGACTAGTGTTCACAAAAGAAGCATTCAGGAATTGAAGGCCCTACTGTCCGTCAGTTCCACAATCGCTCACTTTAAGGAATCGATGCCGGTATTCCTTGCATGTGACGCATCCCCATATGGGGTGGGGGCTGTCCTAAGCCACTTGGAGAGCTATGGGACTCAAGTCCTGATTGCTTTTTATTCCAGGACACTGTCCTCTGCCGAGTGTAATTACGCACAAATTGATAAGGAGGCATTGGCCATAGTAGCTGGAGTAAAAAAATACCACGACTACTTATACGACAGGGACTTCATGGTCTTTACAGACCATAAACCGATACTGGGGTTATTCACTACAGACAGACAGACACCCCATAACTTATCCCCTAGAATGTTAAGATGGTCCATTTTTTATCAGCTTACAGCTTTAAGCTAATTCACAAAACTGGCAAGGATATGGGCCATGCAGATGGCCTGAGCAGGCTTCCACTGCCTCAAATCGAGCCAGATCCAGCCCCAGCGGCCTGCATTTTGTCCATTCAGGACTTGCCGGAGTTTCCCCTCCACGTGGGGGACATAGCCGCAGAAACGGCATCAGACAAAACTCTAAGCAAAGTGCTATCTTGGGTCCACATGGGGTGGCTAGAAAAAAGCCCTGGCCCTGAGTTCCAGAGCTACTTCACAAGGAGACACGAGCTCTCAGCTCATAAGGTTTGTATTCTATGGGGGAACTGGGTCATTGTTCCCACTTCATTAAGGGACAGGGTATTGCAATCACTTCATGAAGGTCATCCGGGTATTGTTCGCATGAAAGCTTTGGCAGGAAGCTATTTATGGTGGCCAGGATTAGATAAAGCCATTGAAGCTCAAGTACACGGGTGTTACACGTGTCAGCAGTCTAGGCCTGAAATGCCGTACGCTCCTGTTCATAGGTGGGAGGAAACACACACAACCTGGTTGAGGATTCATATAGACTTCGCTGAGCCCTTTCATGGAAAGCTCTTTCTTATAGTGGTCAACAGCCACTCTAAATGGCTGGAAGTTATACCAATTGCAAATATGACTATCCAGGTGCTTAGGAAACTCTTTGCAATGCACGGACTACTGGACGTCGTAGTGTCTGATAATGGGGCCTAATTCACTGTGGCAGAATTTCAGGCTTTCCTGAGGGCAAACCTCATTAGGCATGCAACATCGGCTCCATTTCACCCATCTAGTAATGGTCAAGCCAAACTAATGGTGAACACCATGAAAGAATTGCTGAAGCGCATAGTGACTGGGGACTGACACCACAGACTGGCCGACTTTTTGCTGTGCCAAGATTCCACACCATGCACAGCAACGGGTAAGAGCCCAGCAGAGCTGTGCTGGGGGAGGCGACTAATCATGAAACTGGACAGGTTACACCCAGACCGGGTGGCAGCTGAGGCCTCTCACCCAAGACCCCTGAGGGGGTTGCAAGTGGGCGATGGGATGTGGGCCCGGAACTATGGGCATGGGGACTTGTGGGTGCCAGGGAAAATCACCAAAACGTTGGGCCCTCAGTCATACAAAGTGGGCCTAGAGAGTGGGCGAGTTGTTCGTTGCCATATCAATCAGCTTAGAAAGCGTTTTCCAGAACGGCCACAAAGTGAGGACTTCATCCCAGGTCCCATCCAGGGACCACAAACCGGCAACCAGGCTGATCAATCCATATGCTCTGAGGTCCCAAGCAGTCAGAGCAACGGGGAGATGGTCATAGGGGGGCAATTCCAGGAGTGCAACATGGGGCACCTGATGGAGAAAGTCAACCAGAACACTACAGCTGCTGTGCTAACTCTAAGGAAGGATTAGACTCTGGGGTGGGCCGACCTGGAATGGCGAGTCCCGTGCCATGTAGGTCAATAACAGCACCTTGAATTGGACAAACTGGTAACCAATACAGTTCATGCAGTACAATATGCACTCTCCAGGAACATGTAGCTGCTTGTGTCTTCCAAAAGAGACTGAAAACCTGACCAGGCCAATTGCCTTGGATTCCCAATGGGAGTGTCTGACTCAGGAAGTGGTTAATAGCTTAAGAAGAGCCCACCTCCATCCTGTTTATGCATGTGTTCCTTTCTTACCTAGTTTATTAACTTTTAATGTTCAATGCTTTTAATGTTTTAACGCTTTATATTGCTGTTTGATTAGGTTGTAAACTGCCCAGAGTCACTCAACACTGAGATGGGTGGTATATACATTTAATAAGTTAATGACCTGATGTTCATTTTCCTTTCTGTCCTCCCGCATGCCTACGTATTTTTCTTGTTGTAAACTGTAGTACACATAATTCCTTAACAGTTTTAGTTTGAATTGTGCCAGTGAAACTTCCTGTCACCTCTACATTGCTCATGACATATTTTCAAGAGAGATGCCACTGTCCCAATTGGCATTGCACTAGCTTCAGCTTGGCATTGAGGTATATTAGAACAAATAAGCGCGAAGATCAATACACAACAGTTTGAATCAAATTATAACCAGTGATAAAAGAAGTGAAATGGAGCTTTGGAAAATTGGAAAGGTGAAGCTTCTTTCTCCTCATCTGGCCCGCAGAACTGCCTGCCACTTTGTGGAAACAAAGGGAGATAGGAACTGCAAAGAAAAATGTAGCCCTGCTCCCCATAAACCCTACATTGCTAGCAGACATCCAGTTCCCTCTCCTCTCCTTCTTTCACCAGCTACTGCCAACAAGAAATTTCAGATTTTGGCTTACAGAGTCGCCAATAGCCGTTCACCCATTGGGCCTTGCAGAAAGCCAATAGGGTGCAGAGGCCAGGTGGAAAGAGGGTGGGGATATGCCTCTCACATCTTTTCTTGCACCAAGCAACCTAAGCGCTTCTGGGAAGTGTAATCAGAAGGCATGGAGCCGCAGAGGTGGCCACAATTTCAACAACTTTCACTCCCCCAGGAGTCATAGATGCCAGCACTCTGTAAGTTAACTCATTTGAAATACCTTGATTCAGTAATTGTTGTCCTATATGTTCTAATTTCACCCAAGTGAAGGTTGGGTGAACAGACATGAGAGTTTTAGTAGTATAGATTTGCTGTCATTGTAAGTGCACCCAGTTAAAATAATACTTTATAGTATACTTTTTATTTAATTTTTGTGAACAGCATTTTTACCTGAAGAGTTTTTATGGGTGGTGACAATTTTCTTTACTGAAAAGAAACAAATTTACATTGGTTCAAAAGTCTTATGTACAAGCAGGCTATTATAATTGTTGTTCTTATTTCCATATAAATTTATTATAATTTCTTTTGAGATGACTTAGACATTTCTTTGTTTGTGCCATTAAGTATATGAATCAAAATTCAGATCAGTTCTAATAAAAGAATAAAGTGTTGATTTGAATTGGGATGATTCAGGTTTAAGTCCTTCGGTGATGGAAATGCACGTTAATGAACCTATTTTACACTGTTATTACTGTGAGAATAAAATAAAGATTTTCATATAATCTTTCTTAATCTCCTGGCAAAAAAGAGGGAGGGAGGGAGGGAGGGAGGGAGGGAGGGAGGGAGGAAGGAAGGAAGGAAGGAAGGAAGGAAGGAAGGAAGGAAGGAAGGAAGGAAGGAAGGAAGGAAGGAAGGAAGGAAAAATTATATACATAATTGAGGAATTATGTATTAAATCTCAATATTCAAAAAAGTGTCAAATTTCAGCAGGTGAATACAGTTATGATTGTCCTTTATTGTTGAGAAGGACAAATTTAACCCTAGACCAGATACTTTTATAAACATTGCTAACATGAATGCCCTATGTGTATATTTTAATATTTTCAATTTTTTTCTTTATTTATCTGAGGCACACGGATATGAAAATAGTTAACATTTTTTTCAACTTTACCCAAAGAAATGTAGCTTATCCCTAGGTAGAAAGATTGCAGAAATGTAGTGTTTGATTATCCAGGAGAGTTTCATTTGATAAAAATGGGGGAAATAAAATTGTCCTATCATAGAAACCAGTTCTTTTTGCAGATGTTATTTTAAACCAAATTTTCAAAAAAGAAAGAAATCCATACTCTAATGCTTTCCTGTAATACAGTGAATTTAAAATGTATATAATTGGAGAGGGGGAGGTGTTTTAAGAAAATTTACTATGTAGCCGAAATGTTGTACCCCTCCTCCTGAAATATTCTAAATACAGGTAGTTAAGTGTAATCCACAGGATAAATGTGTATTTAAAAAAAAATATTTTTAAAAAATGTTATGTGCTGCTCCTACAGAGAAAAGGGAAAAAATTAATAAAGGGCTGAATAATATTTAATGTTGGTAGCTGCCCCGGAGTTAGTCTTGTCAATTATGCAAATACTGCTTTTGTTTTTACTGCTGCAGTTTTAAATATTAAGACACCTTTATTATTTATTTACAACTACCATGCAAAGATTTCCAGACTTTCACAGAGGATGGCAGTACATAAATACCACCCATTGGGTGTCTTTAAACATGATCTATCAAAGATATTGTGCTCCTTTTTCCTCCTTGCTCTGTAACAGTAATTAACACAGCATGGTTCATAGGCAGCCTTTTCTTTTTGTGAAACAGATAAATTCAAGTAATAAAAAAATCAATATGAAAAAGCATCTTTTATCTACAGAGTAGACCGTGCTTAACCTCCTAGTAAATATTTAAAATTGTTTGATCTTATAATGCACAATGTTGTTGATGCCAGCCTGAACACATGGTTTAACTATGCTGCTAGTCCATAGTATATATGAATTAACCTTCTGGAGGTACCTCGAGACATGAGGCAAGATCATTAAAACTTTATATAGAAATCTGCAAGCTAAAACTCAAATACTTTGGCCACCTAATGAGAAGGAAGGACTCACTGGAGAAGAGCCTAATGCTGGGAAAGATTGAGGGCAAGAGAAGAAGGGGACGACAGAGAATGAGGTGGCTGGATGGAGTCACTGAAGCAGTAGGTGTGAGCTTAAATGGACTCCTGAAGATGGTAGAGGACAGGAAGGCCTGGAGGAACATTATCCATAGGGTCGCGATGGGTCGGACACGACTTCGCAACTAACAACAACAATAGAAATCTTGGAAAATGCTAACATTGAAGAGGGAAACAGCTTTGTAAATGTTTACATAAAATTAGGGGATACATAGAGCACCTGAAATGCCACAGGACTACTCCTTAAAAAGACTTCCTCTTATTTTATTTATTTATTAAACATATATTATGCCCCTTTTGCTATCCAGAGATTCTTCCCTTCTATTTTCCTGTATTCCACTTGTGCAATTCTCAAGGTTTATTTAACACTCTAAAACTTACTTTTGATTCTGTTAGCTAATGCAGATAAGCAAATATATCTCAGGTTTCCTTCCATTTTATACACTTACGTATTTAATCATAATTTGTTTATTTCATTTTAAATTCCTAGATTCCAGAGTCCTATTTATGCTGCTCAGTTCTAGTACAAAGAGTGCTCTTACCTCATTAGACTGAACAGGGAGGATAAAATGATCTCTGAAAAACAAATACTTTCTGAGAAGTAGGTTTGTTGTGTCCATAATGATTTATTTGGAATAATGATTGGATAATCTTCCATGCTGGCTCCTGCAGCAAAGCAGCCTTTGACACCCTTCAATAAATGGCACATCTGCGCTATTGTTATTCAGCATACACAACAGTTGAATATGCCAATTCATACACATTTTTTATTCAAACATGGCTAGGATTCCTGAGTACACTTTGAAAGAGATAGATTTTTTTGTTTACCTCACTGTCAAAGAATCATAAGAAGTCCAAGGCTGGTATTTCAGCATTTTACAGGAAATCCTTGAAAATATTCCACCATAGATGGAGGGATGGAAGGAAAATGGAAAGGCAGTAGTTGACTATCACAATGGTTATATCTATTAGATGTAAAACAACAACAACAATTATTATTATTATTATTATTATTATTATTATTATTATTATTATTATTATTATTATTATTATTATTATTATTATTAATTTAATTGGGCTCGGGACAGGGGTTGTTCCTCTGTCCTAGTCCTATTAGATCTCTCAGCGGCTTTTGATACCATCGACCATGGTATCTTACAGCGGCGTCTCAGGGGGTTGGGAGTGGGAGGCACCATTTTACGGTGGTTCTCCTCCTATCTCCTGGGCCGCTCACAGTCAGTGTTGACGGGAGGGCAGAGATCCGCCCCGAGGCCTCTCGTTTGTGGAGTTCCTCAGGGGTCGGTTCTCTCGCCCCTCCTGTTCAACATCTATATGAAGCCGCTGGGTGAGATCATTCGTGGTTTCGGGGTGGAGTATCATCAGTACGCTGATGATACCCAACTTTTTTTCTCCACCCCGAACCAACCCAGTGTTGCCCTCACTGTGATGTCCCGTTGCCTGGAGGCGGTCCAGGTCTGGATGGGGAGAAACAGGCTTCGTCTCAATCCTGCCAAGACTGAGTGGCTGTGCATATCGGCATCTCGGGTTAACCAGACTATTCCATCTTTAACAATGGGGGGTGAGGTGTTACCCCCCGTTGATAGGGCTCGCAACTTGGGCGTCCTCCTGGATTCACGGCTCAATTTTGAAGACCACATAGGAGCCGTGACCAGGGGGACTTTTGCCCAGGTTCGCCTGGTGCACCAGTTGCGACCCTACCTGGACTGAGATGCCCTACGCACAGTCACTCATGCGCTCGTGACCTCCCGTTTAGACTACTGCAACACTTTCTACATGGGGCTGCCCTTGAGGACCACTAGGAGGCTTCAGCTGGTGCAGAATTCGGCCGTGCGAGTTGTGATGGGGGTTTCCCAATACTCCCATGTAACACCTCTACTCCGCGAGCTGCATTGGCTCCCGGTTGCCCTCCGGGTGAGATTCAAGGTGCTGGTGATGACCTATAAAGCCCTAAATGGCTTGGGTCCGGGATATCTAAGGGAACACCTGCTGCCAGCATCAAGTTCCCTTCGTCCTGTGTGCTCCCACAGGGAGGGCCTTCTCAGGGTGCCACCGGTAAAAGATTGCCAGTGGATAACACCCAGGGGGAGGGCCTTCTCTGTGGGTGCACCTGCCCTCTGGAACCAGCTGCCCACGGAGCTTAGGACTGCCCCCAACCTTCTTTCATTTCACTGGGACCTGAAGACCTGGCTCTTTGAGCTTTCCGGCCCAGGCTGAGAATTTTAATTGGGGTTTTTATTTTTTTCAGGGATTTGATTTAATCTTTTTAAATTGTTTTTTACTTTTGTATCGATTTTTGTTTTAAATACCCTGTAAACCGCCCTGAGTCCTTCGGGAAAGGGCGGTATATAAATCCAATAAAATAAAAAATAAATAATTCTGTGTTATATTTACTCACATAGTATATATTAGTTTATATTTATTTGTACTTCCAGAGAAGAAAATTTTGGAGATAGTTGCAATTTTTTTTTGTTAAACTCTAATTACAATGTTGTATATAAGCTATTTGGTATTTAAAATATAAATATCATAACATTTGCTTTAATATGAACCTTGGCATATATTACATCTTATCTTTAATCTTAAACTTTCAAATAATAATATTAATCTTGAATTTTTTTCAACGATTTTCATATAAACATTTTAATTAATCAAAAGTTTACATTTTTTTTAAACAAAGAACTTTTAGTTTGGGCGCATAACATTTTCTAAACATTATAGGACTTTATTTTTCATAACATATTTCTATACATTCCTATATATTCTTCTGCATTGGAAACTGGATGGCTAGGGTGCCATTTTCTGCAAAAAGGATTAAGTAGCAGTTCTATACATTTTTTTTCTTTTTCCATCTTCTAGAAGTCATTTTTTACAAGAGACTAGAGTCAGGCAATTGATGAATCTGCAGTTAAATCAAATAGCCAATGTTCCACAATAAATCTTTAAAATGTCTCCTGCACCTTAACTCTACATGCTAATCATTGTAAAGGTATTTTTATACCATATTTTAATAGTTCCCAGAATATCCCTTATTCCTCAATCTGTCAGCTGCTTTATGACTCCCATTTGAACAATAAAAGACAATGTAAAACTTTATTTCAACTGATAGCAGTATCCACTAGATTCACCTCTCTGGTAGCAGAGAGAAATTGGACAACACCTTTTTTCATATTTAAGATGCCAGGAAACTATAAAGACTATATCATAACCCTCCCAATATTTTTTCTTCTTAAAGTACAAACCTTGGATTTTTAAAAAGCATGATTTAAAAAATAAGAATATTTTTCATCAGAAGAATAATTCAGTTAGGATACAAACTTTCCCATTAAGAAATAAAAAGTATGTAGGTACCTTAACTAGAAGTGAGATAATATTTACTTCCAGCTATAGAGTCATTCTGCCTTCAACTGTGGAGAAATTGGGTCCATTGAAAGGGGTAAGTTAAAATACTTTTACTCAGCCTAAGAGTTTGAAGTCCACAGATCTTAAATTTGCCAAGGTTGGATACCTCTGTATTAAACCTAGTTTTTACACTCACATGCAAATTTCAATCCTATACTGAACCAGGAATCCTCACGATGAAAGGTTTTTTTTGTGTTGAAGATCTATATGAATGTAGAGAAATCACGAAATGCCTGCCATCAGAGTTACCTTTTTATATATATTCAAATCAAATGAGTTTGCTAGACGGTAATAATAAAAATAAATAAATCAAGCTTTAAAAATGAATTCCAGAAATAAAACATGACATTTTGTGGTTTTTCCATTGACTAATATTTTTATATATCTCTCTATAAAATGGCAATAATGTTTTTCTATAACCTCATTGGTGTCTCTATTAAATTTTGGCAACTTCCCTCCAGATAGAGAAAATCATTCTAACATAATTTCACCTCAAATTTAATTGAGTCAGAGAATTTTGTTAGTGATCTCCAGTAGAGTTGTTAATAGAAAAGAAAGCAATTTTCACTTTATTTATATGTTGTATAAATATAAGGTGATTACTACTGAAAACTCAATTTTCTTCATAGTATTTTTTTGTGGGAATTGTAGGTTTTGGATGGATTGTGATTTTTTTTATGATAAATTACAATACAATAGCTAAATGCAATAAGTCAAAAAGCCAACTCATGACTGACTAATACATTGCACTAAAATAACAAGATGCAATAAACCGAATAGCCAACTCATGATTGACTAATAAAACAACCACATTCAACACCTATTTTCCAACAGCAGTAAATGCTTATGAAACAATATATTTCTCACAATTGGTTGATTAAAATATATCATATTAAAGTTTGTAAAAGAAAGATATATTTTCAGAATATTTCCTTATTATCAAACACAAACATCAAGCCATCTGGTTGTGTGCTTATGCATATGCATGTTTGCTCCAATTCTAGGCTTTTTCCTCTTATCATTCTGAATAAAAAAATGCATATTCTCTTAATAGTCTTGAGACTGGGGCAGAACTACTCCCCATTTACATAATGGTTCTGCCTTGTCTTTGAATTGCTGGTTCCTACCTCACTAATTTTAGTCTATAGAGTTCTTACAATGAAAGCACTACAAAATGACAATTATTCAATATCATCACAAGCTATAAGGTAATTATTAAGCATAGCATCATATTTCATTGCAGCTCTGTTTCTAAGATTATTTTTAGACGTTTTCCAACGCATTGCACAATAAAGAACACTTTTTATTTAAATGCTTTTTAAAAACAAAGCTAAAAAACCAAAACAATTCTAAACACAGAAAAGACGCCTTCATATATTGCCACATAGTTAAATGTAGGAAAATTAAAATGAAAAGGTTGAGAAGAATGTCTATATTTTCATGGCACTGGAAAAAAAACAATGGAATAAATGCAAGACAATAAAGAATGAGAGATCAAAAGAGCACATACATATTTTTTTCCTCCAGTTTTCTCCGTAACAAACACTGATCTGGGTTGTGAGAGAACATCCAACTCAAGCTTTAGATTTATTTATTTTTTAGATTGAAATGGTCTGTAAATGTACTCAATAAATGCTTCAGAGAAGACTTGAAACAGGGCATCCTAAATCAGGCACCTTAACCATTACACACTATGACTTAACACTTATTTTACACTTTGTTTTTATAACAGCATCTGTTTTTGTGTGTGTGTCTGTGTGTATGTATGTGTGTGTGTTGATATAAACTGTCACTTATACAATTCAACTTTGTCAGTCTGATTGGAGATGCTCTTGGGAAACAAAATATTTCTCAGAGATTACTAATCAGGACAAAATATGAGGAAAAACTAGTCTTCCAGTCTTTTCAATTCCTCTAGAAGAGATTGTAAATCAATGTAATAAATAAAACAATTATAATTTTAATCAATTGATGGTTTCTTTTGCTCCTTCACCAATGAATACAATAAAATTTCACATTTCTTTTTCTCTCTCAACAGGAGCTGTGGTTTACAAGGCTGAGGTAAGATTCCAATCTTAATCAAAATAAATGAAGTGTCAAATCAGAACAAGACCACAAAGCATACCAACTTTAACTCAGACTCAGTTATAACTTGATAAAATTAAACATGATTTTTAGTAGTTCCCACGTTCTTATTCTCTCAGGGAGATTCACCATTGTTTATGCACATTCCTGGACTTACACTGTCGATTTCTTATTTGCATCACAGCAAAACATTAGCAAACCAAAGGATAATTTAAATTTCTCCTCACCATTCATCCTTCAAATTTCAGTTTGAAAAACTAAGTTGTTTTCATTCATGTGACTACCGTAATGACTATGTTTTGTAGTTGAAACTGGCTGCAGCTGGAAATAAACCTGAAGATAGTGCAACATTGAAGTGCAATATTAGGGGCAGCACAATGGTGAATAGAATGTGAAGGCTAAATGTGTATAATGTATGTTTTTATTTGTGGTTTTTACTTGTGTGCACTTTGTGTACTGTGGACAGCACTTAATTTCGTTGTAAGTTACACAGTGACAATAAAGATATTCTATTCTCTTCTCTTCTCTTCTATTCTATTCTATTCTATTCTATTCTATTCTATTCTATTCTATTCTATTCTATTCTATTCTATTCTATTCTATTCTACATGACTGATATAATGGACATACAAGCTGAATATTTTTGCTAATTATGAGGATATATGTGGTTGGTCATTGTTTGGCTCTCAGATTGCATTTTTTAACGCATTAAAAAAACTCAAAAAATGACGTTACTTACATTTAATATTTGAGTTTTCTATCTTTTGGAAATATCCTATGTGGGTCAAATTGCTGTATACTGTAGTGATCCTTAATGTGTGCTTTATACAGAAGTAAGTAAATGTATGTATATATGTATGTGTGTATGTATGTGTGTATGTATGGTGACTACAATCTATTTCCCTTAAGGCAAAAATTTAAAGCATATTCAGAAAACTAATACTATTACTAAAGCATAGATTCAAAAATATGATCAGCATATATAGCAGAGTTGTCAAACTTGCCACATTATGTGATATGTCACGACGTATCGTGACTTTTTTCCCCTTGCCGGAGCTGGGGTGGGTGTGGCTTCCACGTGAGACATCCAGCCCGTGGGCCGGCAGTTTGACACCCCCCTATAGGAACAGAGTTATACTGGCTTTTTTCACCAGAAAAGCAAAGATCAAAGGTAACTGGCATAAATATGGCTTATTTGTATTTATAATGCCTACATTAAATAATAATTTCTCCCAATTTTCAGAAACTTCAGCCTGAATCCATTTAGTTTTTAATTAAGTGCTTAACACTAATAGGTTTATGTATCAGATCTAACTCGTCGGAGTTAGCTCGGGAGTTCATGGCTTCCATGACAGCCATGGGCCTGACCCAGGTTATTGAGGGCCCGACTCATGAGGGGGGTCACACTCTTGACCTGGTGTTTCTGTCTGGACAGTGGCTGGATGATCTGGGAGGGGGTTCTCCGTCCATCACCCCTCTGTCATGGTCAGACCATTACCTCCTGAGGCTAGTTTTCCGTCATGCCATCCCCCGCCGCTGGGCGGCGGAGCCGACCAGGTGGTTCCGCCCCAGGCGCCTAATGGACCCAGATCGGTTCCAGAGGGCGCTTGGGCCTATACCTATCACCTTTACCCACAGCCCAGTCGATGCCCTGGTGGAGGCCTGGGAAACGGCAGCCACCAGGGCACTCGACTGCGTTGTACCCATGCGACCTCTGACCCAACGCAGATCCCGTTGGGCCCCATGGTTCTCTGTGGAGCTCCGGGAGATGAAGCGGCGGAGACGAGGTCTAGAGAGCGGTTGGAGATCCAGCCGATCCGAATCCGACCGATTGCAGTTAAGAACCTTTATAAGGTCTTATCTTGCGGCGATAAGGACGGCGAAGTCTAACTACTTTGCCGCCCTTATCGCGTCCGCAGATAATCGCCCGGCCGCCCTGTTTAGGGTGACTCGCTCCCTCCTTAATCAGGAGGTGAGAGAGGATCCCTTGCAGGGACGAGCCGAGGAGTTTAGTCATCATCTGGCGGACAAAATCGCTCGGATCCGGACCGGCTTGGACTCTGACTGGGCAGAGTCTAATGTGGAGGAATCAGGCGGTCTTGAGCACGTTATCTGGAATGAGTTCGACCCTGTTTCCCCTGATGATGTGGACAGGATCATGGGGAGACTGAGCACCACCACCTGTTTGTTGGATCCGTGCCCCTCCTGGCTAGCTTATGCGGCTCGGGAAGGAACACGAGGCTGGTTCCATGCAGTAATAACTGCTTCCTTGAAGGAGGGTGTCTTTCCTGCCGCCTTGAAGGAGGCGGTGGTGAGACCCCTTCTCAAGAAGCCTGCTTTGGACCCGGATGTTTTAAACAACTACCGTCCAGTCTCCAACCTTCGCTTTCTGGCGAAGGTTGTTGAGAGCGTGGTGGCGCATCAGCTCCCTCTGTTCCTGGAGGAAACTGATTATCTGGACCAGTACCAATCGGGCTTCAGGCCCGGACACAGCACGGAGACGGCATTGGTCGCTCTGGTGAATGATCTCTGGAGGGCTAGGGACAGGGGTTGCTCCTCTGTCCTGGTCCTATTAGATCTCTCAGCGGCGTTCGATACCATCGACCATGGTATCTTACTGCGGCGTCTCAGGGGGCTGGGAGTGGGAGGCACCGTTTTACGGTGGTTCTCCTCCTACCTCCAGGGCCGCTCGCAGTCGGTGTTGACAGGAGGGCAGAGATCCGCCCCGAGGTCTCTCATTTGTGGAGTCCCTCAGGGGTCGGTTCTCTCGCCTCTCCTGTTCAACATCTATATGAAGCCGCTGGGCGAGATCATTTGTGGTTTTGGGGTGGGGTATCATCAGTACGCTGATGATACCCAACTTTTTCTTTCCACCCCGAACCAACCCAGTGATGCCCTCTCCGTGATGTCCCGGTGCCTGGAGGCGGTTCAGGTCTGGATGGGGAGAAACAGGCTTCGTCTCAATCCCGCCAAGACTGAGTGGCTGTGCATATCGGCATCTCGGGTTAACCAAGTTATTCCATCCTTAATGATGGGGGGTGAGGTGTTACCCCCCGTCGATAGGGCTCGCAACTTGGGCGTCCTCCTGGATTCACGGCTCAATTTCGAAGACCATATAGGAGCCGTGACCAGGGGGGCTTTTGCCCAGGTTCGCCTGGTGCGCCAGTTGCGTCCCTATCTGGACCGAGACGCCCTACGCACAGTTACTCATGCGCTTGTGACCTCCCGTTTGGACTACTGTAACGCTCTCTACATGGGGCTGCCCTTGAAGACCACTCGGAGGCTTCAACTGGTGCAGAATGCAGCCGCGCAAGTTGTAATGGGGGTTTCCCGATACTCCCATGTAACACCTCTACTCCGTGAGCTGCATTGGCTTCCGGTTGCCCTCCGGGTGAAATTCAAGGTGCTGGTTATCACCTATAAAGCCCTACATGGCCTGGGTCCGGGATATCTGAGGGAACACCTGCTGCCGGCATCAAATACCCTTCGCCCAGTGCGCTCCCACAGGGAGGGTCTGCTCAGGGTCCCGCCGGTAAGAGACTGCCGGCGGGTGACACCCAGGGATAGGGCCTTCTCGGTGGGAGCGCCTGCCCTCTGGAACCAGCTGCCGGTGGAGCTGAGAACTGCCCCCGACCTTCGATCATTCCGCCGGGGCCTGAAGACCTGGCTCTTCGAGCTCTCGGGCCCAGACTGAGGAGGAATTTTTAATTTGGGGTTCTTTTTAACTGACTACAGGGTTAATTTAATATTTTTTAATTTGGTTCTTAATTTTTGTATTTTGGATTTTTAATTCCCTGTAAACCGCCCTGAGTCCTCAGGGAATAGGGCGGTATATAAATATAACTAAATAAAAATAAAATCTTGTCTTTTCATAGTCTAGAGTTCTGTTTTTTCAGTTTTTCAACCTTGGTCACCTTAAGACTACAACTCCCAAAATTCCTCAGCCAGCCATGGCCTAGAGCAGGGGTGTCAAACTGGCGGCCCACGGGCTGGTTGCATCATACAGAGGCTGCGCCCTACCCAGCTCCGTCAATGCAAAAAATGTCGCAATACATCACATGATGCAGTGAGTTTCACACCCAAGGACTAGAGCATGCTGGCTGGGAAAATCTAGGAATTAAAGTTGAGGTAGTTGAGAAATACTGACCTAGAGATACTGCCTCTTAAATATTTTATTAATTTCCTCATACTCTTATTTGGTCCACATCTTTCTTAATCTTCAGATCCATGCATCATGCACTCGTGACCTCTCGTTTAGACTACTGCAATGCTCTTTACATGGGGCTGCCCTTGAGGACCACTCGGAGGCTCCAACTGGTACAGAATGCAGCCGCGAGAGTTGTGTTGGGAGTCTCCCGATACTCCCATGTTACACCTCTACTCCGTGAGCTGCATTGGCTCCCAGTTGTCCTCCGGGTAAGATTCAAGGTGCTGGTAATGGTTTTCAAAGCCCTACATGGCATGGGTCCGGAGTACCTTAGGAATCACCTGCTGCCAGCGTCAACGTCCCTCCGTCCAGTGCGCTCCCACAGAGAGGGCCTCCTAAGGGTTCCGCTGTTCGGAGAATGCCGTCTGGTGGCTCCCAGAGGGAGGGCGTTCTCTGTGGGCGCGCCTGACCTATGGAACCATTTACCGGTTGAGCTCTGGATGGCTCCCGACCTTCGCTCCTTCTGACGTGACCTAAAAACATATCTATCTGAGCAATCCAGTCTGGTCTGACGGGTTTTGTTGTAATTATTGTTTTAAGGTAACTATCTTCTGCATTTGGGCAAAATTAGGGTTTAATTTGTTTTCAATATCTGTATTTGTGCATTCTGTTATTTATGTCACTGTTCACCGCCCTGAGTCCTTAGAGAGAAGGGCGGTATACAAATCAAATCAAATAAATAAATAAATAAATAAATCATGTCATTTTTTCTTCTTTAAGCAAAAGTCCCTATACAGTCTTTCAAAAAAAAGTTGCTATTGTTTGTTCTGTGGCTAAAAAGTCAGTTTTACCATTTCCTCAAGTTCACAGATTTTCACAATCTATTCCCCTTCAATGGGAATTTCTTTATTCGTCCACTGTATTTGGTATGCTTCTCCTAACAGATTATACTTAAGGCAGAAACATGTTACCTATACTTGATTTAGGAGAAGAAATGTAAAAAAAGAAAAGTTGCACAAATAAAAAAAATATGCCCGCTCTCTTTTCTTTAAATAGTGGTGGCGTAAGTCAAGGCAAGGTCAGCTTTCAAACTGCCTGCTGGTTTATAGTTTGGCCAGCTGATTCTTCTGGCTGCACTATTGAACACTGACTCCCACATACAGGTAGTCCTAGACTTATAACCATAATTGAGATCAGAATTTTTATTACTAAATGAGGTGATTGTTAAGTGACTCATGCTCAATTTAAAACCTTTTTTTGCCATGGCTGTTAATTGAGCTACCATGATCATTAAGTGGATCTGGATTTTCTGCCTGCTTGTTGGAAGTCAGTTGGGATGATTGCAAATAGTGATCACATAGTCCCAAGGCATTGCAACCATTGTAAATACATGCCAAGCAATGAAGCTTCGGTCATGTGACCATTTGCATTGTAAATGTAAGGATTTACGAGTCATGACGGCGTTGAAAAAAAATGTAAGTCATTTTTCTTTCAACGCCATCGTAGCTTCGAATGATTGATAAACAAATGGTTGTAAATAAAAAATGACCTATATGATATTTTACCAACTTCCATGTGCATGCATACACAAATATTGTGTGTGTGAAAATAATTTTCTGAAAACCCAATGGGCCTTGAAGTACAAGGCTTTTCTATTGATCCAGTTCAAACATTCATGAGTGTATATGCATGAGTGAACTGCCACATTTTGATACGGGCAAAAGGTTCTGTTGTATTTTTAGAACGCAGCACATGGCTTTCCAGGGTGAATTGACCAACACTTAAAAAGGGGCTCTTAAAAATAAAAAATAACCCACATTGACAAAAGCACTTCTGTACAAATTACTTCTTTATTTTTAGCATATGAACTCTTTATCCCTAACCTTTTGAACAAAATAACAATCATTATTCCCCTCACATAGCAAGTTCATCTTTTCTGTATGGGGGTCTGTCCGTTTCCCTTCATGTAATATTTTTTAATGTTATCATGCCTGCAAACACATTTTCAGACTGTCTGGTCAGGCATATAACTGAAAAAGGTCAAGGCAAAATATCAGCACACTTAACAAATGCATTTGTGTGCTGCTTTCATAGTTATTTCAGTTGCATGGCAACCATCTTTACAATTACTATTTGCATCTTTATTTTAATAAACTAATTAATATTTTCTCCATTCATTATATTGTTGCATACTGTGAATACATCCCTTGTTTCTTTTCTTCCACTTTCTCTTTATAACCATGAAAGCAGGTTACTTACACCCTACAGTCTATATCAACACTCATGAAGTGTATCATCTGAAAATGCCTCAGTAATATCTAAATAGTAACTGTGAAAATCTGAAGATGACAGAGTTCCTTATTCTTATTATATCCTCAGATTTCTGTCAACAATTATCTATGAATGAAGTGATTGGGGAAAGAATTGTGGATAAATGGAATGGGGTTTTCCCAAGAAATTATGGGTGATTTGGGTTTTGTTTATAATTTTCATTTTTATATTACTACTGTAGTTCTGAAAGTTTAAAGGTAAAGGTAAAGGTTCCCCCGCACATGCGTGCTAGTCGTTTCCGACTCTAGGGGCCGGTGCTCATCTCCGTTTCAAAGCCAAAGAGCCAGCGCTTGTCCGAGGACGTCTCCGTGGTCATGTGGCCGGCATGACTACACGCCAAAGGCCCACGGAGCGCTGTTACCTTCCCACCGTAGTGGTCCCTATTTTTCTACTTGCATTTTTACGTGCTTTCGAACTGCTAGGTTGGCAGAAGCTGGGACGAGTAACAGGCGCTCACTCTGCTACGCAGCACTCGGGATTCGACCCGCCAAACTGCCAACCTTCTGATCGACAAGCTCAGCGTCCTAACCCACTGAGCCACCGTGTCCCTTTCTGAAAGTTTACCCCCCCCAAAAAAAAAATCTCAACACCAATCTCAACCAGCAAGTCTCTTAAAATTCCAATTAAAAAGCACCTTGAATGTGCCACGTTTGGGAAGCTGGCACCAAATAATCTCCATCAGCTTCGAACCCCCTGAAAGACAATCAGAAATTTCACATGGTGAAGTAAGAATCAGTGTTCTGTAAATAATACAGGCATCCACCTTCTCATTTTTTGGCTCCAGAATAAAATAAAGTAAAATAAAGCAAAACCCAAACAATTATATGCTTGCTCTGAAATCCTTCTGGAGCTTTAAAAATTGGCTACTTAAACATATATGCCAAGGGGCAAGGTTTTCATATAGATGGCTATCATCCAGCTCTGAAGCACTCCTAAATGTGATTTATTACAAGTAGTCCTTGACTTATGACCACAATTGGCCCAGAATCTGAGTTGTTGAGTGAAGTGATTATTAAGCAAGATGCCATGTGCCCTTTTCACTCAACAACCGCAATCCCAGCTCACCTAATCACAGTTGTTAAATGAAGCACAGGGGTACTTCAGGGATTTAGGGAGCATCTAGGACCCACTTGCACATGGAAACCTCCTTTAGGGCAGGAGACATTGCTTTTATGCATGAACTGGGTAAACAGTACTTTAAACCAACACACAAGCATACAAAAACAAGACACAACAGTACATGCAAAACTCTTGTGACTCTGGATTCCTTCAGCTTGTTTGCCATGTATCCATGTGCAGAAACCCTCAGCCAATTTCAGGACCCAGAACACAACTTAGCTTTTCATTTTTCTAAAGCTTTTGATAGTCACACCCAGGTGATATAAGACACAGCCTTCCTACAGAGCCCTCTTGTGCCATTCTGCAAATGGGTGCTATTCTCATGATCCTTTAAATGGGTCCCTTTTAAGGTGTCTTCCAAAGGATCATGAGAATAGCAGATGCTTGCAAAATGAAAAGAAAAAAAACAAAAACACTTCTCCACCCTTGAAAGTTGAAAGTTATTTTCTGAAGTGTTTCTTAGCAGTACAATTACCTACTCAGTTTATTGAGACTTTTGCTTTTAGAAACCCAGCATTTTCCTTGCTCTAAAATTAAGCATTTACTGGCTATTGGAATATGTTTAGGCCACAGTACATTTTCTGTTCCTAGATGTGATAAAAAAATATGACTTACCTTTATTTCCTTTTTTAAAAATACACTGGCAAGACCAATAACTCTTTCATTTCCTTTTGACCATGAACTAAGCAAACAATATTTTGAATCAATGCACAAGCATAAAAAAACAAGACACAAAAGACTTTTTTATTTATATCAGATGCCAGTTTTTATTCGCAGATCTTAATTGTGTCTCATTGTGTGTCCAGACCTGTGGGCATTCTAGCATCCAAGCTCAGGCTACTGAGCTAATAAAAATAATTATGTTATATTCTTTCCCAAGTAGATATATTAATATTTAAGTTTACAGTTACCCACTTCTATCCACCACCACCACTCGTCCATCTCACTGAGTACCGTATATACTTGAGTATAAGCCGAATTTTTCAGCCCACTTTTTGGGCTGAAAAATTCCACTTCGGCTTATACTCCAGTGAACAAAAAAACTTACCGAGGACTTGTGCGCGGCCGAGGCTTTGGTGCTTCCGGGATCGCGCGCACCTCTCCCAAGCCACCGCCGTCCGGAGACCTGCCGAAGTTTGGGGAGGTTTGGGGAGGTGCGCGCGCACCTCCCCAAACCTCCCCAAATGTCGGCAGGTCTCCGGACCTCCGCGCCCTGCCTGCCTGCTTCTTTCCGCTGCCTGGCTGCCCTACGATGTAACCCGCTTCATGATCGAGTGCGACGCCTGCAAGGACTGGTTTCACGGCAGGTAACACAAAGCGATCGGGCCTTTCCTCCCCCCCTTTCCCTCCCCCCTCCCGCTCTAGGGCAGAGATCCCCTTCCTGCCGTGAAACCAGTCCTTGCAGGCGTCGCACTCGATCATGAAGCGGGTTACATCGTAGGGCAGCCAGGCAGCGGAAAGAAGCAGGCAGGCAGGGCACGGAGGTCCGGAGACCTGCCGACGTTTGGGGAGGTTTGGGGAGGTGCGCGCGCACCTCCCCAAACCTCCCCAAACTTCGGCAGGTCTCCGGACGGCGGCGGCTTGGGAGAGGTGCGCGCGATCCTGGAAGCACCGAAGCCTCGGCCTCGCGCAAGTCCTCGGTAAGCTCCGGGCGGTCACTTGCTTCGCGTCTCCTGAGGGAAGGGGGGCGACTGGAGCGGGCGTGTTTCCTCGCCTGCTGGGCGCCGCGATTTGCCCGGGGAACGCGCGGGCCCCGAATGGCAGCGTGGAGCGAGGAAGCGGACAGCCAGGGCTTCCCCGAGAGCCGCGGCCACACAGGGTATTCCTGTGTATTCAAGCTTGCAAAATGGCGGATCGAGCCTCTGCTGGCGGCAGAGGCTTGCAGAGCGCGGATCCAGCCTCCGCCGGCGGCGGAGGCTGGCAGAACGGCGGATCCCAGCCTCGGCTTATACTTGAGTCAAGAACTTTTCCCAGTTTTTGGGGGTAAAATTAGGGGTCTCGGCTTATACTCGAGTCGGCTTATACTCAAGTATATACGGTAATTTTTTGTGTGTGTCTTACTAGCATATTGCTTCCCTTTTCATTGTTTCTCATTTTACCCATCAGTCCTCACTATTTGAAAATGTGGTTGTTGGAAGTAAATAAATATATATACCTGTTTTTGGTGTCCCGTACATTGATTATATAATTACATATAATTATATTATATGAGCCTTGGTGGAGCAGTGGGCTAATGCCTCCTTAAGTAACACCAGCTGCCTGCAATTAGTGCAGGTTCGCGTCCCACCAGGCTCAAGGTTGACTCAGCCTTCCATCCTTCCGAGGTAGGTAAAATGAGGACCCAGATTGTTGGGGGCAATTAAGCTGACTTTGTAATAATGCCGCTTGGGGTGTGTGTGAAAGCCCTAATAAGGAGGCATATACATAGAATGAAGGCTACTGCTAAGCTTGTAAGCCGCCCTGAGTCTTCGGAGAAGGGCGGGATATAAATGGAATTAAATAAAATAAATAAATAAATAAATTATATGCAGCTTCCTCAGTTGTCTCCATTCCACTTTTTCTAGGTTCTTTGGCAAGCTCAACTAGCAAATAATGTACATATCAGTTCGTAAAGTGTTTGTCATGCTTCCCCCATGTAATGGGAATATATGGAAATGCTTAGTCTTCTGAGTTATGGGTTTACCAGTTATTTCAGTTATAAGCATCTTACCTCATTTTCATCTGTTTATCTGAATTAATAAGTGCCAAGTATGAGGTTATTTTGCCTTGATTGCTTGCAAGTATGTAAAAGCTAATATTCAAGGACATTAAAGTGAAAATAAAAGAAATGAAGTCTTTGTAAGGAAGTGATAGTCTTCTGTTTGGCCCCATAAAATAAAATAAACATTACAAAGGAAAAATGAGCCCTATAAACATCAGGAAGACAGATAAGTTGACATATTGTTCCGCATATCTCTGTTTAATAATATTATATTTCATTTCCTGTGCTAAGAAAACAGTCATTATCCAAAGCAGCCATTCGTAAACAGCCATTGTGAACAGATTGCATCCTTGTTGGTGGTATGATAATTGAAATAAGTTTACCAGTCTTTTATGAGAAAATACCAGATGTATAAAATACCTATTAATCAACTCACTCTCTTTTGCAGGCATCAGCTTCAGTACCAATGGCTATTAAAGAATAAATGGGATAAGATTTTTTTTTTTAAATCCAGATAGGAAAAACTAACAACAAGAGAATAAGAGAATTAGCCATGCGACAATGTGGTATGCTCTTTGAAGAACATAGGATGAAAGACGATAGTAGGTGCTCAGATCAATTCTTTCGAGCAACGCTCACAGATCATCATGTTCATCAATTTAGCATTTGTTTGATTTTTTTTCATAATTGCAGGAGTACATTAACCATGTTTATTATTAATAATGATTTAATGCACCAGATTGCCAGATCCATCACCTCCTAGCTGCATTCTCCTCACCTTCTAATTGCTAATCACATTTTCATTGAATTCTATCTATAAGAAAGGCTGCAGGGTCACTATTTGTTCTCTGGTGTGCTAGGGATACTATCACATTTATTTTGTTCTTTTCCTGTAAAGCTTAGCAGAGGCAGAAATAAACAGCAGGGGCAGCTCAGAAAGCACATGTGCTGGTATCATTTTAGGGACAGCAGTGAGATTACAGGAATATATAGTAGAGCTGTGAAATGTACATATGGAGTAACACAATTTCTACCATATAGTGGGGATACTGGAAAAAAAAGCAATCCGATGACTGTTAGCAAAGAAAGAAAGGCATCCAGTATCATCCTGGTGTGTACATCTCAATTTTAAAGACATTCCACTAGAGTTATTTTGCTTAAGGTGATTGGGCTTTGGCAAATGAAGGCAAATATATGTGCTCCAGGATAATGTTGCAGGACCCAACCTGAGTCGGTCACCGGGACCAAAGGTTTAGTCTTCCAACTTTAGGACTTGTGCTGGACCCCATCCTCAGGGAACTTCTCTCTCTCAATAATGTTTGCACTGGGGTGTTGCATGTCTAATACTGGTAAATCAGCACTCTTCTTTAGCTTATCAAGTACTTAGGAGCCAAGTGCACAGCAGCACAAGGAAAAAAACAACCATGATGTAATAGCCAGCCATCAACACACCAATTAACAACTAAAAGCCATATACAACCAGGCATCACTTAAATGCTATGTTTACAACAGCTCAGTGCAAACATTCTGGAGAGAGTAGTTCCCTGAGGATGGGCTCCAGCAGTGATTGGAAGACTAAACCTCTGGTCCCAGCGACCTACTCAGGTTGGGTTGAGATAATCTAAAGGTTCTTTAAAACAGATTTCTCTGTGTCTGCCGTCTGTATCAGGACATAGGATATTTTATTCTTATAAGCAATCATGTAAATCCAATTTTTATTAAGAGATAAGATCTCAGATTTCATTATAACAATGAAAGAAAGAGAGAAAGAAATGTGAAAGACCTTGATTGTTGGTCAGCCAAAGATATGTCTGTGATGATGTGTATATGTATTAGAGTGGGGACTCCAACCCTCCAGCAGTGGTCCAGTACCGGGCCGTGAACTTTTCAAACTGGCCGATGTGAGCGATGGGCAAGCGTGCACATGTGTGAAGCTCCACTCATGTGAGCGACGGGCAAGCACACATGTGTGACCCTCCACTTGTGCGAGTGGTGGGCCTTCGTGCTCATGCACAAAGTTCTACTCAAGTGAGTGGAGGGTGCTTTAATGGAGGGAGCTTGTGCTCGCTCATAAAGCTCCACTTGCACAAGCATAGGGCACTCACACATGAAGCTCCATTTACATGAATGGAGCTTTGCACATAAGCACCTTCCACTCGCTTGAGTGGAGCTTCGCACGTGAGCACAAGCACCCTCTGTTCATGCACGAAGCTCCATTCATGTAAGTGGAGGACACACACATCCACTGCTTGCACCAATGGAGCTGTTTGCGCACCCATGCGCCTACCACTCACACGGCCTCCGCCAAGGTGGAAAGATTGGGGACTGCCAAGGGCCAGGCTGCCAAGGTGGAAGGGTTGAAGACTACTGTATTAGCAAAAAGAGAATAAGTTGTTCAGGTCAATTCTTCTTAAAGCATATAATATAGTATGGTTTTAATGTTCAAAATAAGCACAGAGTGCAATCAAACTTGAATACATACTGTATGAATAAGCCATATAATGTAATTTGTTCTTAAAGTGTTTACAATCACTATCCTCCATTCAACTAGGTATTGGGTTAGAAATCCATAAATGTCTAGTTAAAAACAAATCTGTATTTATGTTCAGATACAAATTCTCACTCTAAGAAACAGTATTCCTATAAAGAGTAGCAGCTACCCTGCTGATTGGCATTATCTATAAACTCTCTTTGTATTTCTCATTGCAGCCTGATATCTGTGGTTGCCTTTAATATATGGATATTTAGTGTGATATGGCCTGCAGTGTAGAAGCACATGTCTCACCCTGTTAAGCAGTTGTTCTAAACATCCCTTACTATAGATAATCCTTGACTTACTACAATGAATTTAGTGACCATTCAAAGTTACAATGGCACTTAAAAAATAGCAATAGCACTTGGACTTATATACCTCTCTTCACAGTGCTTTATAGCCCTCTCTTAAGTGGTTTAGAGAGTCAGCATCAATCTGGATCCTCATTTTACTGACCTTGGTAAAGGAGGGAAGGCTTGAGTCAACCTTGAGCCAGTGAGACTGAATTAACAGTATTGCATTCTAACCACTGTGCCACTATGGCTCTGGTGTGACTTACGATTGGTTTTCACCTGACCCTTGAAGCATCCTCATGGTCAGGTGATCAAAATTCAGGCTCTTGGCAAGTGGGATATATTTATGACATTTTCATTGCTCTGAGATCATGTGGTCATCATTTGTAACTTTCCAGCTGGCTTCTAACAAGCAAAATCAATGGGGGAAGCCAGATTCACTTAACAAACTCATGATTCATTTTAACAACTACAATAATTTGTTTAACCACTGTGGCAAAAAGGGTCATAAAGTGGATCACAACTCACTTAATAACTGTTTTGCTTAGCGATGTAAATTTTGGGCTCAGTTGTGATCAAGGACTACTTGTATTAGCTATGCTGGCTGTGGCTGCAAACAGAAGCAGTTCATCAATATCTAAAGGCAATATTGCCCATAATTGCTTTACAAAGAAACTCTTTAATGTAGTGAATATTCTGCTCGTTTAGAAGTAGTACAGGTAATCCATGATTTACAACTATAAATAAACTATATTTGAGCATGGAAATTACAGTTGTAAGTCATGACAATCATCACTTGACCAACCAAGTTTTACAATATATTTTTGTGGTAATTGTTAACCAAATGCTATGGCGATAAAGCAAGCACCATGCTCACTAAGCAAATCCATTGTTCGCTATGAGGCTTTTCGTCAAGGTAATGATTTAGAAGCTAACCAGCTTGTATAATGTGAGATGAATGATGCAATGTTAGGAATGACTCAGCAGGAGTCTGTATCCCTTTAAGAGTTTGAGTATAAAAGGGAAGACCTTGCTGGAGTCTTTCCTGCTGTAACTGCTGTGTGTTGGAGTTTGGTGTATTTCCACATGTATGTATATTTGTAGATAGTGTGTAATATAAACCACATTTAATACAAACCACTGTTTACTGTATTTACCCCTGGGTTACCTCAGCACAATAGGACTATGCATGCTCTGACAGTTGTTGGTGTGGTTTTTTTTTTGCCAGAAACCAGAAGTAAACACTGGTTTCCTGCAAAAATGTAGTAAATCATGGTCAGGTGATTACAAGACACTACATATAGCAGTAAATGTGGGCTGGTTGCCAAGTGCTCAGAATCACTGAGGAACCAGTTGTAAATCAAGAACTACCTGTAATAAGATTTCTATAGAATCAAGTTCCACTCTAAGTGACTTAATGTAATTTTCTTGGCAATATGTTCAGAATTTTCAGCCATCTTTGTAGCCATTAGAATGTTGATATTACTACTTTAAGCTCTCTGCATATTATTTTAACTTGGAATTAAATACAGTTGTATGTCTTTAGTACTGTACCAAAATTATACTTTCCAGAGGATTTCATTCATCGAGAATGTAATGAGAGAGAGAGATGGGAAGAAGGTTAGGCCTAGAGAAGAGAGATGGGAAAGAATGGAGGAGGTGGGTGTTTTCTCTTGAGGTGAAAGTAGACATACAAAGTCTTTGTTTACTGAGAAAAGCTTGGATCATTTTAAGGGAATGAACTTTGATGTCCAGAGAGAAAATTGAGGTATGGAGACAGATCTGCCAATGAGGGCTCTAGGAAATCCTTTGTAAGCAGTAAGTAACAGATTGCAACTGCATCAAAATAAAAGCTTCTGGGAGTAGTAAATGTTGTGAATGGTATAATACAGCATTAGGCTGAAGCTTAAATTCCAAACGAATTGGTGGAGAGAGAAAGCTATATCACCAACCTTGGGATCTGATTCATTCCCTGCAGGAACAAATCATTCTCTGGCAAGCTTTAAGCATACTCCGTTTAACAACATGTAATGCCCAAGTGTGATATTTCAAGGGTTCTGACACTAGTCATCTATTTACTGTATATAATGTGTGTTATTCATCTGTTTGTGGAGTATGTGGCTAATGTATTTCTGGGGGAGGAGATTTGAAGAACCAATAGGATTGATAAGTGAGATGCTGAGATTTTAAGTTGATTGTAAGACACTGGCATATAATTAAAGCAAATTACTGCAACGCATTCTACATGGGGCTACCCTTGACAAGTATTCAGAAGCTACAATTGGTACAGAATGCAGCAGCATGGACAGTTCTGGCCACCCTAGGATGACACATGTAACATTGCTGTTCCAGAAGCTACACTGGTTCCTGGTCTGCTTCTCAGTCCAATCAAGGTGTTAATTATTGCTTTAAAGCCCTTCATGATGAGGGACCCAGTTATCTCTTACCCTAATGGGATTGGTCTGTCCCACTTGATCCAGCAGAGGGAACATGCTGCAGACCCCATTGGACAAGAAGTATAGCTGGTGGGGGTCTATGAGGAGAGTCTTCTCTCCATCTCATTTTGCGCATGCCCACGATGGCGGAGGTGCTGGGCTGAGCTCCGTGGAGCGTTTCCAGTTTTGGCGTCCTTACCGGTCCTTTGGGGTTCCTCCGAGCCCGAGGAGATGTTTTTCCTCTTTGTCGTGGCTCGGAGAGTTGATTGAACCGAGAGAGAAGGAGAGTCGGCATGCAGTTGGAGTTGCAGCCCTCCATTTTTCAACTAAGCTTCGGTGTCTTCATCTCGGAGGCCCTGGTGGAGCTGGGAGGAGCCGCGGCTTGGAGGGCTCCGAATGGTGGATCCTCGGGGCCGATAGAGCCGCGGCCTAGAGTGGCCTCCGATTTTCCTGTTTGCTTAGTAATGGTGGTTGACTCGGCCTCAGAATAGAACGGTGGAGTGATCGACTGCGAGCGGAATGGGGAGCGTTTTGCTGGCTCGTGGCCCCTGTGCGGTCTGTGGAGGTCTGTTTGAAGTCACTCTTGTTTGCTCTCGACCAAGGAGGCCTGCGGCTGGCGTGGAACTGCCTGACTTCTGGTGCTGTGTGTGGCTGGCTGGGCGACGGGCTTTTTGCCTCCGGCTTTCAGCCCCCTGCATCGGGGTCCATCGATCTTCTATCCAGCGTCTCCTGCTCTCCCCGCTTTGCGTTTCCCGCCTTGAGAGGAACTCTGCTCTCCAACTTAACTATGGTTATCCTCAGGTTAATCCTGATAACTGCTGCTCTTCTTTTTCTCTCTCTATGGTCCCCACTGAAGCAAGAAGGTCTTGGACGAGCCTCTGTGAGAGGGCGGCTCGTATATGTTATCATCGATACCAACCAATTACCATCTGCTGCCTCCCTAGAGGTGAGAGATCTAGGGAGGTATGCCCTTTTGAGTTGGCAATTGTCCATCCCATCGTAGATCTGGGCCCTTCGTGAGAGGGAGGTGCCTGTTCTATCCTGGAGTCATCTGACTGGTACCCAGCTCAGTGGCAGGGAGCTGGTGAATTGGACACTTTTGACTCTCAGCTTCCCAACTTTTGACTGATGGACTGCCTGACTGGACTCCCCCGGACTAATGGTTTTATCTTACTCCAGCACAGCCTTATTGGCGCTCAGGGGTGCCCCCCTCTCCTGGGTGCGACCCGCCTGCTTTTCCATCGTGCCTCCTGATGACGGACCCAATTATTGGGACCCCGAGAGATGGCTGGGCAGGGACAGGAGCCTCTCTTCCAAATTTAATAAGAGGCCCCTGGTGTGTTTTTTAGCTAAATGTTTTGAGGGGTTAGGGAGGGGGGTGGGCTCATCGGCTCGGTTGGAAACTAGGGGGGTTCCACCAACCGTTTCTCAGACCAGGTCAGGGACTGATCGCGCCGTGGTAGGGGCCGGGCTGGGGGTTTACGGGGCCCCAGAGCAGGGTGTGGGATTATCTATTCCCACGGCGGTTGGGAATGGCCGCAGGTGTAGGAACAGAGGGCCACATCAATACCCGGGGGTGCGTCCCCGCTGTCTTCAAGCGGTGATGCGCTCCGACCCTCTGATTTCAGCACGTGGTACCGGGAGCGAGGATGAGCAGCCACCTGAGCTCAGGCTCGTGTATTTTAATGCCAGGTCTGTAATGAATAAAGCACCTCTCATTCACAATCTGATTGAGGAGGAGCATGCGGACCTGGCTTGCATTACGGAGACCTGGTTGGGCCCAGAGGGCGGGGTCCCCCTGGTTGATCTTAGCCCATCAGGTTTCCGGGTGCTGCACCAGCCTAGGGCTCAAGGTAGGGGCGGTGGAGTGGCAGTTGTTGTGAGGGAGACCTTATGTCTGCGGGAGGCCACCATAGTCCAGATAGCCGGGTGTGAGTCCCTCCTCCTGAGATGTGGTCCCAGAGCTCAGTTGGGCTTGCTGTTGGTGTATATTTCACCTAGACACGTGGCAGCAGCCCTGCCTGAGCTTCTCGATATCCTCTCAGGGTTGGTGGTTGAGTTCCCCAAACTTATAGTTTTGGGTGACTTCAACCTACCATCCCTGGGGGGATCATCTGAGTTAGCTCGGGAGTTCATGGCTTCCATGACGGCCATGGACCTGAAGCAGGTTATTCTGGGCCCAACTCACGGAGGGGGTCACACGCTCGATCTGGTTTTTCTATCTGGACGGTGGTTAGATGATCTTGGGGGGGGGTTCCCCAATTAATTTACCCCTGTCATGGACCGATCATCATCTCCTGCGGATGGTCTTCCGTTTTGCCACTCCCTGTCGTGGGGTTGCTGAGCCAACAAGATGGTTCCGCCCTAGGCGCCTTATGGACCCTGAGCGGTTCCAAACGGCGCTTGGGCCCCCACCTGCCTCCTTTGCTCACAGCTCGGTCGATGCCCTGGTGGAAGCCTGGGAAAGGGCAGCCACAGAGGCACTCGACCAAGTTGTACCCATGCGGCCCTTGACCCGACGCAGATCCCAACGGGCCCCATGGTTCTCCATGGAGCTCCGCGAGATGAAGCGTCGGAGACGGGGCCTAGAGAGCTGTTGGAGGTCCAGCCGATCCGAATCCGACCGGTTACGACTAAGGTCGTTTACGAGAACTTATCTCGCAGCATTGAGGGTGGCTAGGTCTAACCACTTTGCCACCCTCATTGCGTCCGCAGAGAATCGCCCGGCCGCCCTGTTTAGGGTGACTCGCTCTCTCCTTAATCAGGAGGTGAGGGAGGAACCCTTGCAGGGTCGAGCCGAGGAGTTTAGTCGATTTCTGTCGGACAAAATCGCTCGGATCCGGACCGGTTTGGACTCCGACTGGGCAGAGTCTGTCGAAGAGGATACAGGCGGTCTTGTCGATTTAATCTGGGAAGAGTTCGATCCTGTGACCCCTGAAGAAGTGGACAAGATCATGGGGAAGCTGAGCTCCACCACGTGTTTGTTGGACCCGTGCCCCTCCTGGCTGACTTATGCAGCCCGGGATGGGACACGAGGCTGGCTCCAGGCAGTGATTACTGCTTCTTTGAGTCAGGGTAGTTTTCCCGCCGCCTTGAAGGAGGCGGTGGTGAGACCCCTCCTCAAGAAGCCGGCCTTGGACCCAGCAATTTTAAACAACTATCGTCCGGTCTCCAACCTTCGTTTTTTGGCGAAGGTTGTTGAGAGCGTGGTGGCGCATCAGCTCCCTTTGTTCTTGGAGGAAGCTGACTACCTAGACCCGTACCAATCGGGTTTCAGGCCCGGGTACAGCACGGAGACGGCATTGGTCGCGCTGGTGAATGATCTCTGGCGGGCTCGGGACAGGGGTTGTTCCTCTGTCCTAGTCCTTTTAGACCTCTCAGCGGCTTTTGATACCATCGACCATGGTATCCTGCTGCGACGTCTCAGGGGGTTAGGAGTGGGAGGCACGGTTCTCCAGTGGTTCTCCTCTTACCTCCTGGGACGTTCGCAGTCGGTGTTGGCAGGGGGGCAGAGATCGACCCTGAGACCTCTCATTTGTGGAGTTCCTCAGGGATCGGTTCTCTCGCCTCTCCTGTTCAACATCTATATGAAGCCGCTGGGTGAGATCATTCGTGGTTTTGGAGTTGGGTATCACCAATATGCGGATGATACCCAACTTTTTATTTCCACCCCAAACCACCCCAGCGATGCCCTCAACGTGATGTCCCGTTGCCTGGAGGCGGTCCGGGTCTGGATGGGGAGGAACAGGCTTCGACTCAACCCTGACAAGACTGAGTGGCTGTTCATGCCGGCATCCCGGGAAATTCCGATTATCCCATCATTGGCCATGGGGGGTGAGCTATTACCCCCCGTAGATAGGGCTCGCAACTTGGGGGTCCTTCTAGATTCACAGCTCTCTTTGGAAGAGCATATTGGAGCTGTGACTAGGGGGGCCTTTGCCCAGGTTCGCCTGGTGCGCCAGTTGCGGCCCTATCTAGACCGGGATGCCTTGCGCACAGTCACTCATGCGCTCGTGACCTCTCGTCTAGACTACTGTAATGCTCTCTACATGGGGCTGCCCTTGAGGTCCACCCGGAGACTCCAGCTGGTGCAGAATGCAGCCGCGCGAGTTGTCTTGGGAGTTTCCCGATACTCCCATGTTACACCTCTGCTCCGCGAGCTGCATTGGCTACCGGTTGCTCTCCGGGTGAGGTTCAAGGTGTTAGTTATGACGTACAAAGCCCTTCATGGCATGGGTCCGGATTACCTACGGCAACACCTGCGACCGGCGTCAACGTCCCTCCGTCCAGTGCGCTCCCACAGAGAGGGCCTCCTCAGGGTGCCGCCGATCAAAGAATGCCGATTGGCGACCCCCAAGGGGAGAGCGTTCTCTGTGGGCGCGCCAGACCTTTGGAACAGCTTACCGGTTGAGCTCCGGACGGCCCCCGACCTTCGCTCCTTCCGGCGCGATCTTAAAACATTCTTTTTCGAACAAGCTGGCCTGGTCTGACGGGGTGGGGTTGGGTTTTTTAAAATTAGTTTTTAACTTAATATGTATTGATTTTATGGGCATGATGTTTAATTGGTTTTTAATGGTTTTTTAATTTTTGTATCTGATTTTTATTGTGTATTGCCCTGTTCACCGCCCTGAGTCCTTCGGGAGAAGGGCGGTATAGAAATCAAATTATTAAATTAAATTAAAATCCTGTGACCCTTGCCCTTTGGAACATCTTGCCACATAGGGTGAGGCCTGACTCCACTCTTTTGGCCTTCCGGACTAGCATTAACGCTGTTCTACAAGGAGAAAGCCTCATAAATGAAAGTAACTAAATTTTACCAGAACTGGGTCACTAATAAAGGACAATTAAGTCCTGAGTATTCATTGGCTCCAGTTTCCAAGATACAGCTTCAGGTCAAAAATTACATCAAAATAATTCAAAATTACAAGGGGGATGTGCGATTATGCTCTATAACTTTTCTACAAAATGTGATATAGCAATGAGAATGGTACCACACCAATCTTTATAAATTTATCTTTTTATTGATACCAATGACATAAGTTTCCATTCATTTATTAGTTTTTCATGTAACATTTTCATGCTTTTACACTCTGCAAGAGGTCCCACTGTTGTAATCTGGAGCGCAGTAGCTCTGCCTTACTCTTAGGCAATTCCAAATGCCTAAGCAGGTCATTTAGTTCACTCTGTGAAATTAGATGTCGTTCAGGAGGAGCATATGGTGGGCTAAAGTTTGAGTCTGCTGACATAGACGGCTCCAGATTAGCTGCATCCTGCTCATCGTCTTTATCTTCATCTAACTCTAGAGAGTAGGGTTCTGGTGGATTTGGAATTGGCAAGTCCTCACCATGGGGTACAGGAAGCAATGCAAGAGTGTTTGGATATTCCACAGTCCACTTCTTCTTTCTTGAGATGCCTTTTGCAATTGGGGGAACCATGCAAAAATACCAGTCGCTACTGTGATTGGTGGGTTCCCTCCAAACCATTGGGACTGTGAAAGGCATGGATTTTTTCTTCTTGTTTAGCCAATGATGCAGATAAATTGAACATGTAATGCAACAACAATAAGGGGCCTAACTCTTCTCCTGATCCCCTGTTTTGCATTCAAAATATAGGTGGTATGCATTTTTTACCACTGTCATCATACTTCACTTTTGAGATGCAAATGTAACCTCACCACAACTGTAGCAGAAAATATCTGTGTTGTTTCCCCACAGCAAGTTAGGCAGACTGGCTCAAAGTCACATAGGAAGTTTCCATGTCTGAAGCGGGATTTCAATCTTAATCACTAGACTTTTTTAAAAAAAGAAAATTCCTCTTATATTTCAGATAATCCACTTTCTAAGAAACAAATAGTCCTCAACATACAATGATAATTGAGGCTGGAATTATGGTTGTAGGTTCTGCTGGTCCTTAAACAGGTTATTACATGACCGACCCAATTTTATTACTTTTTTGGGGGGTGGTCCTTAAATGAACACGCCCTAAATACAGTGTTTAGATATACGGTAAATTCACATACTTTTTTGTACTGTTTCCTTTTAAAACATAGTCTAATACAGAAACAGGGTGAACCTTCATGTGAACTGATGCAAAACTGACATAATGTAGAAATAGACTCTTTTTCCTATTGCTATTCAAGCATAGGCAATGGCATGACAGAAGGCTCAGAAAAGGTAAAGGAAAGAATGAGATGCTATTGCAAAATGCAGGGACTGTAAGACAGAAGATCTCTAACCAATTCCAGAGACCCTGAGTCATGAAATTGGAACAGAATAGGAGAAAAGAAAATCAAGTGAATAGGGTCATCAGACCAATTTAAATCTTCTGAATTGCAAGTAGCATCCTGGACAATACCGGTAAAATAGAGGTTCATTTTAGGTAGCTCATCTAAAACACTCTAATAATATCACTGAGTCTCTGGGGGTATTTTTTGCAGCAGCTAATGGCATTAAGCATCTAGTAAAAAAAAACAATTCCTGTAATGAATTAAAGAAAAAATAATAAGAACTGCAGTAGATAATACTAGCCATAATAACTGGCATGAAATGTGTATCCTGCGGTTTCAGATGATGTCATAATCTGCTAGAGCAGATTTAATAGTATTTTCGCCTGGAAGCTCAACCATTATGTTGTGTTTAAATTCTCTAAGATGTAAATTACATGGTTCTGTGTTGTCTAGTATTGGCTACTGCCATTTTAGATTCTTATGCTCGCAGCTGTCAGGAACATAATGTTTATGGGTGTTTTGTTTAGCTAGGAATCTTAATCATTAGCATACTTATCTTAAAATTATCCCACGCTGCTTTATTCTTCTGCAGAACTCTCAGTCACCCATTCAGATAATACTAATTTCACCTTTCAAGAAGTATATAAATATTAGAAAGGAAATACTTTAGAGTTCAAATAACCAACACTAATTTTTTGGGTTTGATCAGTGGATCTGATCCCTCACAGCACATACCTAATGTCTAGACCTGGAAGTCAAAGCCACTAAAAAATGTCTGTCTGAATTTAAAACAAATAAACAAACCTGAATTTATTATTGTTCTTCCAGAAGATATAAATGAAATGAGGCTAATGATAGTTTTGTTTCCTTTTGATTTGATTTGCCTTCATCTGGGCCCAAGATCTCATAAGTGGATCCTCATCTTGGCCCAATTTAAGAAAAACTATTGCAATCACCACAAAAGGAGGCAGAAAAAAACCACTGGGTTGTCAAGGTTAATATTATTAGAGAGACAATTTGGTGTAGTGGTTAAGGCACCAGGCTAGAATCCAGGAGATGGTGAGTTCAAGTCCTACCTTAGGCCTGAAAGCTTCCTAAGTAAACTTGGGTCTGTCACACTCTGTCTCTCTCAGCCTAACCTACCTCACAGGGTTGTTGTTGTGGGGAAAACAAGAGGAGGAAGGTGTGTTGGATATGTTTCTGCCCTGAGTTATTTATAAAAATAATAAAGATGGGATATAGATAAACTATATATTTTTTTAAAAAAATATTAATTCCAATGTAGAATCTGTAATGTGAAAGCTGTAAGGATTGGTACTTACAGGTATACATTTTGGCAGTTAGTAAAATCTCATATTTTCTCAGCCTTTTGGTAAAAACAACCAATATTTTAAAAAGCATTATTATCGCTAAATAAATATCAACAATTTAATCTCTATGTTGTGATTGTTTTGCAAATGGTTTTTAAGGTGATTTGAGAGGTGGATGCTATTTACTAGAGTAATAAAATTTATGGATTCTTTTATTTCTCTCATTGCAGTGTTGCCTAGCTTTCAGAGATGGGCAGTCAAATTACATACAGTAATCAAAAAATATATTCCATTATGCAAAACAGAAAATCTACATTAGATGAAGGAATTTCACCCTAAATTTCCTACTAAGACAATCCATTAGCTAAATTGCTGAAGCAATATTTTAGTGAACCTTTGAGATCAAATAAAGCTGCCCTGCTCTCCACAATATTTATCATCTGTTAAAAATATGGAATAGTCACAGTAGCCTTCTATTATACATAATATTGTCCTTATTTATGGCATAGCATTATTTTGTAATAATTTTCTTCTCCTAAGAAACTCAGGAGTCTTTACCTTTAAATGAAAGTAGGCTCTGATTTATTTATTTATTAGTGGGGGATAGTTTAATCTCAGGATCTACTCTGCAGATCTCATAAAGTAGTTAGGAATCAGCATTTTGTACATGCAAGGACAATTTGAAGTATAACAGTTCAGATTTATGATAAAATGATGTGACAGTAACTGTCTGTCAGGAGGAAGGGGCCTGTAAACTAAAATTAGCATGGAGAATTGGCAAATAGGAAATTGCTGGTTTGCCTGGGGGAGAAAAGATTGTAGTTTACTTTTCATAGCCTATTTCTTTCTCTTGCATACGCATAGAGTTTCCAAATTGTGGAAATAATAATTCAACCCTCCCTTGAAGTGGGGGAAACCTCACCTTGTCTAATTCAATCATCATTCTTTGAAAAGGCTTCAAATAAATTGAAGTTCAATGGAATAAAGCATGATTAGGATGATCAGGGAACTGGAAACTCTCCTGTGAGGAATTTTTCATAGCTTTAGTGAAATTGCCACGTTGCTTTTCTTCATGTTGCTTTGAGAGTCTTGTTCAGCACATTTGGAGAAGCTTCTTCAAACTTTTGCAATAAGTTATTCAAAGAGCCAGAGAAGAATATGTTGATGAAGATTCTCAGTCATCTAGGTGGAAATAAGTCCAGTTGCCAGGGCTTTTTTGGTCATGGAATGCTCAGAACGGAGTTCCGGCACCTTTTTTGGATGGAACCTTGTAGGGTAGGCAAGGCAGGTTGTATGACATGTGTGAGTTCCGGCATCTTTTTCTTTTACAAAAAAAGCACTGCTAGTTGCCATGACTCAATTTTCAGACAACTCTACTTCAACAACTGTGAATCTTCACCAACACACTTTGGGGAACAAACCCTGAGTTTGAACTGGGAGGAGTTGATATATTCCAATGACTCTCTGCCTAGCCAACTTGCTCAGTCTGAGGAAACTGCTTGGATGAGCAGCGAAATGTCTCAAATTAACAAAAACAAGTCCAGTTGACTCTTGAGTTAGATACACTAATAGGCTCAACACCATTTTTCTTTCATTGAGTATTTCAATAAAGTTAGGGAAATAACAGAAGAACTGGATAAATTATTTCCTTACATCATCACTGCCAAGGATATTAGATATGCCTATGCATATTGACATGACCATAATGGAGTCTTCCCATAAAGTGGGTCACCTATATGACCAATCTGATTTTATGACCTTTTTTGCAGTGGTTGTTAACAAAATCACTGTGGACATTAAGAAAATTCACAGTCATTAATTGAGCCCATTTTTGCTATGTGACATTTTTCCCAAAAGCCAGAAATAAACACCAGTTTTCAGCAAAAACATTATAAATCACGGTCATGTGACTACAGGATCTTGCTAATGGCTGCAAATGCAGGCTAGTTGCTAAGCACCCAAAGGTGTTCACGTGACCATAGAGGCATGACTATCAGAACTTCAGACTCAATTCAGTGCTTTACCTCTTGCCTCTTACCATTAATCAACTAGTTGTAAGTTGAGGACAAGCTGTATTCAGAAGCAGGTCTATCAGATGCAACCCTGATTCACTAGTGTATAAGAAATGGCAGACCAATCAGATTTACAAGACTCCATTATTTTAGCCCAGACATGTCAAACTCCTGATGTCATGTGACGTTGCACGACGTATCGGAGCTTTTTCTCCATTGCCGGAAATGGGGTGGGCGCAGTTTCCTGATGATGCATCCGGCCCACGGGCTGGGAGTTCGACACCCCTGTTTTAGCCTATTTCAATAACACTCTGGTCTTCCCATGGAGTTGGTTTTCCCATGGAACAAGCTGCAGCATCAACAGAGGGATAGAATCAAGATCACATGAATGTTAGTACCATATTATAATATCTTGGGTAAGACCACACTTGGAATACAGCATCCAGTTTTGGTCGCCACAATATAAAAAAGATGTTGAAACTCTAGAAAGAGTACAGAGAAGAACAACAAAGATGAAAAGGGGACTGGAGGCTAAAACATATGAAGAATGGTTGCAGGAATTGGGTATGTCAAGTTTAATTAAAAGAAGGACTAGGGGTGACATGATAGCAGTGTTCTAAGGGACCACCACAAAGAGGTGGGAGTCAACCTATTATCCAAAGCAACTGAAGGCAGGACAAGAAACAATGGATGAAAACTAATCAAAGAGAAAAGCAACTTAGAACTAAAGATGTCTGTGGAGATTCTCAGTCATCCAGGTCATAGTTATACCAAAGATGCTTTTTCATGAGGCAACTGGACTTACTTGTTTTTCTTTGAAGATGTTTTGCTTCTCATTCAAGAAGCTTCTTTAGCTCTAACTGGATGGTGGGGAAGGAAAGGATTTATATTCCTTGCAGACAGCTGATCATTTGCATTCTTTTAGTGAGTCATTATCTGTATCTTCAGGGTCACCTAAGTAGTGCAAATGAGTGTGGAGCCCTCTTGGAACTGTTGAAAGGACTGTATTGTAGACTGGAGATGTCGGTTCCCTCCCCCTCTGATGAGAGAGGGCTGTCCATTTTTGACATATGTGGCATCTTCGACCCCTCTTACAAACCATCGGTCCTCTCTGTCCAAAATATGGACTATGCTGTCTTTGAAAGAGTGGCCTTTGTCTTTTAAATGCAGATGGACTCTTGTCCTGATGGGTCTGAAATAGCATTGGAATTTACAGAAACCCATTCACATGGATCAATATTTACATTTTGATTTATGCCACCCACTGGAGCACAAAATGGGAGGTTATCAGAACCCTACACCACTGAGCTGAAGGCAAAGAAGGAAAAGAAAAAAAATCCCATCAAGGAAGCTCTCAGAATGTGTGGCTATCCCAAGTGGGCCTTTATCAAATCTCAAAAAAGATCTAGCAGGAGCTCCTCCATAACAGACAAAAAAACAATAAATGAAGCAACGTAGTCATTCCATACATTTCAGGAATATCAGAAAAGCTCAGGAGGATCTTCAACCAACACAACATACATGCACACTTCAAACCTAAGAATACACTAAGGCAGAAGCTTGTCCACCCCAAGGATAAAACACCCAGACACAAACTGAGCAACGTGATATATGCAGTACAATGCAGTGAGCCATGGTGCAGATATGTACATTGGGGAAATGAAACAACAACTTCATAAACAAATGACACAACATAGGAGAACAAACCCATCAGGACAAGAGTCAACAGTCCATCTACATTTAAAAGACAAAGGCCAATCTTTTGAAGACAGCAAAGTCCACATTTTGGACAGAGAGGACTGCTGGCTTGAAAGAGGCGGTCGAAGAGGCCATCTATGTCAAAATTGAACAGCCCTCTCTCAACAGAAGGGGACGGATACGACATCATCTATCTCCAGTCTACAACACAGTCCTTTCAGCAGTTCAAGAAGGCTCCACACCCATATGCACTAGCCAGATGATCTTCAGCATACACTTAAACCCCCAAGTGGCCTCAATGACTCTCTAAAACAGGGGTGTCAAACTGCCAGCCTGTGGGCCGGACACATCACAAGGAAACCACGCCCACCCCATTGCCAGCAATGGGGGAAAATCTCCAATATGTCGTGCGACGTCACATGATGTCATGAGTTTGACATGTCTGCTCTAAAAGAATGTAAATGACCAGTGGTCTTCAAGGAATATAAATCCTTTTATTCCCCACCATCCAGTCAGAGCTGAAGAAGCTTCTTGGATGAGATGCAAAACATCTTCAAAGAAAAACAAGAAAGTCCAGTTGCCTCGTGAAAAAGCACCTTTGGGCTAGAACTAAGGACCAATTTCCTGACAGTGAGAACAATTAACCAGTGGAATTGCTTTCTTCAGAAGTTGTGGGTGCTCCATCATATGGGGTTTTCAAGAAGAGATTGGACATGCATTTGTCCAGAACGGAAGAGAGTCTCCTACCTGAGCACGGAGTTGGACTAGAAGACCCCCAAGCTTCTTTTCAACTCTGTTGTTCTGTTATTATTCTATTTTCTGGTCTGGTCTACTTTTTTTCTTACAGCCTTACAGTGAATGGGCCTATTTTCTGATACAGAGAAAACCAGCAGCTGTAGGTTGTTTATACAATGGTTGCTTGAATCTTTTATCATTCTTCAAATTGACTTTTATAGCAGGCCTTTTCAGAAGGAACTTTGAATAAAATGAGACAGAGGTAGCAGAAGCTGCAGTTATAAGCCCAATTGGCCAACCAAAAATAAATAATGTCTAGGTCTACACAGGGTCCATCTTAAATATGAAAATGTTGGTCTTTTCACAGAAATACACTTGTTCTCTTTAACACTATCTCACTGTGTGACACAGTGGCTCATTATATTCTTGCTATGTATTCTTCCTTGTGGTTACTTTGTAAACATTGCCTTAATCTGAAAATAAATAAGGTCCATTTTAAATACTCAGTGAATTATGTGGCTTGATAGCTGCCTTGTGTACAAAACAAGTTGCTTCAATCCCACTTACAATGTTAAAAGACATTAAAAGGGTACATTATTCCAAATAAAAACTTTGTAAGGTACACAAGTTATTATGTTGTTGTTGTTTTTCGAAATTGTAATGGAATAAATTGGATATATATATACCACTGGTGCAGAAAAGCCAAACATTTTCTTTTATTAATTGACTGCAGATTTGCTGTTAGAAATGCCCTTGAGTATGTTTGAATCCTGACTTCATTGTCTACTTAATTTAATTATTGTTAACAAGCTTGTTTTACTTCCTAAAATATGCTACCTTATCGCAGAATTTCAATATGTACAGTATGTTTTGGAAAAGAAGTTTTTCCTATAATAGAATAGACAGAAAGAAAGATGTTAACATGAAGATATGTATGGAAAATTCATGGAGGTATATTTTACAAACATGCATAAATCCTTGAAACAAAATATTGGTGAAATATCCCAAAGATGCTTTTTCAAAAGGCAACTGGACTTTATTTTGCCTTGAAGATGTTTTGTTTCTCATCCAAGAAGCTTCTTCAGTTCAATTCCAAAGATATTGGTGAAATATCTTTTAATAACCAAAAAAATATTTTTTTAAAAAAAATGGGTCAGAATGAGACAACTCACCGTTGCAGGCAACTCACCAAAGCCAACTCACCATGGTCAACAAACCATGGCCAATTTGACATGGACAACTCACCATGGGACAACTTGCTGCAGGACAATTCAATGATTTAATTTAATTATTTAAAATAATGTAAAAAATATTTTAATTTTTGTCGTTCACATTTTATTTTGTCCCTCCTTTGGCATCCTTTCTTTAATGATTCTATTAGACTATTTCTTTGATATTAGTGCCTATGGGATTTCCTCATCGCTGACGATGCTGCCATTACTGCTCACTCTGCCAAAGACCTTCAACAACTTATGGACTGTTTTAGCAAGGCCTGCCAAGACTTTGGACTAACAATCAGCCTGAAAAAAGCACAAGTCATGGGTCAGGACATGGATTTGCCTCCCTGTATTACAATCTCTGCATAAGAACTGGAGGTCGTCCATGACTTTGTGTACCTTGGCTCAACCATCTCCGACACTCTCTCCTTAGATACTGAGCTGAATAAACGTATTGGTAAAGCAGCCACCATATTTTCCAGACTTACAAAGAGAGTATGGTTTAATAAGAAGCTGACAGAACATACAAATATCCAGGTCTATAGAGCCTGCATCCTGAGCACATTCTTGTACTGCAGTGAGTCTTGGACCCTTTACGCATGGCAGGAGAGAAAGTTAAACACCCTTCATATGCGCTGTCTCTGACATATTCTTGGCATCACCTGGCACGACAAAGTTCCAAATAGCGCAGTCCAGGAATGTGCTGGAATTTCTAGCATGTATACACTATTGAAACAGCGATGTCTATGCTGGCTTGGACATGTGAAAATGGCTGATGGTTGGATTCCGGAAGATCTCCTGTATGGAGAACTAGTGCAAGGGATAGCGCCCAGAGGGAGACCAGAGTTGTGATATAAGGATATCTGCAAGAGGAATCTAGAGGCCTTGGGAATGGACATTAACAGCTGGGAAACTTTGACCTCTGATCGCTCAGCTTGGAGGCTAAAGACGCAGCATGGCCTTCTCCAATTCAAAGAGACACTTGTGTGGCAGGCTGAGGCAAAGAGGCAGTCCCAGAACCAGCAAAATCTGGGGGCTGGACAGGTGACTGATTGTATCTGCCCTTAGTGTAGAAGGGACCACCACTCTCGAATTGGCCTTTTTAGCCACACCAGATGCTGCTTTAGGACCTCTTTCCAGAGCACGATACCATAGTCTCTCGAGACTGAAGGATGCCAATGATGAGTTTAACTCTTGTCACATGGGGAGTTGTCCTGCGGTGAATTTACCATAGCGAGTTGTTTAGCGGCAAGTTGGCCACAGCAGGTTGACTGCGATGAGTTGCCCTTGTTGAGTTGGCCATGGCAAATATTGGGTCTCCATCTAGAAATACTGTATTAAACTATATGCAAAGGAAGAAGATTCTGTTTTGAAATGAAAATATTTGCTTCTAGTCCTGATTTTATGTTTGTTTAGTGAAACCAACCTGATATGATTCATCCAAATGAACCAGAGAAGAATATTTATTTATTTATTTATGAAATTTATTTGCCGCTCATTTCACCCCCTTTCTACTAGAAGACAGTATCATTTTTCTGGGACTCTAGCATACAGAGTCATTGATTGCTTTCTGTCAGTACAAAGATTGCAATTTACTTTTTTTACCCGCTTGTTTAATTGTGGCATTTCTGCCTTTCCCTCCCTTCTTTTAACAGATGTTTTGCTTTATGCTTCTCAGCCTTGAAGCTGGGCAATTATTGTTTGTAGGCATAGCTGGCATCTCTACTCTGAGAAATTGTGGATGTTAACGACTTCCACATGTGTGAAACCTACAGCCTTTCACACAATGCTTTTATGATCAAGCTGGCTGGGCTATTCAAATCTACTATTTTACAGGGGATTAAAAGATTCCCACCAGCTTTACAGAAATAAAAATAAAAAATAAAAATGACTTAGCAAATTTACACAAGAAGAGGAGGAGGAGCATACGAATGTGATCACAATTTTGAACATGTTTCCTGATTTTTGTTTTGTTTTTATTAATATTATTATTAAGGTTTACATTAAACAGATATAGAAAAGAACACTACCTTTCTCTTTGTGGATTGTGAGGGAACACTGTGTAAGAGCTTTGGTGGAGCAGTGGGCTAATGCCTCCTTAAGTAACACCAGCTGCCTGCAATTAGTGCAGGTTCGCATCCCACCAGGCTCAAGGTTGACTCAGCCTTCCATCCTTCCAAGGTAGGTAAAATGAGGACCCAGATTGTTGGGGGCAATTAAGCTGACTTTGTAATAATGCCGCTTGGGGTGTGTGTGTGAAAGCCCTAATAAGCAGGCATATACATAGAATGAAGGCTACTGCTAAGCACATTGATTTGTGCTTTAGATTGTAAGCCGCCATGAGTCTTCGGAGAAGGGCAGGATATAAATGGAATTAAAATAAAATAAAATAAAAATAATGGCTGTTAGTTCTGCTCCATCAAACACAGACCGGTCCTCTAAGACAAAAAAGAATCACAAATATTTCGCTAAAAAAGCAATTGTTGCATCAAATGTCTGGTTTTGACCCTCTCCCTGTGACTTTGATACATGCTGTTGGGGGAAATGCATTAAAATAACATAGTTCAATATATAGAATTCTGACACACAAAATGGGTGGGAATGAAATTCTTACACGTAAAAAATGTGTTTATCCTCCCCATTGCTTGTCGCTATGGGGGACTTTTTTCTAGCCTTACTAACGCTTGAGTAGAGATGGTTCTGCGATATGTGAATCTGAAATTGGCCCTGTTCCTCTGTTGATGACAGTGGATTGAAAAGGTATAGGACTTTATTTGAACATGCCCTTTGCATGTACCAATCATGTTCCACAAAGGAGTCTACTGCAGCAGTGGACAAAATGTGGCTCTAGGATTGCTATGCACTTTTTAAAAATATCTTCATGACTTTTTGTAAATTGTGTGACTTTCTGTTATTTTTAGGAAGGATACATACTAAAATTATGGGTACATGGTGCTCTCTGAGCTTGGTGGTTTTCTTGTAGACGTTTCATTACCAAACTAGGTAACATCATCAGTGCTAGCAGAGAGCAGCAAGGACTCTACTGTTCAACCCAGAGCTACAAATATTATCAATATTAACATTGCAACAGAAACCTTAAAATAGGGTTACATTACCTACAGAAGCCAAATAAGATTATAAAAACTCCAAAGTCAGGAAGAGAGAAACATCTCCAGCTATTTGGGACTCAGTGGGTTAGGACGCTGAGCTTGTCAATCAGAAGGTCGGCAGTTTGGCAGGTCGAATCCCGAGTGCCGCGTAGCAGAGTGAGTGCCTGTTACTCGTCCCAGCTTCTGCCAACCTAGCAGCTCGAAAGCATGTAAAAATGCAAGTAGAAAAATAGGGACCACTACAGTTGGAAGGTAAAAGTGTTCCGTGCGCCTTTGGCGTCTAGTCATGCCGGCCACATGACCACGGAGACGTCCTCAGACAAGCGCTGGCTCTTCGGCTTTGAAACGGAGATTAGCACCGGCCCCTAGAGTCAGAAACGACTAGCACACATGTGCAGGGGAACCTTTACCTTTACCTTTAACCATTATAGGTTGCCCTCCACCATCAGCAGAGCTTCCCTTGCTGAGTGTCTCTTGTCATCTGCCCGTTAGCTGTTTGCTTGTACAGCAGGACTTTTGCCAAAATCTCAGCTGGAAAATACAAGCATATAATTTTGTTTTACATTTTGTCACGAAACAGCTAGAATAGATAACCATATGCCTATAAATAGTCGGATGCTTCACAGTGAGTATTTCTGGAAAGAAGAACACAGAACTGCCAAGACATATCCTAATTTACAGTTGCAAATTAAGCTACTGGGGCTCTAAATGTTTGTGGTACATTCAAAGACATTAAATAAGAAAAGGAGATGGATGGATGTTTTCCAAGAAACAAAAGGCTATAGCTTTGAATACACTATCGGTAAAACAGGGCCATTTAATGCAGTTTAAGCTGGACCCCAGACAAGAGAGGAGTGCCAAATAGCAGGTGTCTTTCCTATTCTCCACACATTCTCCCTCTGCTCTACCTACCACATCAGTCCACTGTTGGCTGACACCACCCATCTGTCACACCTGTTTTATTCTTGACTGACCCAGCAACTATGAGAGTTCTTGCTTCTTTCTTAACACACTCTGCATGTACAAAAGAGAGAACAGGCAGTTCTGGATGAAAGATGACAGCTGCAGCTATAACAAGTAAGAAAGGCAAGACGAAAGCTCACCTCGTTGGCAGCCATTGATGAAGGATGCAGATGACATCATATGACGGCTGCCTGGTGGACTTTGTCTCCTCCTATGTATATTACAGACTGGGGTCCCTGAGGATTTTACAAGACTGAGCAGTGCTCAGCCACTGTTAGCCATGTTCCTACTACTATCCTGCTCAGATTAGGTCCTGCCTGCCTGTCTGCCCATTACTAATAAGAGATGCTGAGAAGCATACTCTGTAGTGCCATTCTCCTGCCTTTATCTTGCCAGGGCAGGGGAGGTGTGCTGGGAATGAAATCCGTAGTCTCAAGCCAGGCATTTTGCTATTCATCCCCTTGACTCCATGGTATGCCTGAAGGAGGAAAGGTGCTCTTAAATAACAGTGCGGGCAGGTGTGAAGGTGATCCAGTTGACCCTGAGTTTTTGACAGATTCCTGAGTAGGATGAAGATTACTGAAAGATCAATAGATCAAGAATACGAGAGGGAGGCAAGTAGGAGCTAGAATAATGTTAGCGAAAATCACAAAAATGTTGATGTCTCATAGTTGATATTTCCCTGTTTAAGTTAAATGTTACTGCATCATAAATATATCTCTCATCGCCAAGTCACAAACCCACCAGGAGACCTTATTGATCAAGATTAACAGGGTGATTTCTCATATAATATATTATTTTATGTTATGATGAGATGGGCAGTCTTGGTTAGAGGATACAGTCACCCCATCAGTTGCAAAAAGGTCTGCAGGAACATACGGTATCACCAAAGAGAGGAGGGTCAAAAAGATTTGCTTTGTTTTTAGAACCTGGGTGGGTTACAAGTAAGAATGGTATCATTGCATTGAAGACAATCACATCATCAAAAATTTTGTAGGTGAATTCTGGCAACACGATCTCAAATTGCTTTTGGAGGACAAAGAAGAAGTAACTATCCTAGACCAAGCCAATTCCAAAAATGCCAGGGAATTTCTAGAACCCCAGCACTCTGACAAATCAGCCATCAATGAACACATAGACATTAACAACATCTATAGACTATGGAAAAGAACCATCACCCAGCCCAAAAAGGAACAAAAAGACCCAAGCACCTCTCCATCAGCAATCAGCACCCAGATCAGCCTAGATTAACTCCAAGGTTAACATATGACGAACAATAAAGTAAACAATACCCCAATCAAGAAACTGCCAAAGAAGCCAGCAGCAAACAACCCAACCAAAGAATCTCTAAGACCATCCCCATCAACATGACAGACAAGCCACTAGCATATAAACTGACAGCAAACTGCACTCCTTACTGGCACTGATGATGTTAACTAGTCTGCAAGATAACAAGAAAGCTCAGAGAGCACCAAGACCCCTTATGTCAATTCTGAGCTATAAATATTCTCCTTTAAAGAGGAAGTGTTGTGGGGTTCACTTCTATATTATATGGATTCACAGCTATTGGAGAAAACACCACAATATAGAAGCCAGCAATCTTCCGAAACTTTGGCACTGATCTAAGGTTTCAGGAAGAAGGAAGGAAGGAAGGAAGGAAGGAAGGAAGGAAGGAAGGAAGGAAGGAAGGAAGGAAGGAAGGAAGATATAATTTATCCCAGAGCTCCTAGAATTAAAATATCCAGTTCATACTCACAAGATTCCATGCTAGTCTCTTTTTATTTCAAAAAAACAACCCAACAACATGCATGATCAAATACAAATGCAATTTTCCTTACTCAGAAGTAAACTTAGTCTCACATATTCCATCTCTTACCATAGTCTTAGTTTTGTTAATCAGTTTTTGAAGAATGCACATGCTCATTGAACTTCAGCATATCTTGGATTTTAAAAGTTAGCTCCTCTATCATTATCATAATGTTTATATAAAAGATGCAAATAAGGAAGAGGGAGAGGAAAAAGACAAAATCAGGAGGAAACATTAAAAATGACTTTCATTTGCATGTGGATCCTATATCTGAAAAGCTGAAGACTGCTGAACGACCATAATCATACCTCTAGCTATTATATCTTGTCAGCCCATATTCAGAGTCATTTAGATCACTTTTAACTGAAATGAATTTTGCAGCTCAGCTCAATTCAGTGCATTACAAGTATATTAGAGCTAGCTGGCACTGCACTATTTGTCAGCACACGCTTAGTACATACAAGTGCTTATTGCTAACTACAGGTAATTCATTGTATAAACCTCAAAGGTTTGCCAGAATCAAAGCAAGTGAATGTGAATATTGTGACATTTAACTCCAAAACACACAAACCACTTATCTTTTTTTTAGGTTGCAAAATTGTAGCTGTGTGATTGAAGCAATACTAATGCACAATCACTATAGTTATGTTGTATGTCATTGGATCTGGAGACAGATTTCTGTAAGGCATTCAGATATTATTCGTCCTAGGTCTTAGAATATAAACTTATGCAATTTTACATTGTCTCTGGAAGTGTGCTTCAGCTGGAATGCCAAAGAAAAATGTCTGGATTTGATTGACTAGAACCTAATAATATACTGAAGTAATTAATATGGATTCGCAGTGACAGCATCAATGTGCATTTTTGGTAATACAGGTGCAAGGCGTTCTAAATTCATGTGTATCAGCATGGGACTAAACCAGCCAAGAGCTTTATAATCAAGTGAAGCTTTCTCTCATTAGGTGGCACATTATTCCTGGGCAGTGAACTGGAGGCATGCTGTTATTTATTATTAGACAGTGATTTATAAAGCACAGTACTGAAATGTAGTCGTCTTTCTTTAAAGTGTGATAATCTGGTATTATTCACTTATTACTTCAAACTCAATATGTTGTTCATTTCTGCTCATTCTGTACCTTCTTTTAAAAATGTTCAAACATCTGCATTTTAGATTACTAACTTCAGTCAATTCCATTGCATTATTTTTTTTTTTTTTTTTGCTAATGAGTAAGCAAGTAATATCAGTAAGTAGTTTCTGGAGATAAAGATAACCTGAAATTGCAGTTAATCAACTATTTGATTACATTGATAAGTAATAAGGCTAGCTCCTCTTTTTAATTAGCTAACTTGAGTGATGCAATATATTATTAGCTAAGAAATACCAGGTGATAGAAGTATAGCTAATAAAGTGATCAAGTAATAAATTTAGTTAATATGGAACAATTAACAGGACAGGTTACCATAATTAAATTCCAATGTAGTGAAGTTGACACTGACAGGATATTAAATGTAATGTCCAATTAATAATATCTGAAATAACTTGATCCCATAGAACTTTTAAATATCTAAACTCTGTACTTCATGTGATCTATTAGGTTCACATGATTCTACATTTAACACAGATCAGTCTCCACATCTTATCACAATTTAGCCAAACTATCTTGAAGACCATAGTTCAGCAGCTTATAGATCCAATTACTTGAAAGACTATTAGTTTGAAAGAACTTATTTTTACTAGACACGTATAGGAAGGACTGCACTGTTAATCTCTAAAGTGTGATTCAACATTATTGTGTAGCAAGATATACTGTTTTATGAACAAATGTAGGTTGTAATTTTAAACAGAAATTTTGAGGCTCGAATGAATTATTCCCTTTTTAACACATGCCAGATTTTATATCATCTTTTAAAAGAAAAAGAAAAAAAGAAGAGTCCAGATGTGAACCATATCTAGCAACAATAAACTAAATATGTAGTGAACACATAGCACTCTAATGTGACTGGTGCATTATCTCCTGTTGGAAAATAGCCTAGCAAGACTGCCAAAAGCTTACTTAAATAATTCCACAGGGAATGTGCCAACAACTTTTGAAGGCTGTTATCCAGTCTGTTTATACAAGGCACACATGCTGCTAATAAAGTTTGAATGCTCACTGCAATCCAAAAAGCAATGAATTGGAGTCAGCCTCAGTTCAGTTATATATACATAATGCGTAGCAATGCAGAATTAGTATTAGTTGATAGTTTAACTTTAAAATAATAGAAAAGGATTCAGAATTTTCCTCAGCTAATGCTGAACTGAGAGATACTACCGTTGTTAACAGTCATGGTGGTGCACCCCTTACTCAAGAGGCCACTCTTGGATCTGGCTGAACAAGAACAATTTATATATGTAGTCCTCAATTTATGAACACAATTGAGCCGAACATTTCCATTGATAAGCAAGGCAGTTGTTAGGTGAGTTTTGTCCCATTTTACAATCTTTCCTGCCACCGTTGTTGAATGAATCGCTGCAGTTTTTAAGCTAGTAACACGGTTGTTAAGTGAATCTGGCTTGCCCATTGACTTTGTTTGTCAGACGGTCACAAAAGGTGATCTCATGAGGCTGGGGCACTGCAGCCGTCATAAATATGAGTTAGTTGCCAAGTGTCTGAATTTTGATCATATGACCATGGGGATGCTCAATGGTATTAAGTGTGAAAAATGGTCGTAAGTCATTTTTTTCAGTGCTGTTGTAACATCAGTCACTAAGTGAACAGTTGTAAGTCAAGAACGATCTGCAGCTGAGTGGATATTTTGCATTTATGAAAGCTTGAATTTTTATCTTACCTTCTAAAGAGCAGATTTAGAAAAGGATTATGAATGAGAAAATTGATGGTTTCAGGATTCAGCATTTGAGAATTAGACTATTTTTACATTAAAATTCACTGTTTCATTTTATAAGTGTTGAGACAACTCTTAGCCAGATTCAGTAAAGGAATTATAAACCTCTTGCTCTTTTCTATACTGTTCTTGAGATTAAATTTGGTATTAAAATTCAAATGGGGTGCTTTTTGAAATTGTGCTTATTTTGCTTATTCTAGTTTGTTTCTTTACTGAGTGTTTGCTATTCAGTCTTCAGTGGGAGTTAATAAATTAAAAGAAAATTAGACTGAAATATTAAATTGTGCCAATATCTCATTTAGTGACTATATATTATTTGCCAGAACATGTCACACCTACAGGGAACCAGTTCAGCCAAAGGACCATGCGTGATGTGGTTTTCAAACACTCCAAACGGTATTTGTGCCTGATGACTTTAAATCCTAATATATTTTTTCTTTCATTTTGAACATTTTCAGCATGTGAAATTGGAATGTATATTGTTTGTCTACTCCTTAGCAAGCTAATGTATGCTGTATACATAAACTATGTTTTGTAAACATTTACTTAACATTTCACCACATTCTAAAACTTTTAATACTACATTATAGCGTACGTGTTTTTTCGCTTGACTTTGTAGTGTGTCCCTACAGTAGCTAACACAGAATACAGATTTTTTTTTTTAAAAAAAAGCCTCAAAGAATTCACAAGCTTTTGCTTTTGCTTCATATTCAGTATTAATATTTTAATATTATTTTTCTATTATTTCACACAAGTTATTCATCATGAGAGGAGCGAGTGTTCAGAAGCACCAGATGTGTACTAAATATGCAAATTACTGGATAATTTATTTCTGTAGAAACCAGATGAAAGTCTTTCCAGAGACTCTGGGGGGGGGTTGGCTTTTTTTTTTCACTTTAGCTTACCTGAACAAGATACCCACTTATGTGAAGATTGGGTAAACAATACTGCCAGTTTTCCTTTAAGTATGGGGAAAAGAACATCATCTTTCTCATTGATTTGACAATGTCATATCCTTAAACATGTATTTTTATAAGGACTAGATTACTTTTCACATTTGACTTGAATGTTGTTAGTGTAGAATTTATTTGATGTCTCATTTAACATGTGCCTAATATCAATTTTCACTGCATTTCTACATGTATTGTGGACATTTTATTGTTCTGATACTTTTGATTCAATGTAAATATCATGTTAATACTTAAATGTTCAGTGTTCTATCAAAATTACATAGGAACCAGCATTATGTCTTATAGGGCTTCCGCTTTTTTTAAAAAAAGGCCTTACTAAAATGCAAATTTGTGGGTCCACCTGGGATAGAAGATACGTTCTTTATCAAAATCACTGTTCTTATTTCACCTTTATCTTTGACTACTGTACCTTGAAGGCACCACTTTGACAGTGTCCTCAGAGTTGTGGCCGTGGCCACGTACAGTATGTATTAGATCCGTGCTTCTCCTGGTTGATCAAGGGCAGTAGGGAGGAAGTATGTGGATGGATCCATAGGGCGATAAATGCTTCTTTGAGACAGGAGTTGGTCCTATCAGTGTTGAAAGAGGCAAGACCCCCTATTGAAGAGGATGTTTTTGCATCCAACTGATCTGGATAATTTTCATCCAACCTTTATATTTTAGGAAAGGTTGTTGAGAAAGAGGTAGGGCTCCAGCTTCAGAGAGCCCTTGGGGTGGGGGGAGATTATCTGGATCCTTTCCAGCCATGATTCAAACCTAAGTATAATATAGTATGGAAACAGCTTTGGTTATACTTGCTAGATGGTGCGTCCATCCTGGTTCTTGATGAACCAAGTAATTTGGTAACATATTACACTAAGCCATGATTTCTTTAACCATGATTTAATGAAATCACAATTATGTCAACATCCAGCTCATGAATCCAAATAAAACTCCAGGTTCATTACCTGTCTGAAAAACTTACATTTTATTGAATATACTGCATGGTTTTGTCGAAGCAAAACTAACTGTGAGGTTCCAACATAGACTTAAACAATAATTTTCCAAGCCATACCCCCAATGTGTTAAGTAATTCATGTCAACAAGTTCACTTTGTTATGGGAACCGTCTGCTACAAATCCATACTTGTTCTGGTGTCCTTGACAAGGCTTCAGGCTCTCACAATCTCCAGCTGAATTGAAGAGTTTCATTTCTCCATTTAACCCACTTGAAAGTAACATTTCCTCCCCCAATCTAAAGGCAAGATGAAACACAGAGGGACATAGCTGCCGAAGTTTCATCCTTGATAAATTAGTTGGTTTCACTGTGTACTAAGTGTCCATGTATACATGACAGAATTCACACAGTATTCTAACAATATCTATTGTTGCTTCCTTTCCCATTGCATCCTACATTTAGTGAGAGTACTGTTTAATACTGACTGAGCAGTATTTGGGGAAGAGGGGGCTCTGTATGTCAAGCCCAGAAGACCAGTGATCAGTGCACCCAAGGATTACCTGCTGATTATAGATGAGAATATTTAATTTCAAATCAATATGATATTTAGAAAATTGGATACAATGGAATACTCATGTATAAAAATCACAAGCAAACTTAATACAGGGAAACAAACAGTAGAAGTTTTTGTCCTATTAATGAGAAGCCGCTATCTGGATTAGCAAGTATTTGCCATATTTCTAATTAGCTTTTTATTGTATTAACATAGTAATGTTAATATGATACATTAATTTTAGTCACGCAGGAATAAAGCTAAATTTTAGTGAGCTGAACCTTTAAAAGAAAAAAAAAACAAAAGCAAAAAGAATAATTAATTTACAAAACCACTCAGCTCAACTCTGTATCATAGAGAGAGAACACACAACCCCCACTTTTTAAATACACTGTTGTAGTTAAATAATGCACGTTTCATTTTCATTAAGCTATGTTTTGCAGTAAAGACTGAATCTTTGTATTCTGAATCTAGTCTCATAAAAAATTACAGGAAAATAGATGTTATGGAGTGGATGCTGCATTGTTCTACTCTACAGTAGCCAGAAAGACTTTCTGAGATTCTTCATTTCAGTAATGACAGTAGAGTTTCTCCTTTGCATTGTTTTGTTGCCTCCAGAATAGCAATAGCAATGGCACTTAGACTTATATACTACCCCATAGCACTTTACCCCACTCTCCGGGCAGCTTACAAAGTCAGCATATTTCCCCCAACAATCTTGGAAGGATGGAAGGCTTGAGTCAACCTTGAGCCCCATCAAGATCAAACTCTTGGCTCTGGGCCTGCGATATTGCATTTTAATCACTGCGCCACCAGGGCTTTTCAGGATTCTCCTCTGGGGAATGGGGGCTCCTGTAGTTCAACAAAAAAGAGGTTTTAAGGATCTGCAAGAAGGCTTTCATGGAAGAACAGCCTATTGGGAAACTGGTGTAACAGAAGCAACTCTGAAACCCATCTTATGAGTTTCCTATGATCCATGAAGGGTGTTCTGTTCTTCTTTCTGTTCTGTAAAATGTGAAAAATGAAGGTTATCATGTCCTGCACCGATCCTTCTTCAGGATCCTTTTGAGTTTAATTCAGGAGAAAGCTTCCGTATCAAATATTAAGCAGAAAAACAATTAAAGTCCCTTTTCACTTCTGAAATTTCTGGTCAAATGACTCACAGTTGCTTGCTTTTTTTGTTGTTAGTATAAGTCTTTCTTGCATTGCCTTTGAAGGGAACAAAAAAGAACTTTTCTAAAATATCTTGCATGACATATTTTACATGAAATGCATTTGGACACAGGGCTTGGGGTTTTCTCCTCTTTTCTTCCTGGGTAATTTTGTTAGTGTATTTGCTTTTTCCTTGTTTTGTTTGTGAACACATGCACACTGTCTTGAGTATCTGGAAATAACAAAATCTACTTTATTTAACTTCCCTTGCAATTCATGAATATCCAAGCAACTACAATTAAAATTTACATTTCTTGAGCATCAACCTTTTTCTCCTTTGGAACATGTTGATATTTAATAAAATACACCTAATTCAATGTGGACATTAATCATCCAAATAGGAAGGATTAGGGAATTTGTCCAAATCCTTTGAATTTTGTTTCTTTGTTCGTAACTATATTTCACATTCTTTGATCTGTCTTTCTAGTTAGAAGCCAGATAGTTCTTTTTCACTTTCTTCTAGACATTTGTCAGTGAAGTTTTGATTTCTCAGTTTTGACAAACATGCTCTCAAAATGCTCACAGAATAATAAAAGATCTTTAATATTTGAATTGCTATGTATTATATTATCATCTAATAGTAAACAAAGATATTTTTATATTTTGTATTAAAAGCATTTTTCAGTTTCAGGATACTAGTTCAAATACTCTTTACATGGAAATATAGTTGTTTTTAATTTTAAATTTATAATATTGATTTATTTTAATCAATAGTACTTTCATTGAATTAGTCTTTGAAAAAATTTGGTCTGTAATTGCTCCTAATCTGAAACATTCTTATTAATTTTGGTCTACAAATGATTTCCATTAAATATGTTCTTTAAAACTATTTAATAGTGCTTTTTTCTAAGCCAAATTACTGTTGAATTAATTCTTCTTGAACTTCTTTTATACATATATAGATTTCCATGATTCAAATTTCTGAGTAGCTAATTGGATATTTTTCATGTAACCACTACATATTCTTAAATATCTATTTAAAATACATATATTATGATTATAACTAGGAAGAAGAATTTTCATTTCCTAATCTTAAGACAATATAATAACAACACATCACATAATACAATACAATACAATACAATATAATGCAATAATTAATATTGATACTGATATTTAAAATACAGTATGTTATAGTGATTAGAGTATTGGACTTAAAATGGAAATACCAGAGTTTAATCTTAGCCACTAGGTAATTTGGTAGCAGTCATTAAGCCTTTGCATCCACAGGTTTATTGTAATTTACATAATATAAACACTTTCTTGTTGTTGTTAGCTGCGAAGTCGTGTCCAACCCCTCGTGACCCCATGGACAATGTTCCTCCAGGCCTTCCTGTCCTCTACCATCTTCTGGAGTCCATTTAGGCTCACGCCTACTGCTTCAGTGACTCCATCCAGCCACCTCATTCTCTGTCGTCCCCTTCTTCTATTGCCCTCAATCTTTCCCAGCATTAGGCTCTTCTCCAGTGAGTCCTTCCTTCTCATTAGGTGGCCAAAGTATTTGAGTTTTAGCTTCAGGATCTGGCCTTCTAAAGAGCAGTCAGGGTTGATCTCCTGTAGGACTGACCGGTTTGATCGCCTTGCAGTCCAAGGGACTCGCAGGAGTCTTCTCCAGCACCATAGTTCAAAGGCTTCAATTCTTTGGTGCTCAGCCTTTCTTAGGGTCCAACTTTCACTGCCATACATTGCAACTGGGAAGACCATGGCCTTGTCTATCCGCACTTTTAATATAAACACTATGGTCTCCTTAAAAAAAAAAGATAAAGTGGACAATTAGACCCAAAATGAAATACCTCGTACAATATAATTCTCTATGAATTTCACAAAAATGGAACTTCTTAATAATTGATCAATGTCATAGTTAGCATTAATTTCATGATTTAAGAAACCTTACATTCATTAACCTTTTAGAAGTCATGTTTAGCATTGTTATATATTTTTCTTAACCTTGTTGTTGTTAGTTGTGAAGTCATGTCTGACCCATCGCAACCCCATGGACAATGTTCCTCCTTCCTGTCCTCTACCATCTTCTGGAGTGCATTTAGGCTCACGCCTACTGCTTCAGTGACTCCATCCAGCCACCTCATTCTCTGTCATCCCCTTCTTCTCTTGCCCTCAATCTTTCCCAGCATTAGGCTCTTCTCTAGTCAGTCCTTCCTTCTCATTAGGTGGCCAAAGTATTTGAGTTTCAACTTCAGGATCTGGCCTTCTAAAGAGCAGTTTCTTAATTTTAAAGCTTTAATTTATATAAATCATCATAGCATTAACAGTTTGTAACTTTTCTAAATACCACTGTACAAAGTTTTCATCTGTATCCTATAATATATTATTCCCATTTTATAATGCAATAAAACAATTAATCAGGGAAAATCAATAATTAAAACTGGAAAACAAAGTTGAATTTATTAAGCATACCGTGCCAAAGTAGGACTGAACTCAAAGCTAGTGTTCAAAGTATCCATATTTTTCAACCACAATAGTTCTGACTGTATTTGCTTGTTTTCAACAGCTCTTCTCTTTTAGAAAGCAAGGAAGAGGAATGTGGTCTTCATTTCCAAGATTAAACTCAATTGAAGTGTTATTATAGAATTGCTGCTGTAGTTTAGCTTTTTCTTGTACTTTAAATATCTTATAGAAGAATTATATCCACACAAATATAACTGAAACCCCTTCAGCAGTCATAGTTGTCCCATATTTCATTACAGAGCATAAGTACCACCTAACATAAAGAATTCAAAATGTAGTACAGAGGAGGGAATATAATTGATAGAACATTATATTGTTATATTGTCCATTGTTTCTTATCCAAGAAAGCTTTGATATAAATTGTGCTATGCAAAACTGCCTAAAATGGAACAATCACTTTTTTCTCTTCTCCCACCATTTCTCTTTCCGTTATCTTTTTAATCTTCTTACATTTTTTTTACATTTTAAGCTCCTTGGGTTATGACTTCTCAGATCTGTTTCTCTAAAACAACATCAATGGTGTTGTAGACATTTTGGTAGTTATAGGTAAAAATAGTCATTTTAAGTTGAAGATCTCAGTTTCAGAAACTTTATAACTTAGCATTCTTCATTTTTCCCCACTGTTTACATTTATTTATTTGCCAGCTTAATCTTCTAGTACTTGTAGCTGATACCCAGCATAATTGATTTTTCTAAGGATTTGATCACATTACATTACCAAAATAAGACAACCTTTGTTTAGTCATCTTACCTTCAGAGATTATTTTGGTTTGACAGTCTAAAATCTCCTCATTCATTATTTTTTTTGCTAAGATACATTCATAACATCAAATACATAATTGGATGAGTCCATTTTTCTATTTATTTTTATTGTTCAGCTTTTACAACTACAATTAGAATAAAAAATAACAATAACATATAATATTCTGTAGCTGATATTAAAATTGATGTCCTTGTGTTTCCAAATATTCTCTATGCTAGTCTGTTATAATGTATTAACAAGGGAGATCAGGGCAGCAAAGAGAAGCTACTGTGAAAACCTGAGGAATCAGCTCTCCACAAATAACCAGCAAACGTGTGGAAAATCTTGAAAAATATCACTGGCTACAGCAGACCTTCCTCCCTTGAGGAAGAGAATCACAAACTGACAGATGACTTGAATGTGTAGGTTTGAGAGGTGTGTATAGGTTTGAGAGGAGACCACTGTTAACTATTGCTACAATACTTTCTCCATATCTCAGATACATGAACAACAGCTAAGTCTCCTATACCCAATTCCATCCCTTTGGGTCCCACACCTCCTGTGATCACAGAAAAAGATGTGTGAGGTTTTCTTGATGTTTACCTGTAATCTAGCTTTTTTTAACCATGTGCTTTGACTATTAAGTTATTTTATGCCCTTTTCATTTTCTTTCAGTAGAATGGGTTAGGACGCTGAGCTTGTCGATCAGAAGGTCGGCAGTTTGGCGGGTCGAATCCCAGGTGCTGCGTAACAGAGTAAGCGCCTGTTACGCATCCCAGCTTCTGCCAACCTAGCAGTTCGAAAGCATGTAAAAATGCAAGTAGAAAAATAGGGACCACTACGGTGGGAAGGTAACAGCGTTCTGTGCGCCTTTGGCGTCTAGTCATGCTGGCCACATGACCACGGAGACGTCCTTGGACAAGCGCTGGCTCTTCGGCTTTGAAACGGAGATGAGCACTGGCCCCTAGAGTTGGAAACAACTAGCACGCATGTGTGGGGGAACCTTTACCTTTTTTAAAAAATGTTAATGTTACTGCTACCAATTTTTATCCAGGTTTTTTTTTATTTATCTAATTTAAGATTCCTCAGAACTGACACTGCATATATAAATTAAACAGAAATTTGGGAGGCAGAGAGCGAAACTCCCAAATGGTTTGTATTAATATCTCTGGACTGATATAAACAGAAACAAATTTTATATAAGAGATTATGCAATAATAAACAGTGCATTAAAGTTTGGAATAAATATGGGAAACAGATGAGTCCAGATAGATCCCTTCTTATTTGGTTATTAAATGTTTACTTGCATGAAGTAGAAAGCTCAAAGAAATTAACTAGAGAAAAAATAATTCATATAGATTTAAGATTTATTAATAAGACAAGAGATAAAACTTTTGAGACTTTTTTCACAATGGCCCAAGTCACCTGACTAATTTTAGTACTTTCAAATAAGAAGCATAGTATCAAAAGAACTGAATATTTAGACATTTGACTGAACCTGAGAAACTTGGACTAGATTCTGGGTCTTATCTATAAACTATTGGTGGAATGTGATTCAGAAACTGAGTATGTTAAAGTTTGTATAATTAAATGGAGGTGGTGATAGATAAGCAATAATGGGCATTTACAATCTCTCTCCAAAAGAATCCATCAAGTGGAGAAGATGAGATAAGCATCTCTCTTCTTTTGTGAGACATGTCACACAATATTATTATTCAATTCCATGCAGTAGCTATAGGATTTTGCTCACAACTGATATCTGACATATCCAGGGTCTTACCAAATTCATAACATCTTCCCAATTAATTGTCCTAATTTGTCCCTGTAGCAACAAATATCAATTTACTCATTTTTATTACATAAATATCCAAATGGATTCAGCAGTAGTCACCATCTTATTTTATTTTATTTTTCTTAAAGATAAGTAACAACCATTTAATTTAATTTTAGGTCTAGGTCAGGTAAAATGCTTTAGATAACTTATAGGTGCTCACTCTTTTATATAATTTGTTATGCTGTGTATCTGATATCTTTCTATTTCTGGTTGTTATACTGACTGGTCATAGACTTAAAATAAAAATCAAGCTTATGTTCCTATCTGATTTCAGAATGATATTTAAGAGATCACATGGATGGTAGCTTGACTATAGAAGATGTAAATTTTTTGGCTTGCTAACAAAGAATAAAGGGAGACCGATATGATCATTTCAAACTTATTTGTTCTCATCAGTCAGCCATACCCTTCTGAGATTCGAACTTGGGCCGACTGCGTCTTAAGCAGTTGTTTTAACCCCTAGGCCACCGTCTCTCTCTCTCTCTCTTTGTTAGCTGAGAAGCAAGTGAGATATGTGTTAAATGTTTGTTAAGCATTCAGAATACACTTGCTTAGTCCCAGATATGGGACAAATCTTTGTTAGAAAGCCAAAAAATTTACACAAATATGAGCTGTCACTGTTGTGACTACTGCCTGTCGATGGCCTTCAGTTAGGCTGAAACAGGAAATAAAGATTTGTCCCATGTTTGGGGCCTAGCAAGGTAATCTAAATAGTTAACAAGCATTTTATATATATATATATATATATATATATATATATATATATATATATATATATATATATATATATATATATATATATATATATATATATATATATATATATATATATATATATATATATATATATATATATATATATATGTGTGTGTGTGTGTGTGTGTGTGTGTGTGTGTGTGTGTGTGTGTGTGTGTGTGTGTGTGTCTCCTTCCTATTTGTATGAAGTAGCCTTCGTATTTTGTTTCTATAATATAATTTATCATACATTTGTTATTATGAAAGGTATTTTCATTCAATCTTTTACACTCAGAGCCAGTGTACAATGGTGGTTAAGATGTTGGACTAGCACTAGGAAGATCCATGTTTTAGACTACTGTTAGTCATTGAAACTCACTGGGAAGCTTTGGGACATTTTCACTTAACCAAATCTACCTTCATAGAGTAGATTTGGGAAAAATAGGAGTAGCAGCTGTACATGCTGCCTTGAACTCTTGAATGAAATGCTGACTAGAAATCTGTTAGTCACACACACACACACAGAGAGAGAGAGAGAGAGAGACAGAGACAGAGACAGGAACAGGGACATACACACAAACACACACCTATAGACACAGACATACATGAAAATATTAAGAATTACCAAAATGGATGAAGGCTCCAGGAGGCCCATAACTATATAGCCATTTAAGAGTCTTTTTTCTTCAGGAAATCACAAGATCTGATATTTCTATTTTATACATTAATACACACTTCTTTGGTTCTGTAAGAATTTTTTAAAAAAGTATACTAGTTAGGCAGCATAAAATATCAGTATGATGTGATTAAGAGATCCAGTTATTCAGTAATTAATTTTAAAATAATCAAATGCAAATGATTAGGGTTTGTTTGTTTTTATTTTATTTTATTTTATTTTATTTTAATTCCATTTATATCCCGCCCTTCTCCGAAGACTCAGGGCGGCTTACAAGCTTAGCAGTAGCCTTCATTCTATGTATATGCCTGCTTATTAGGGCTTTCATACACCCCCCCCAAGCGGCATTATTACAAAGTCAGCTTAATTGCCCCCAACAATCTGGGTCCTCATTTTACCTACCTCGGAAGGATGGAAGGCTGAGTCAACCTTGAGCCTGGTGGGATGCGAACCTGCACTAATTGCAGGCAGCTGGTGTTACTTAAGCTGGTGTTGCCTTTAGGAAAGCTACTCATAATGATCTTCTGACTTTGACGAATTTTACTATTCCAATCCCAGGATTAGATTGACATACAATTCCATTTTTGCATCCAGAATGTCTGTGTGTGTGTGTGTTTATTGGCATTGTTACATTAGTCAGGAGACTACAATGCTAATGTAGAGTAGTAGTTTGACTGCCTGTTTATCAGCTCTGTAAGGTACCCACTTGTGTGTTTCTCATAGTCCGCCACATGAGGGCAAGCTAGCTTCGCACAAGAAAGGAAGACAAGCGGCATTTCTTGTAGCGTCAGCCAAGGCCCTCTCCATCCACCAAAGCCACCTCGTAAATGGGTGTCACAGTCGGGAAGGTTCAGCGCCAGTAGGATTATAATCACCCCACAAAGCGCAGGCCCATCTCCCCACTGAAGTGGTACGTATTTAATCTACCTGCATGGAACATGCTTTCGAACTGCTAGTTGGGCAGAAGCTGAGACGAAGGACAGAAACTCACCCCACCATGCAGTGCTAGGACTCAAACCTCTGGAGCATCTCCAGCATCATTAAGTCATTGAGCTACCGCTTCTCTGTATCCACTATCCAACTTCAGTATATACTTGGCTGATTTCACACATTTTTGGATAGATAAGATCCTGGCTATTTAATTCTGACTCTGCTATTTAGTGTTAATTTGTTTTCACTGTCTGCACTTCAGTTTCCAATTGCTTCAAAATACATTAATATAGGTTGGAGTATAAAAATATAATATAAAAAAATCAAGTTTTTATTATCTCTGATTTCTGGAGTAATAGAAATATTGCATTTCTAACAGTCTTCTTGAAGATAATACATTTTGAAATGCTGCAGAAATAACCTGTGACATCAGAATATGTTAAAAATGGGAGGCCTATAATTTAGGAGTGATCAAAATTTTTATTTTGTGATCTTTTGAATCCTAATGCATTTATTGAAGTCAGATTATCTTATTAAATACCATTTATGAGCTAAGAGGCAGCAGAGACAGTTTTGTTAATTGTTTTTGAACTCTTCTATCGACATAGTTAATTCTGCACCTCTTATGCCATTCAGACTATCTAGCTTTTTTGCGCACATTATCTATCCATCATCTGTTTCTCATTTTAATTTGATGAGTGCGTTGATTTAGAATTCATGGCTTTGGCTACAGCTCTGTATCTCATCTTTGTATTTGGTGTGTATTTTTGATTCACAATTTTCAAGTAGAAGTCTCTACAGCTATTAATCAAATGATTAATTGTTCTATGACCAGCTAGAACAACTTTGTTTTTATTTGGATGGCCTGATTTCTCTTTTCTTCATTGCAAGTATGACCTTGAAAGTCCCGTGGGAATATAAATCAAAGCATGGGGGAGGGAGGGAAGAGAAGTAAAAACACTAATCCAATGTTATGTTTATGCCTCAAAGTATTAATGTAAAAAAAATCATCCTAGAGTTCTAATCAGATTCACAATAAATGTATGTGGAGGGGAGGCATTGCACCAGCTAGCTCAAGTTACATAGGTCTATTTCAGCAAAAAAAGCTGTCTGTTATTGAAGTACTTGAAACCTGTTTTTTGCATAATATTTTTTGCACATAAACAATCCTATAACCCCATGCAGGTTGAAAGTACATACCTGAAAGAGAAAGAATGGCAGAACCAGAGGGCAGAATTAAAAGAGGGATCAGCCTAGAATCCCTACATAGCCACAAACAAATGAAGTCCAACCTGCTTTGAATTTTATTGAATCTAACTCCAAGCAGATGCTGTTAGTTGAGAAGATTCCTATGCATAGTCTTTGTAGCAATAAATTGGTTTAATTGTACCTTTGTGTGTGAACTTGATCTTTTGTGCCTGTTAGATAACATAAATCTCCAGTTCTTTTTATCCCCCTTTTTGTCATTTTTCTGTCATTGACTAACATTCACAAACATTGTTTTTTATTATGTCATTATACAAACAATTCTTTTTAAAAAATGCATTAAAAATAGGAAGTCTACCTTTTGGCTCCATTGGAGTGGATATTTCTAAATATGAATGCCATACAGCTAATTAAAAACATTGCACAGCCCTAAGGAAGATATCCATTTTTGCCTTTTTACAAATTGACCTTTCAGTTCTTTTGGATAGCAGTTGTCTACAACCAGCAATTTCCAAAGCAAAAGCAAAAGCTTTTGCTATCAAAGCCAGAAACCATATTTTTTTATGGGAAGTACGAGAATGAACTTAAATTTCATAATGATATTCCAGAAACAAAAATAGCATTTTAAAAAGTCTTCTGAAAATCTCATCGTTCCTAGTATCTGATGGGTGTTATCCTTTATCTAAAAGCTTTTGAACTTTGAAATATTTTTTTTTCACTATTAAAGTCCATAAGATGTCGTATTTATAGGAACCTTTTAGACTGTATTTTTCTTTTACTCTATTTATAATAGGACTCTGCATGCTACAGGAAAATTATTATAGCCTATCATTTCAGATGTAGTTGGATTTGGAGCAATAATTCTTTTTGAAGATAGCAATAATTATTCTGGTAAAGGGAATAAGACAAGACTTATTGATTTTAGGGGACAAACCCTAAATCAAAGAATTATAGTATGTTTTGTTTATCAAAGCATGAACTTATTTTCCTCTTTTTTGGAAAATATTTTAAATATTAATAACATTTTTAGAAAGTAAAATTAATTTCATATTTCAAATAGTCATTAAATCATCAAAATATTTGAAATGAAAATGCAAACATTAATGCATAGAAGGCTGTTGTCTTTATCTCTGTGTGTGACTATTTCAGTGAGTAGTGCAAATATTCTAATAGAGAATTTAATGCAGAATTCATATGTATTTTCTGCTGTATTTTTCTGTATGATTTTTTATACAACTTCCTTAATTTCTGTTGGTCAGTAAAGTTTTTGCTTTGTGCTTGTCTCTTCACTGCTCCTCCCTCTATCCATCTCTTCATCCCTCTCTCTGTCTCTTATTCCCTCCCTCCCTCCCTCCTTCATTTATTTCTGTATTAAATTACATATATCTCTTCCAGGAGTTCAAGATGGCATACTTATTACCACTTCCTCCATTTTCCCCATTAAAACAACAAATTATTTGAGTTAGATTGGACTGCAAAAAAGAGATCAATCCAATGTTCCTCAATAAAATTCCACTGCTGAGGATGAAATGCCTAAAGGTTAAAAAAAATGAAACAGAAGTCATAAATACTGTGAGAGTGTTGAAAAATAGTAACGTTTAAGTAGAAAATTATTCAAATATGAATATGTCAATTGAATATCTGTAAAACCTATTTAATGAATATGTGTGAAGATTGCATTTTTTATGATGGGAAGAATGTGGTTATTATTCTCTTATGCAAAGGAAATGTAGCAAGAATTAATATAAAAACTGCAGGGACCTGAAATATAAAAGGTGTCTGAAAAAAGGATTTCATAGAGTTCTGGTTGAATGAGTATAAGAGAGGACGGTGACCCAAATGTGGAAAGTATAATGTAGCTTGATGCCAGGTAGGGGATATGCAGCCCGGAATTTGAATTTGAGAGATAAAGTTTGCTGTATATTTATTGATTGAATGACTATAACAAAGTAAATAAGCTTGAATTATGGAATGTTTTACAGATATGGATTTAGATGGATCTAGATGTGACAAGAACATTATATAGTGGAAGTAAATGATGTGTGAGAATAAATGGAGTCTAAGATAAGGATGTATGGTGTTACTTTGGTATATATTTCATTATCATCATTATCATCATCATTATTACTACTACTATTAATTGTTTTATCATAGAGAATAAAAGGGAAAAATAAATAAAATGAAATGAAACAAAAGCATACGTTCAACTCTAACAACAATAAAAAAGAAAAAAATAGTGTACAAAAAAAGAGGAGAAAGTGGTCAATTAAATTTAACATCCAACATGTAGTATCCACCCTGGCTGGAAAAAAAAAAAGCAGTAAATTCTCCTCCACTTTTACATACATACATACATAAAGAGAAAGAAAGAAAGAAAGAAAGAAAGAAAGAAAGAAAGAAAGAAAGAAAGAAAGAAAGAAGAGAGAGAGAGAGAGAGAGAGAGAGAAAGAAAGAAAGAAAGAAAGAAAGAAAGAAAGAAAGAAAGAAAGAAAGAAAGAAAGAAAGAAAGAATCAGTCAGCAGGTTGAACTAAACATTACACTGATCTTCAAATCCTTCTGTTAACCATCTGTTGAAAGTTTACAAATGGTTTCCAGTCGCTTCTAAAGCTGTCTAGTTCATTATCTCTAATCAAAGCACTTAATTTCGCCATTTCTGCTAGTTCAGTCAAAATCCATTCTTCAACAGTTGGCATCTCTTTATTTTTCCAATGTTTGGCAAGTACAATCTTCGCAATCCTCATCACCATGTGAAAGTAAAACACCCCAAATTGCTTTTCAATTGGCTTATCCATTGTACCTAAAAGAAAAGCTTCAGGTTTCATTAATATTTATATCTTAAATATTTTTTGCATTGTCGTTGTTATGTTTATCCAGTATGTTTTCACATATTTGCAAGTCACCACATATGATAAAATGAACCTGGATT